>NC_043712.1:56625449-56650523 GCF_006229205.1 Suricata suricatta
TTGCCTTGCCTTGCCTTGCCTTGCCTTTCCCCTTTCCTTTCCTTTCCCCTTTCCTTTCCCCTTTCCTTTCCTTTCCTTTCCTTTCCTTTCCTTTCCTTTCCTTTCCTTTCCTTTTCTTTTCTTTTCTTTATGAAGGTTGGTTTACGGTTTTTCAGCACTTGCCTGGGAGATATATGCCCCTGGCAAGTTATTCATTGGTCAGCCCAAGCATTTGATAGACACTTGTTCTTCTGGTTGTTCACAGGCAGAGAGAAAAAGGGAGGTTAGGTCAGCCCCAGATTGGCTCAGGCCTTTGCCCCAGGGCTTATGGATTTCACACATGGGCATGGATGATGAAATTGAAATGTCATCTCACAATTACTGTTCTCTCATTTAGGTCAGCCAAATCTTCTCTGTACCTCGGAGGGCAGAGGAAGAGAGTCATACCCTAGTCAATATGGCAAAGACATAGTAGACTTCTTGTAGACCCTTAGATTTGCAGATGTGTGTTGGCCCGTGCTAAGCTTCTGATATTGGCTTGTGAATATGGAGTTTCTTCTACTTCCAGGTCTCAAAATATCTTCTCTACTATGATTTCATAGTATCTCCTTTGTAATTTATATCTTGATATTCTAAATGAGAAGCTAGAACATGAAATAATTTCTAGAACTTTATACTTAATAATTGTCATTTATGTTTGTTGGCTGATCTTTGACTTATTATAAAGACTCAAGTTTAAAATAAAACATCATTTACAAATAAATATCTTTTGAATATTATGATTATCTCTCAACTATAGGATTAATGTAACTGATAAAACAAAAAGCATATCCTTTTGAGAAAATAGATATAAGCTGAAAATAACAATAACCAAAATAAGAATCCATCTAATTACTCCTGGTTAACTTTGTGCCTGTGGTTCTTCACTAGTTTTTTTTAAGTTAAAAAAAATTTTTTAATAGTGTATTGTCAAATTGGTTTCCATATAACACCCAGTGCTCTTCCCCACAAGTGCCCTCCTCCATTACCACCACCTCCCTTCCTCCTCCCCCTCCTCTTCAACACTTTGTTCATTTTCAGTATTCAATACTCTCTCAGGTTTTGCATCCCTCTCTCTCCTCAACTCTCTTTCCCCATTCCCCTCCCCATGATCCTCCATTAGGTTTCTCCTGTTCTCCCGTTAGACCTATGAGTGCAAACATATGGTATCTGTCTTTCTCTGCCTGACTTATTTCGCTTAGCATGACACCCTCGAGGTCCATCCACTTTGCTCCAAATGTCCAGATTTCATTCTTTCTCATTGCCATGTAGTACTCCATTGTATATATACACCACATCTTCTTGATCCATTCATCAGGTGATGGACATTTAGGCACTTTCCATGATTTGGCTATTGTTGACAGTGCTGCTATGAAGATTGGGGTACATGTGCCCCTATGTGTCAGCACTTCTGTATCCCTTGGGTAAATCCCTAGCAGTGCTATTGCTGGGTCATAGGGGAGTTCTATTGATAGTTTTTTGTTCTTGTTTTTTTTTTTTTTGAGGAACCTCCACTGTTTTCCAGAGCGGCTGCACCAGTTTACATTCCCACCAACAGTGCAGGAGGGTGCCCGTCTTTCCACATCCTTGCCAGCACATATAGTCTCTTGATTTGTTCATTTTATCCACTCTGACTGGCGCGAGGTGGTATCTCAAAACAGCTGAAGGACCCGAATGTGAGACAGGAAACCATCAAAACCCTCAAGGAGAAAGTAGGAAACAGCCTCCTTGACCTCTACCACAGCAGTTTCCTACTTGACACATCCCCAAAGGCAAGGGAAATGAAAGCAAAAATGAACTATTGGGACCTCATCAAGATAAAAGATTCTTAACTAGTTTAAAACGCACATGCCAGTTTGAGCTTTGTCTCAAAAAGTTCACAGAAAAACAGGCTGGTTACTCTGAACCAGAAAGTGACTCTATATATCTGTAACCGTTCTCTACTCTCAGCCCCTGGTTGGGAACCCAAGCTTCACTTGTTAAAATTTTTAAAAATTAAAAAATTTTAAAAAGATAGTCAAAATGACTAAACTTTTAAAAATAAATTCATTGGAGCACCTGGGTGGCTCAGGAGGTTAATGGTCAGA
Organism: Suricata suricatta; assembly: GCF_006229205.1. Classification (NCBI taxonomy): domain Eukaryota; kingdom Metazoa; phylum Chordata; class Mammalia; order Carnivora; family Herpestidae; genus Suricata; species Suricata suricatta. Next base: position 56,627,555 of record NC_043712.1, read on the forward strand.
CTTTGACTTAGGTTGTGATATCAGGGTTCCTAAGTTTGAGCCCCGGGTCAGGCTCTGTGTTAACGGCTCAGAGCCCAGAATCTGCTTCCGATACTATGTCTTGCTCTCTCTCTCTTCCTCTCTCTCAAAAACAAATACATAAACATTAAAAATATTTTAAATAAATTATGATTTAGCTATTCCATTCATTGTGTTTAAATTTTCATTTGATCTTTTCATCTCTGCTATTTAAAATAATCAAGATTGTACCTTATCAAAGTGGTCTTTCAATATCATTTTCTGATAATGATGTATTCATATACATATACACTTACTTTAGTCACTTCATTTCTGTGTTTTTTGTTATTAAAATTATAAATTTATCTTTATGTCTGTGGTAATGCATATTGCATATTGGTGGCACTGGATGGAAAACTTTTAAATTGATGTGCAGAAATCAGTCTGAGAATTTAGTTTCAAACAGGGTTTCTTCAGTAGATTCTAAGGTTTGAATAATTGATCTGCTGTGAGGAAGAGAGCCATTAATATAGTGAAAGAGGCACACCAATTTAAATTGATCTAATGGCTACATAGAGACATAATAAATGTCTAGAATCCTCTTCCTTCAGCTCTAAGGCAATAAAGATATTTACAGTTTTGAGGGAAAGGCGGACCTTGGTAGCCCCTCCACATTAGTTCACTGGAGACCTTAGAAAATTCAGTTTTAATACAATGTGATGAGTTTAAGGTGGATTGGAAACTGTCACAGATAGACTAAATGAGGTTGAAAAATGATTTATTCAAGATCACAAATAAGGTATTTCACTTATTTGGTTTAGTTTCTTTACCCTATATAAATCCAGGAAAGGGAATAACTATATTCTTGTCAGGAGTAACATTATTTACAACCTTTATGTCTGTGTACCCTGTAGATCATAAAAAGATATTTAATGTGACCTTTACCACAAGGTGCTTTTCAGAAATCTTCAGCTACTGGAGAAATACTTTACATTGCTTTATAGATCTGCTGTTTTCTCATCTTAAAAGTTAAAATTTTAACCTGATGCCTAATAGATATGAAAATGTATCTCAAAATATGTTCATGTTGTGATCATAGAGTAATTTGCTCTTTAAAATATACCTTTGAATTTGTGTGATCATCTGCTTTAGAATTGAGGGAACTATCTCATTGGAGAAGTCTAAGAGTTATAAGTAATTGTCATTAGTTTTGCAACCTCGAGATATTTTCATGGATCCCATACAATCATTTATTGCTTGGGTTCATCTATCAGCCTGTCTGAAGATACCTAAGTTATATTTAAGAATTTTTTGCTTTTTAAAACAGTGGCTGATCAACGATCTGCTCTATAGGAAACAGACACACTTTTTAATTTTGTACCATTTTTCTTTTAATTTGTTTTCTCTTTCAAACCACAGTTACTTAATATCTCTGGTTTTAGTCTTAGTTAACATTTTTGAAAACTCACTTTAGATGAATTTCTTATAGATAATTTAGCTCAGTGCCATATTTCTGGGTATGCTCAATTTTTATATTTAAAATTTATACTTAAGTCAAATAGATAAATCTGAAAATATGATTATTAAATGCAAACATATTTAAGTGAGGATTTGACTCAAACTCAGGGGTCTAGAATAAAATTGACAAATGTCCCATACTTACATATACCCTTCTTAAGGTAAGACACATATGAAATTTTTATTCTGTATATTACTCTGAGTATCCACTTGTAAGTATACAAAAAGAGAATAACTACATGACGAATTATTCGAGAGCAGTGCTGAATTTTTTTTTTATTATCATCCACTTAAGGAATCTTTTGTCTTAATCTTCTCAACACCCATGAAATTTTAATACCATGCATAAACTGTTATGAGACAGATAGAACCACAAACTATTTTCATATCTAAGATTTTTGCCCTCAAGAGCCAATTTAATCCCTCTGCGGATGACACCCCCCCCCATGGGGAGTGCACATCTTTGAGGATCTCTCAGGAGATTTCTTTTTTCAATTAATGTCTACTTGATAGATTTACTCATTTGGAGATCACTTCAGATAAATTGCCTCAGGTAAAATAGAACTAGCCCCAGGCCTTGAGAAATTTATTATTTCCAGACATGATACTGCTGTATTAAATAAAATAAAGTAGCTCAGCTGCAAGTTTAAAGTAAGATGGTTCACACAACATTGAATAAGTGGAAAAAAGATGAAGGTAATTTTTTAGATAAAAACTAAAGCTGAATATGAAAATATAGAGTTGAGTTTCAAGGCATTTGATAGCCCCAAATTATTGGTGATTGCAGTACTCAGAAGAAAGAGGAATGGCAAGTGCAATGTGATAATAATTAAATAGATTAAACATTAGCACATTGGCAAGAATGTATAAGCTATGGAAGGAGAAATTGTGTGGACTGAGGTACCTGATTGATGGCTAATCTTCAGAACCATGGAGAGTATTTTATATTTAATATCTAAAATATCTAGGCCTCAGAAAATGAACAATATGGACCCGACCTGATTGGAAATTGCTGTAGTGCATATGCATAGGCATGTATAGGGAGTAAAGACAGATTGGAAGAAAGAATGGAAATACAAAGAAATAAATCCACATCATAGGAAAAAACAATGTTAGCCCTTAATTAAACTATTAGATCACTGCTTCTGAGGGACAAAAGAGATAAAATTCTTAAAGATAATATTAGTAAAAACTAAGAAGAAAATAGGAAAAAAAATTTGTAAATTTTATTTATTTTAATAAGCATAAGTTCAAAATTAATTTGATTTAGAAATTCAATTGAAATTTTGGTTGAAGTTTTGACTAATTCTTTCAAACTTAGTAAATTTTCATCACTATTTCATTTGATGTTTTGTAGTCTGCCTGCGGTGATACAAACTCAAAGCTGATTTTTGCAGATTTATTTCATTTTTTATTTTGATCCTCCATGAATGTATTTTGAAGTAATTTTACTAATGGTGTTAGCATTGGCTCACCTATTATTAACTTTCAAGAACAAGAATTACATTAGTAAAAAGGAAAATAAATAAATTAAATACATGAAGAATTAGGTTTCTTTTAACATTTAAAATACCCATAATTGGTTCAACATTTGGCAGCATCTTATTTTAATAAATTCAACAAAAATTGCTTCTTGACCTTTTGGCTAAGATCAAGTGTAATAAATTCAACAATATTTTAAAATGCCTGTATTATTGGTTAGAGAAAATAATATAATAATAACCTCATTAAAAATTAACACTTATTAAAAATTTTCCTTGTTCTAAGTATTTAAGATGTTTTATCTCAGTCCTTACAACTACATTGTGCAAACTGTTCTTACCCTTCTTTTAGAAAGGAGAAGACTGAGTCTCAGAGACTTTCATTGGCCTGCCCAAGGTCACAGCTAGTTCATAAGTGGCAGGGACAGGAAGCAAACATGTTCCTTCTGGCTTCTGTGAACATACGCTTATATTAGAACTCTGCTCTATAAAATAGGAAATCACTGGTTTTTTTCTGTAAAACGTAATTTTGAGAGAATAATATTTTCGGACAAAAATCTGATATTGCTTTCCCACTTGGAATGATTTAGGGGCGTCCATTGCCAACAGGATAAGTCTAGACTCCTTAAAATTGCACTCCAGGCTTTTAGTGTTCTAATGCTGCCTCTTTCTGTTAGTTGTGCATCCTCCTGCTCAAATACTGCGTCTCCTCCCACCATTTGTAGCTCTCACCCTAGAAACTCTGACCTGTTTTCAGTTTCTTGAACATGCCATGCTCTCTCTTACGTTCTCACTGCTTGGGATATCTTTCTTCTACATAGTGCCTCAATATTCTTAATCAATCCAAGTAGATCAGATTTCATTTCATCCCAAAAATCTTTTCTGAGCCAGCCCCCACCCAGGTATATCTCTTATTACTTTCTATGTATCATTCTCTAAAGAATTATATATATCATTCTCTAATGAATTATACCATCACTACATATTGTTACCCAGAACATATTTATCTCCATGAATCCTCTTAAAGATGGTTTCATGTGATTCTTCCTTTATACCCTCAAAAACTATAGTACTGCCTGCACATGTTGTAAAAACTCAGTAATGTTGGCTGCATTAAATAATAATTTTGAACACGTTTATGTTTCTTTTAAAAAAACACTTCAATTTTAATGCCATGTTTTTGCTTAGCAAAGGACATGTTTCCTGAATAGCAACATAATATTTTTTGAAACATTTGATTTAAAAATATCCAATAATGGAAATCTTAAAATGGAAAAATAAAACTATCTAAACCTTTCTCACACTAAATCCAATTTATCAATTGTTTCATATTTATATGCCCTTCTCTTCTGTATAAATTTCAGAATCTTTCAATTCTTGATTCTTGTAATTGTCTTGATAAGTGTATTTGATTTGTGATAATACATTCCCTAACAACCACCCTTTATTTTGCTTTTTTAATTCAACTTTTTTTAAATTTTTTAATGTTTATTTTGTTTTTGAGAATTGAGAGAGAGAGGGCGAGAGCATACATGCACAAGTGGAGGAGGGGCAGAGAGAGGAGGGGACGGAGGATCCGAGGCAGGCTTCATGCTGGCAGCAGAGAGCCTGATGTGGGGCTCAGACTCTCCAACTGTGAGATCACAACTTGAGCCAAAGTCGGATGCTCAACCAACTGAGCCACCCAGGTGCCCCACAACCACCCTTTATTTTAAATAAAGACAGTCGCAACCCCACTAGTAATTTTATTTTTCCGGGAAGCCCTGAAAAAGAAAAGTCTGACATTTATTGAGTACTTTCCTTGTGCTGTGGCTTAGGAGATTTCCATGTGTGAGATAATATAGACTGTGGAGCAAGCACACAGTTTCACACAGCCTAAGCCTCAGTTCCGTTGTTTCCTTAGACAAGTTACTAATTCCCCTCTGCCTCAGTTTCTCCATCTTTAAATGCGGATAAATGAGACTATTTTATTTTAAGTGAGGATAAATGAGTCTCATTTTAAATGAGACTATTTTTACTTCTGATACACATTACAATCAACCAAGGGGAAACACACATGACTCAGAGTCCAGAGGAGTTCTGGGTATGATGCTTTCTGTTGTCATCTTCCACTAGAGGTGTGGACAGTGCTAACTGCCCACAACAAAGAGGTGTTACAACATAATTGGAGTATTACCAACCAGGGAAGCTCACCCAAGCCTTGGTGTCCAGGGTTTTTATTAAGGCCTGGTCACATAAATGTAGCTGACCGCTTGGCGTTTCTAGGCCCTCCAAAACCTGAATTGACATTGTATGTCCTAATGTTCCACCGTAAATGACGTAGTTAGTGTAGACTACCCAGTGTTTCCAAAGTCCTCACGTAAACAGAGATTTTTCAGGCAGGACATCACAAAGCTTAGAGATTACATCCCAGGAGCTGAGGGCAAAGGACAGGCCTCTTTGGGTGAGAGTAATACTTTACTACATAGTGTTTAGAAGTAATTTTGAGTTAATGAATTAGGTGAGCAGTAAAAGAAAGAGAGGTAATCAGATCCTCCCAAGATTTACAATGACTTAGACCACATGTTGATTTTAAAAAAGATTATAATGGGCGCTAGACTAGGGCAGTGAATCCAAGAATTCTTATTTGTAAGTTGTATTTACAATGCTAAGATAGATAAAGGACTTTTATACCAATAAAGATAGAAAAAGTTATGACAAATGAAGAGTTTTATTTTGTTTTGTTTTGGTTTTGTTTTTATTTTTCCACCCTGCACTTGTGTTTGTTTTCTATCATAATTGCTGGGCTGATGCATCTAAAATATAAGAAATAAAGAATAAAAATCATGCCAGGGGTCCACTCTTCCTCATCTTCTCAGGCTACAAGAAGAAAACTGACTAGAACAGAATTATAATTATGAATTGTGTTTATACCCTAATTTTCACAGCTGGATGCAAGGAAAAATATCTGTAAGCCATTCTTAAAAGTTAAATTCAGTATCTCAGGGAAGATGGCTTTTGGGAGCCTCTGTTTTCACCTATTGACCTAGTTTCCCTCAAAACAACATTAGAAAGAAACTGGAAACAATAGTACTTAATAGTCTCACTGAATAGATGCTCACTTCTTTTGTGAGCCCCACCTCCAATACTTATTTTGGGCAACTGTAATATGCACAAATGTATCGTGATTAATATATTATACATGTTTGCTAGGCAAGCAGAGGGAGACCAGAATATATTGTTTTGACTTGAGAGATCTTAGAACAACGTAAAATGTGTTATAGTTCAGTGAATATTCAGATTTTTACCTGGTGCTAATAAGTGCATACAGATAGTTTCAAAACTGTGCTAGTATGATTAAACCACTATTGTTTACTTCATAAACAATACTCTTCAGTAAGAAAAGGACTGAGGTCAAATTATAGTAGTTGAAAGCCAGCAAAAACAACAATAATAAAACTAAGTAACAGATCCAGGGTTTTCATGCCTTGCTAGTTGCTGGCTAGGATAGTTGCATCTCTTTAGACTGGCACAACTAAACAGAGCAGATGTACTGTTACCCGTGCCCATTTATACAGCTAAGAAAAGCACAACACGGGGCTCCTGGGTGGTGTCTCAGTCAGTTAAGCATCCAGCTCAGGTCACAATCTTGGGGTTCTCGAGACCAAGCCCCTTGTCCGGCTCTGCCTCTGACCAGGTGGAGCCTACTCGGGATTCTCTCTCTCTCTCTGCCCCTCTCCAGCTCATGCTTTCTCTGTCTCTCTCAAAATAAAGAAATACAACTAAAAAAATAAAGAAAATAAATAGGTACTAACTGGTAGCAATGGGTATAAATGCATGGCTGTCAATATATATATCTTATATAAATATATATTTCTTGCCAATACATATATTTTTCAATTTCCTTTTGTGGTTTTATATAGTAAGAGAGCAAGCTGCTATTCTTACAAAAATGAGGAGGTATGTTCTGGGCTATAGTTACCCAATGTTGGTGTTCAGCCTAGTGGTTTACATTTCTAAGCAACTTTCAAGGTAGCCCCCTACCTGCCTATTGCTTCCCCAGGTGCATACCTAGATGTGTAACCTGCAGTTGTCAGAGAGATTATTTACTGGATGTATCAAGAGCCTGATTCCAAGGCTTCAAGTATGGGGGAGGTGCCTACAGTGTGTGCTATGTAATTTTGTTCTCAGCTCTCTACAATTTATGCCTGCCTCCCCACTGGGCCAATTTATAGTGCAGTGTAAAGTAATGAACAGTTACAGTGTCCCTGGGGAAAATCAGCAAGTTTTACTCAGTATTGCATTACAGCCAATTGTTACATATACTTTCCATTAGTCAGCTTGAACAGACACAAATTAAACCCACAGATATTTCCCAAATCTCATTAAGACATCACTTTACCCTTATATCCACCAAGTCTTTTACTAGGTGGCTAAAAGATAACCAGATACACTGATTTTACTCTCACTGTCTCTGTAATTCTTTTCCTGGAATCTGGCAGAGGGATTAATGGGATTAAAGCTCATTTTCAAAGAATTGGCAGCAGACTAGAAGTAGGGGGAAAAAAGAAAGAATGATTAATAATTTAGATAATTAGGTCTTAAATAATCAACATGTTTTACAACCCTTCCCAACCATTTGATTCTACTAGACTGAGAGATCTTGAAAAATCACATGGTTTATTGCCCAGCCCAGCTCCTTCAACCATCCCCAGCAGCCTCCCACCTGAAAGCTTGGCTCATTCCTCCACCTTCCCTGTGATCATTAGATTTCAGGGAAATTAAAATAGCACTGCTATTTCTGGGATGAAGTTTAGAGGCTTCTGCTTTCCTCATTAATCACATTCATTTTAATTGAAACTATTGTTTGTAAGTAAAAAAAAAAAATCTACCTTGCAATACCTACAGTAAAAAAGGAAGATGATATGACAATCTAAAGGCTTTTCATGAATAGAGATATCATTAGGCTGATGAGGGGATTGAAACCAGACAGTAGAAGGTTCTAGAAAGGCCAGGAAATTATTTATTTCTCTCCCTCTCTTCATCTTCCATCTTTTTTTGCATCTCTAGGACCAATGTTTCCTATGTCTTGCTACTCAATAAAAAGCCAGTACATTGATTTCTACATTGCACAGTTTTTATTGTTTTGTTTGCCTTTTTCATCTGCACTTGTAATTATTTCACTTCAATCAATTCTAGAAAGAACTATGATCTCTTTGCCCAAATGTAATTCCCTTGAAATGAGAATTTATTCCCCTTGGGTCAGCTCATGTATATGACTATCACAAACTTGGTGGGAAGGCTGACTATAGTATGTGAGAGGGCAGAACAGCAGTTAGTTCTCTGCTGTGTACACATTTGCCCCTCAACGCATGAATATCCTTGAAGTCAATAATCATACTTTATTTTTTGTTGTTTTACCTGAACTGTATGCCTTCTATGGAAGATGTAACTGAGTATATTTAAGTGATGATAGTGTTTTGGGAAAATGAAGGGCAGGGCCACTGCCTTTAGAAAGCATGCACAATAAGAAGCTCCCAGGCACTTCTCAGTATTTACCCAGTGGTGAAAGAGCATGAATATATTGATGAAACACAGGCGGCAGCACCTGGGGTCACTGGCAGCTGATCAGAAATATTGGTGGCACATAAGCACGTCCCTTAAACATACCACTGTGTTCATTAGTGCTGCACTCTATCAGCACCATTAAAAAATGTTAGGAATGACTATCTCGATACCTAAAATATTCTATATCACGTAGGTTTCTAATTTCATTTTTACAAGTCTATAGAGATTATTTATTCTATTCAGCTAAACAGAAAGGTAATCAAAAACAATTAAATTGCTTGTTTCATATAATTATGTATTTTAACAAAGGTAAAAAATATGCCTTAGGTGCCTCAAAATGCTATTTTGATAAAGGTTCTTAATCGTGACACTGTATCACTATTAGGTTGTACATGTCACACATTGGTGGAACTGTTGAATAAGCTATCCGGGTTTGGAAATTTATGGGTGTCATGATGGTTCAAGGTATTCATTCTGTTCTGTGCAGTCTCATTTAATTCATGTGACAATTAGTTTTATTGATGAAGGAAGCCACGCTTAGTGGTGTTAGATACCTTTAATAAGACCATATAGTTACTAGGTGATAGTGTTAGTTTTTTGTATACTCTTAACTAAGAAGAAGAAATTACTTATTTGTTGCTCATTTATTCACTGTGGGGGTTGATCATTCATTGAAAACCTAAATCACAACCTTTAACTATACCTGAACTTCACATTTTCTGTAGAAAGTATATTGAAGGAAAAGAGAATTTTATTCATATTAGACAATTTAACAGATAAATATCTATTCTAGGTATGCTATAGCCAAGTGAAATGAATACATTTGTGTTTATAATAAATGCTCTAGAAACAGTGAAGAGAATAATTAAAAATTCCAAGATGGCATTATTACTTTTAAAAAAGGACAATTACAGTAAAGAGTGTATTAACTAGGAAATGTGGCCAATAAAAATACCCATCTTGTATGATTTATTTAATACAGCAGATATTTTAGCTCAGTTAATCAAACCATGATACCATGAACCAGCTTATTCATCCTTCAACTATGTCACCATCAAGGCTGCCCTTGAAAAAGCAAATGTATATGAAAAACCTGCATATATTTTATTTCCTGTTATATGCCTTCAAAGAATTTTGATTTTTAATTGTAATTATAAAAATGATAACATACAACTAATCAGGTAATAAATGGACTATGTAAACAATACAATTATATCTAAATAGGTTCGGTTTAACATCTGCCTAAATTCTTAATTCCAGGAGAATTCTAGAAAATCATCAGTCCATGAATTACTTAGAAAGATAAAGTATATGTAGGAGGCATTGTTGAATGCAACAGTATTGATTAGGCTTTCTTTGTAAATTCCAGCCTATGAAACATTGACACGCCTGGTATATTATTCACAGTGGGAGGCCCAAACCCCTAAAGCTCTAAGACTAAGGCCACTTTGCTACTTCAAGGACGCAGAGTGTATCTGACCTGACTGTAGTTACTCCCCAAACAAAATCTCCATTGTCATGTAACCATGATTTTCCCTTCCACCTAAATGACCTTCTTTCCAATTCTTCTTCTGTTTCTCTTGTGGACTCCTACTCATCCACAAAGCCTCAAATTAGTTATCATGTCCTGGCAGAATTCAGAGTACCCTTCTCTGGACTACCATAAAATACTTTTAGTAACTCCATAAGGGCATTTTCATCTGATTTTACCTTTTGTGTTTATCTTTCCTCAGTGTGTTCTTTAAAGGAAGAATTTTGCCTTAGTCATCTTTATATTCACTTTATCTTGTAAGGCACAGAGATGATAAATTCTAAATAAATGTTTGTTAAATTACAGAATGAGTATAGCTGGGACACCTTTCATTTACTAGAGATTTTGTTGCCCTACTTGCTCTGTTTCAGAGTAGGGGTGACTCCCCTTCATGCAATTTGATGGATAGTTCTTGTCTACTAAGGGCATATAAAATGACCAATACTTAACCATCTTGACTATAGAAACAGCTATTTTTATATGGCTTAACATAATACCACCTAATCATAAAATTAAACTGATCTTTATGTGGCTACTGACTAAACACATACTATGGATATAGACTTTATTCATAAATTTCACTATGGTTAAGGAATTTTCTCAGTTCTGATGATACAGTTTCAGCTTAAAATTTTTATTTTAGAAGAAGAAACAGAAAATAATCATATTACTCAAATAATTTAAACCCAGTAATGAAAAGGAGATGATGAGGAAGGAAGAGGAGGAAGAGGAAGTGGAGATTAAGGAGAAGAAGATGAAAACATGTTAGGGAAGAGAAGAAGCAGAAATAATAGTGTTTAAGGAAGGTTTCTCCCACAGGTAACAATCTGAGCAGAGACTTGTATGAAATAATGAGGTGAGCCTTATAATATGGATGAAAAGCACTCTTGATAAAGGGTAGAGCAAATGCAAACAGCCCAAGATGGCATGTTGGTGCAGTGAAAAATTTCTGAGAAATAGCAGGAGTTGGACAATGGTAAGGAATTTGGATACTGGTCTGTGGGTAATGGGAAACTATTGGAGTTTCTGTTTAGGAAAGTTACTCAAACTGAATTATACTGGAAGAGATCACTCTGGCTGCTACATGGTGATGAGACTTTAGAGGGCAATAAACCCACTGGAAATAGAAACCTAGGTAGTTAATAATGTTGACTTGGATGAAGGTTGTAGAAAAGAAAGGTTTGAAAAATGAACAAAATCAGGACATATTTTAAAGGATTTACTCACAGGGATTTGCTACTTACTGTAGAGAAATTCCTATCTGTCTTAGCTGTAAATAAAAGAAACAGCCCATGACATATGGGAATTGTCCTGGTACTGTCAACCACGCCTTAGTGATATTTGGGAGTTTCACTGATGTTCGAGGCTCGACAGTGACATCTTCATGTTGAGCATAAACAATGTAACAGAACACCCATATCACATTGGGCCATTTTATGATTATGATGAGTCAAGACAAAAACAAAACCATCCTTTAAACAGATCCAAATGCAGATAAATACATGAATATTGGCCAAATCATAAAAATGACCAAATGCCCCCAACCCTGCTGTGCTGCCACTTTCCCAAACAACTTTAACCTTGCTTTGTTCCTTCTGTCTTCTAGATAAGAACTATTAAGATACCTAATAGTGAAATTACCCCTGCTTTTCATTTCATTCTATCCAGAGAAAAGGCTTACTTTCTTTAACCTTTACCCAAATAATTTAACACAAAACCAATACTATAATAAGTTCTTCTAATAGCTTCTTGCTGAGACACCCCACAGTTCCCATGGTGAACATTCTCCTCCTTTGCAGAGGTAATAAGCCAAACTTTGCTCAACTGTATTATTCCTGGTGGCCTTTGGCTGGGGGCATTGACAGATATTGATAGTAGACCAATAGTTTTATAACACCTTGGGAAATTTGGTTTTCTATTTTCAAGCCTGAAAACTTATATCAAGATCAGTATTAAATCTCTTACCAAAATATTTAATTTTAGCCTTAAGTCTAGATCCTGCAGACATGTATCATGTGAATATATCAGATGAAAGCTGGCCTGGGGAACAAGTTTACTCCAAGAAATCTGCTGTATACTTATGAGTGTTTAGTTCTGAGAGTACCTCTCTTTCCCTCCCCTGAAGAGAAAATGATTTTCTCATCTCAGAACACATGGCCAAAAGTGAATACTATTTATCTGTTAAGCCTCCATGGAGTTTGCTTAAGCTTCATAATCAAACACTCATCACTCTATTGAGATTACCCTAGGTTTCACAGGCAGTGCTTTTATTCTGTAGTAGACTCCGATTGTTTTGGCAAAGCCTTAGAAAGAGATAAATCTCCTTTTAACAGTTTTCTATAAATAGTGTTCCTTAACTGCTTTTATCCACAGAGAAAGTCTTCATAGATCAGCCTAGAGGAGAGATGAGGCTGCTCTCATCTAACTGAATCTAACCTGGATTTCAAATACGTCAGGATGTGCTACATTAATTGTTAAAGTGGAGGAGATATAGTGAAAGTCAGGGGCTTTACAGAGCCTAAGACCATGTTCTACGATTTGGAGTGTAAGTGTTTTAATCATTATAAATGTTAATTTCCCTCTCTGTAATGCAGAGATAAAGTACAGAGCATGTGAAATAATATTTATAAAATTATACTGTATTAGAGCCCTACTGTTTATATGTCTCTTATAGGTGGAGTCATATTTATTTTTATGTTCCTAAAGGTTGATTTCTCTAAGATTTAATTGTAATTGTGAGCTACATAAAATTATCTAAAGGGAAAAAAGATAATTAACTCAGGCTCATTAAATATTAGCTGAGTATTGGCTGCAAAATCTATGAATCTTGTAAATTAATAACAGAATCTTTAGATCAGAATAGCCCTTGTCAGCAATGGTAAGCTCTACCTGTTTTCTTCTTCCGTGGGTATTCTCAAAATAAAATGATTCAGACAAAAAATGGTCTGAAACAAATGACTATCATTAACTTAAAATTAGACTGTGAAAATGAAAAACTAGTGGGAACATATGATTTTGCAGAGTGTTTTATGGTGTATTGATTATAATGATGTGGAGGTGGAGACTGATATGTGATGTGGAGAAAGTCAGAGGTGTGGTGTCACAGGAGACTATCAGGATGTATGTTATAGTTTAGGGTGTGAGTCATTTAATCATCTCAATGTTGAATTTTTATATGTACTACAGAGATGAGTAAATACAGGACAGAGCATATTAGGTAACATACATGAGATATTTTACTCATTACAAAACACTGTGCAAGTGTTTATAGAAGAGCTCTTGGCTTTGTGATAAAGGAAACAGCTAACGGTGATGCCAAATTGCTCTTGGTAGATTTGGCCAGTGCAAATGTTTAGCTTGAATGGATTTCAGTTGAATTGGATGTTTCAAAATCTAGTCTGTAATGTTATATTAAAATAGAACTCTGATAATAAGAGATCATCTAATTTCCAAAATGTCAGATCTGTTTCAAGGGAGCAATTTACACACTGGGACAATCTCATTGTGTCAATAATATTTAAATGAGTCACTGTTACTTGTAAACCTTTAATTGTGATAGCTAGCACAAATAATATGTGAAAAACATGATTATATGGTTATCACTCTGTTTAATAGGGTTTGCAGCCTCTATGTACACATAACAGCTGCCAGAGCAAGCCCTCAATTAATTTTACATAACAGGAGCAATTTTACACAATTACTTGAAAATCTTTGGCCATGTTCCATTTCTCTGACATAAACATATGGGCCAAAGTCACAAGAAATTATTACTCCATTGAGATCTCTTATAATAATAGTTATATAACTAAGTATAGTTAATATTTTTTCAGATTCAATTTTCAATTTTTATTCACTATCACTTGATGTTTGAAGGGTTATTTTCATATGCATAATGTGAAGTAGTTGCAATTAGAGATAACATTTATTGAGTACTTACTAAATCCTAGGCTCTTTGCTAATCATTTCAAATTTATTAACTCCTTTAGTCTCCCACTTTCGAAAGTAGACACTGAAATTATTTTTCCTGTTAAGAGGAAACAAATTGAGGGGGGTTAAGTAACCTTGACGAAGGTCACAGTGACCAATAAGCAGAATAGGCAAGACTCTAACACAGGTTGGCTGATATCTATAGCCAATTTTCTTAACCACAAAGCTCCCAGTTTCCTTTTGTCACTATTCAGTATGCTATTGTCAAAGCTAAATTCAATGCAGGGATTATTTTTTCTAACTATAATTATAAATTACTTTAGAATGCATGTGTTTATTAGCTGTGACAATTAGTAACATCATGTAGGCACCATCAGCTATTTTTTTTTGCTAATTATCCATTTAGATATTCATTCCACAAGTATTCATTAAGAACCTAGTATAGTCAAGCCTCTGTGCTTGAATTGACATATTTAGTTGCTCCTGCTGTCAAAAATGCAGACGTGCACTCTCTAGTCAGGAAGCATGTTTCTTTCTAATCATCTTATCTCAGGATGTACTTCCTTCCCATTTGGAAAGAGAATAATTATAGTTGAGTCCACATTCTATATATAGCTAATCTATGAGTCTTTTAATCACACTTCCCTCAGTTGTCTTCCTATTCCCTTGCATTACAAATACCCATATTATAGACTTTATCATATTGCTTTGCAATTTCTACTTATTTACCCATTTGTGCTTTTTACCCATAAACTCCCTGAGCAGAGACACATATTATATTTATCTTTATGTTTTCAACACCTAGATTATAATCAGGTGCTTAATGAATTGTGTTGTCTAAAAGAGAAAATGAATGAATGAATGAAATCTCCAGTGAACTATAGAGAATTTAAGATCACTGTTTAAAAGAATTCTAGGCAAAAGAAAAAAATCATTTTATTACTGTATTCACCAGATGTCAGTAACAGCATTTCAGCTGGAAATGGTACATATGGCCTCAAAGTACTTAAGCTGCCATGCACGGTAGGTCCTTTGAGGCTTCTGCCTGTCATGTATCAGGACTCAGGGTGAACGGTACAATAACACAAAGTAAGATTAGATTAATAGGCCTTATTTGAGAAGTTTACTATTCAGGTATCAGCAAGATGAGCTGGTATCAGCAACACATCTGGTTGCTGTGATCTTCAGTATCAATACCCAGGGAGGTGAAGATGAGTCCAGGTTCCTCCCTGGAATACCTATTCTTGCTATATGCCCCACCACCTCCAGTAAGCCTCACACTGGGAAGCTAATGAAAATAAGGGGACATATGCCCTCTGGTCTGACTGTCTCCTTGCATGTACATTACCCCAGTAAAGTCCATTACTTAACCTATATTTAGCCACACTGCCTGACTGGATAAAGTCACCAACCATATAAGGTATAAGGGGAAAAAAGTAAATGTATGGTTCATGTTAACTGAAAAGACCATAGGTGTTACTGGAGACTTTATACAAAGACAGCCCTGTGTTTCCATGACTGCTATAAAAACATTACTACAAACTTAGATACTTAAAACAACAAAAATTTATTATCTTACATTTCTACAGGCCAGATATTCAAAATAGGTTTTACTGGGCTAAAATCAGAGTGTGCGCAGGGCTGTTTTCCTTTTTGGAGGCTTTTGGGAGCAAACTGGCTTTTTTACATTATCTGGTTTCTGGAAGCAATCCACATTCCTTAGCTTGTGGCCTCCTTCCATCTTCAAAACCAGTGATGGTGATCGAGTCACTCTTATATTGCATCACTGATTGCTACTTTCTGCATCTCTCTTCAGTTTTTTGAGAACTATTCTGATTACATTGACCAAGAAAATCTCCCTAGCTTAAAGTCAATTGATAATTAAACTTAATTCTACCTAAAACATTAATTTCCTCTTATATGTAACATAGCATATTCATAGAGATTGTGATATGGATGTCTTTGGGGGTGAATTTTTTCTGCCCACTACAGAGATATCACTCTTAGTTATTATTAGAGCTAATATTTATAAAGTGTTAACTAAATTCTAAATTCTCTGCTAGGCATTTCTAATGCATTATCTCCTTTAATCTTCAAGCTTACAAGAGAAAAGCTTCCATAGTTACTTTGGCTCTCTTTTATTATATTAGGGCTTTATTGTTACGTTCTACAAGACAGGAAGATGGCTATCAGCACTAAGATATAGCTTCCTAGTTTTGGGTTCAATGATAGAAGGAAAGTTTGCCTTCTCTCCGGGGCCTATTATTTTCTGAATTGTTTCATGTGTGCAGTCCTTGGGGGAAGCAAAATGAAATGTTCTTTATCCCCAGACCTTAGTCACACCTTCACCCTTATATGATGTAGATAGATTGATGACAGGGAGGGAGGCAGACACAGGGAAAGGGACTTTCTCCAGCATATTAGTTAGGCTAAAACATGAGGGAACAAAAAGACCAAAATATCCACTCTATAGCAATGCAAGGTAGAAAAAAATCAGGTTCTACAGAAAAACATGTCTATTTGGGGTAAATAGCATCTCTCTACGTATCTGTGTTGGTGGTCCTCCCACCCAAGGTAAGTCAGAAACTTAGACTCACTATAAAACTTGGATCTTAACTCTCTATGTTTTATCATACAGGATATATCTTATGTATATTTTTAATTCTTATTTTATTTTTGAGAGAGATAGAACATGGACGGGAGAGACACAGAATCTGAAGTAGGCTTCGGGCTGTCAGCTGTCAGGACAGAGCCCAATGCGGGGCTCAAACCTACGAACCATCAGATCATGACCTGAGCTGAAGTTGGATGCTTATCCCACTAAGCCACCCCGATGTCCCATGTATATATGATATATCTTAAAGTTTGCATAGTCAAAACCTTTTGCAAAATAATGATTGAATGGCATGGTTTTTAAATTAAAACATAGTTCAGTGGCACCTAAGTAGCTCAGTGGGTTAATTGTCTGACTCTTGATTTCGGCCCCGCATTGGGCTCCATGCTGACAGTGCACAGCCTTCTTGGGATTCTCTCTCTCCCTATCTCTCTCTGCCTCTCCCCTACTCATGCACATGCCTGTGCACTTGATTGCTTGCTCTCTCTCTCTCTCTCTGTCAAAAACAAATAAATAAACTTAAAAAATAAACTAATTAAAATAGTTCAAAAACTTAGGTCAGTTTACTTTTGTCTCTTTCAAAGAAAAATAATAAAAAGTATTCTAAAGTAAGTACATAATTATATTGACTTAAATACATTGAAAATACTTGTTAAAATATACAAGTGTACAAAAATGTAATATGTCATCTTGCCATTTTTCAATATGTAAAACGTTGATTTTCTGTTGAAAGCATAGATGTCGTGTCATAGACTTTAAGGAAAACAAACTAATGTTCATATGATTGGCCATCTGTATCAATACCCACAATAAAATCTCATAATGTCCATTCCTTTTATAATAACCATCTATACATCAGGCACTAAAAGCTGAACACTCATGTGTTTGCCATTTGCCCTTTGTAATAAACTATAAGTTAAGTACCATCTATATCTTATAAGTGAATGAACTAAAGCTCAGAGAGATTAATTTTCTCAATACCACATAACATTTAAGCAGAAGCCAGATCTCTCTGACAAAAAAAAAATACCCTTCATATTCTGCAATGATATTTTGGGGAGAAAAGATAGATTGACTGCACCTTTGGAGCTTGTATTTTTCTATCTTACTTACATTAACTATCACTGAAACGTACCCTTTTTTTCTTGTCTGCCAAGCATATTTGTTGAATACATGAATGAAATATGTTGTGTTTCCACCCATCACAGATTGGAGCACCCTTCTGTGAAGAATGCATGCTGGCGGCTACAAGAGGAGATAACTATTAAGTAAACTCTAATTCTTTTTAACGAGTTTTGAGTTTAGTGAAAAAGATAAGATAAAAAATTAAGATCTTCACATACACACAGATACATTCACACATATTACCAGAACATTAGAGTATGTGATAGATTTTCCCAATGAGAAGTATAAGGAACTTTATAAAGAGAGAGAATGAACCCACTTTTGGCTGGAGTAATGGCCGTTTTCAAAAAAAATACTATTTATGGCTGATTTGGAAGGACACATAATTTCCATTGTGTATAAATATGAGAATAGACTAGGCAAGGCTGAAAAGCAGCCTATAAGATAAGGACTGCTGAGCAGTAGAGGTAGAGGAAGAAGAAACAGCATTGTGAGCCATCTCTATTATAAATGGAGACAGGGAAAAGCAAGGAAGTGGATCTTTTTGTAAATATTTATTTATTTTTGAGAGAAAGAGCAGAAGTGGGGGAGAGGGAGAGAGAGAGTGGACAGAAGATCTAAAGTGAGATCTGCACTGATAGCAGCTAGCCTGATGTAGGGCTCAAACTCACTAACTGTGAGATCATGACCTGAGCCTAGATTGGAGGCTTAATTGACTGAGCCACCCAGGTGCCCTAGGAAGTGGATCTTTCTGGCAAGATTGATCTTAAAACCCAGGGAGAGTTCACATTTAGGATTTAGAAATAAAGTTTAAGTCATGGCTTATGAAACAAAAATAGCAATTGAACTCTTCAGTAAAGGAAGATTATCCCTTGAAAAATTTTTAATGGTAATTTACCTCTTTAAGAAGGTGAAGCAGTCCTTTTGCTGACAAATTTAGAAACTATTTTTCTTTTTTTTTTCAAGGCTTATGAATTTTTGTATCATGTGTGCTTACAGGGGTTTTGCTCTTAAATTTTACTTTGATATATTTCTTATTTCTTCATACTATTCTTTTGCCAATTTCTCTAACTTGTCTTAATGCTCATTTTTCTCCCCAGCAATTTGTGTGGTTCTTTGTTCTCTAGGATTGGGGCCATCTTTTGCACCTTTTTAATTTCATAAGGTTGAAAAGTTCTTGGTATTTTCTTTCCAGTGTTTTGAAAGACTTGACTTTAATTGAAACATGTATCTTGATTCTGTTAGCATTTTTTTTGTCTATTTTATCACAGAATAAAAGAAAAAGCTGAAAGGAATCAAGGAATCATAGGAAATCACATGATCTAGAAAAATAACAGTGATGTCCACCCTCTTTAATGAAGATTTTGAAATGGTACTTTCAAATCTTCTTGATGGGGTAAACCTGTGGGTAGTCTTCTTGCGATAAGGTCTCTCTTTTGTTTATGCCATCAGTATTATTTCTGGATGTTCCAATTTCCAAAGTGGTAACAGCTGATGTGGTCTCTTCCAGCATAGTCCTTTCTTTCATACTGACTTCTAATTGGAGCCAGACAGCTGATGCCTACCTATTCAAAGTCTATAGGATGACTCTCTCTCCAAATCTTAGTACTAAAGATTTTGTCTTGTCATCTGCAGTCAATTGTGACTCATTAATAGTGCAAAGGAAACACATGCAACACTGCAATTCTGTCACTACTGTGCTTTGATAATATGATAAGATATCATACATTTTCCACGTGACTTAAATAAAAGTGAGCTAAAATGAGAACAAATGAAGATGTAGACACAGCTATGTTCCCCAAACTTAGCTCTGCCCATTTGAAGTAAAGCATAAACCTTATTAATCATATCATTTAGGTGGTATTGGCTGTGTTAAGGAACCATAGAGAAAGGAGTAAAGGAAGCATGTGGTGTAGACACATGCTTTGAAATGCCTTATAATGAGAACAGAAAATTAGGACAAGAGCATATGAGTATTAACTAATAAAAGTAAATATGATGAAAAATACACTCTTCTATTTAAGGGTGCTAAATTACTAGAAGTATGTGATTCTTTATGTTTGACTAATGTTTTAAAAATGACACTAAGAGGGGCTCCTGGGTGGTTCAATCAATTGAGCATCTGGCTCAATTGGGTTGGAGCCTGACATCAGGCTCTGTGCTGACAGTTCAGACCCTGGAACTTGCTTTGGATTCTGTGTCTCCCTCTCCATGTCCCCTTCCCCCACTTGCACTCTTTGTCTCTCATTCTCTCTCTCTCAAAAATAAATAAACATTAGGGGTGCCTGGGTGGCTTAGTCAGTTAAATGTCCAACATTATGCACAGGTCATGATCTCCCAGATAATGAATCTGAGCCCTGAGTCTGGCTCTGTGCTGACAGCTCAGAGCTTGGATCCTGCTTAGGGTTCTGTGTCTCCTTCTATTTTGCTTCTCCCCCACTCATGCTCTGTCTCTCTCTCTCAAAAATAAACATTAAAAAAATAAAAAATAAACATGAAAAAATTTTAAGTCAGCATGGAAGAAGTAAAACTTTAAAAAATAAAATAAATATGACACTAAGACATATTTTACCTGATAAGAATATCTTTAAAAATAACTGAACAGGGGCTCCTGGGTGGCTCAGTCAGTTAAGCGTCCAGCTTCGGCTCAGGTCATGATCTCACAGTTTGTGGGTTCAAGCCCTGTGTCGGGCTCCGTGCTGACAACTAGCTCAGAGCCTGGAGCCTACTTCCAATTCTGTATCTCCCTCTCTCTCTCTGACCCTCCCCTGCTCGCGCTGTCTCTGTCTGTCTCTCAAAAATAAATAAAAAACATTTAAAAAATAAAAAAATTTAGATTGAGTATAATAGCTGGTGGTCAAAACGAAAAGTTTATAGTTCCAACCATGTATACAGTAAATAAATATAAATCCAATTTAAGTGAGTATGTTCACAATATATTTACATGCACTCTGATTTTATGACTTATTAAAAATATATAACCAATGTCTTGAAGCATCACCAGAGTATGAATACAAATATGAAGTATATTAATAGTAGTAATTCAAATATCACTGCCACTTGCTCCAACTTATAAAGCTCAACCTCCCTGGGAGAACTGTGGAGAATGTTCCTCTCTCCACTTTACACCACACATCCTTACCATGGGCCCAAGGCAGATACTTTCAGAGGTTTTTATTTTTTAAAAAAGCCCCATTTTAAATGTTAGCCATTTTGTGCAGGGACCATCATCCTTGACAAATGCCATTCCGTTTGTTTTGTATCCATGCTAATCAGTGGATACATATAGGCTTCTTAGGGTTATCACTACCACCAACCTTCTTAGACATATTTGTTTCAATATGAGACCACCTCCTACTATATATACTGGTATGATGCATAAGAAATTTATTTTAGGCAAATTAAGTGCTTAATATCTGTCCCACAGAATATGGTGGCCATGGGTATATGATGGTGAACAAGTCACGATCTCTATCTTACCCTGTCTAGCTGCCTGGAAGCAGCAATAACCAGTCCAGATTGTGGTTCAAAGTTTCTTAGAGTAAGTCATGTTTCACCTGTGGAAACAAAATTGAGTAATGAGTAGTCAGTTCTTCTAGAATTTAGGTAGAAAATCACAATGTGGGACCACTGGAATAAAAGCAGATGATAGAATATTAAGGTAACTAGAAATAGTTCAATATAACTATATTGATGTGTGGTGTTAATCTACAGGAGGAGGAACATAGCCAAGAGCTTGGGATAAGAGGACTCTAAATGTCTTATGAGAAATGTGAAGATTTATGTGGAGTCACTGAAATTAAATGACAGGGTCAGATTTTAAGTATTAGAAACATCAGTCTGGCATCGTTGTGGAGAATTGAAGTAGCCCAAACTGAGACTTGGAGACCAAATAAATATCAGTTTGGAAATGACAGTGACAGTGGCAGGGGGGTGGAGAGATTAAGTGACTTACCGGACATGAAGAATGAAGTAAGCAAGAGTACAGGAAATAGGTTTCTTCCTTGTGAATGAGCAAGATGGTGCCACTATTCTCTGAGATAAGAGACACAGAATGAATCATTTTATATAAATTAAATATATTACCAGAAGCTTTGCATTTAGATCTTGTTCTTATCATTTTCTAGTGTGGTAAATCTGAGAGCAAGAGAGATTATATTAAATTATTCCTCCCTAACTCCACTGAGGGATGTCTAGCTGTCATAATAAATCAGCTATGTCTGACCTAAAACCCATAATGTTTCCTCCATACCAATGCTATACTGATAAATAAAAATCAAACAGAGCCAAATAATCTATAGAAGATCCCTATGTATGTGATAAACAGCTTCCTAGTTTCTTATAAAAAGTATCCTAGGGCTTACAAATGGTGAGAAGCGGATAAAGGGGCCCTTCCCCAGCACTAATGTGTGCCGGTCTTTTGTAGCCAGATAAGAGATTAGATTAACAGAAACAAAAATAGATATTCAGTCTCACGGACTTTAGAGTCACAAGGAAATGATCTCCAGATCACAGAGTAAGAACCAGAGATCTGTGCCTTCAGTCTCTGAAAATCTGTTTGGCCCATTTCATTAGAATGAAAGATACGGGAAGAAGCCAGTTGGCTGCACCCAAGTACACTGTTGAAGGCTTCTACAATGTAGAAATGAAGAATCTGGCTTACAGAGGGAATTCGGTGGTTAAATGAATTCCTGCTATTGCAGCTATTGTATGTTTCCTAGGCAACTAAAACACCTAAGAAATGTTGGCAGTTTAAGAAGAAAAGTGCTTTACAACTAAGGGGAAAAATACTCTTTGTTAAAGGGTGATATGTGGCCACACAATATTATGATTAAAAAAATTACTGAATGAATAATTGTCCCTGATGTACAGTGGGGAGTATTTAAAAAAGTGATACAGATGACCATGTTTTATTTTTGCATCGCAGTTCCATTTTTATTTAGTTGATTTAATATTCTGCATTTTATAATTATCAAGTTGAACTTTCTAATCTCTTTCTATATTAAACAGCTTATGCATTTTTAAAGATCTTTACCATATGTCAATTCTCTTTGGAGAAGCTATCTAAGTGTGAAATCTACCTGTGAAAAAACTATTTCTAATGTGTGAAGTGCATCTTTCAAACTGATAAAAATGATAAAAACTATTCTGATCATGGCATAATGGACTCACCACAATTGAATTCAAATATGTGTGGCATAGATTATCTGGGAATCAAGCTAGAGAAAA
>NC_043712.1:56650623-56705843 GCF_006229205.1 Suricata suricatta
AACTAGACCACTCTCTTACACCATACACAAAAATAAGATCAAAATGGCTGAAGGACCTGAATGTGAGACAGGAAAACCCTCGAGGAGAACGTAGGGAAAAACCTCCTAGACCTCCACCGCAGCAATCTCCTACTTGACACATCCTCAAAGGCAAGGGAAATGAAAGCAAAACTGAACCCTTGGGACTTCATCAAGGTAAAAAGCTTCTGCACGGCAAAGGAAACAATCAGGAAAACTAATAGGCAACCGACAGAATGGGAAAAGATAGTTGCAAATGACATATCAGATAAAGGGTTAATATCGAAAATATACAAGGAACTCACCAAACTTCACAATCACAAAACAAATAATCCAGTGAAGAAATGCGCAGAAGATATGAAGAGACGCTTCTCCAAAGAGGACATCCAGATGGCCTACAGACACATAAAACAATGCTCAACATCACTCATCATCAGGGAAACACAAATCAAAACCACACTGAGATACCACCTCACGCCAGTCAGAGTGGCTAAAATGAATAAAACTATTTTTGAGTAAAGTCAATGATACACATAATGATGACTTTTTTTTTCTTTCAGACAGATGGTAATAGAGAGGCCCATTGGTATGGTATAGGGTATCTTTCTCAGGGTACTTAGTTTTCTTTCAGGAACCTGTTAACCCTTGTTAGGCAAGGGAACAAAAGATACCATTTCTAAAATTTAAGTGGATCCAACACATTTGAAAACCATGTTCAAAAGCATCTTGCTCTCATCTTTTGTTCTTTGGTATTTATATTGACCCAGAACCCAGTGTGAATGTTTTGCTATTATTGATCATTGATTTCTACAGAATTTCCAACATATCTCAAGTTTGCATAGCAAAGCTTTCTGAGAATGACAATGTTTTCCATTTTGATATCATGCTTTAAAAAAGTACAACATATTTATGGTCTCCTGATTAAAAAATTAATTAGAAATCAAATTGGCAAAATTTACAAAAGGAAGAAAAGAGGGCAACAAAGGTGAGTCTCAGATATTGTTGATAGATTTTGCTTATATAAATAAAAATACTTTATATAAAAACATTCAGACATAAAATATACTCTCCATAACAACACACTGGTATTTGGAAATTTCTAGATGGATTTATGAGAAATTTACCACATACTTCAAATGATTATTACATTCTTCCACCATTCCAGATAGTAAATAAGCTAGGAAAATAGAAAAGTTTGGATACTTCAAATTTAATGCAGAAAAAACATTTATACTTTTTAAGCAAATACTCTAATTCGAACTCAATTATACTTTTAACACAAATTGATTGAACATAAAAATATCCTTATTTCTATAAACATTTCAAATAGAATTTCATGCATGTAATATTTTAAAAGGTGCAATGCTTGTATGATGTTGACAAGTGCATATTGAATAAGAAAAATGAAACCTGACCTAGCTGAACCTCAAGAATAATCTGTTTTAAGGATTTACATAATCAAGGTAAATTTGAACACCATCTCCTCTGATGTAAAAGTAAATGTCCCTGCATTTAAATTACATAAAACAACAAATAGTTTCATTAGGTCATGTTGACTTGTCTCTGAAAATAAAAGGATAATTTCCTTCTTAATACCAGTAATAGATATTTTCCCCCCAATCAACTGGTTTATTTTTAAATTATGTACACAATAATTAACCAATTTTGTTTGCCTTTTACACAGACCACTTAAAAATTCAAAATTAATTTTGATACCTACCCCTAGCAAATAAGCAGAATATCAAGACATCCATTTATTATATTATATTACTTCTTAAATGACCTTCTTTGTTCTATAATTTATCCTTTAACTTCTTTTAATGCTATATTTTTTCATTCTTATATTAATTGGGATAGTTTATACTAGTTGCACTGTCTAAACCCAAGGCTTCCAAGGTTAATGCAGCAGGAAAAGAAAGAGCATATGGTGAGTGACATCAGCAACATGGCTGAGTAAAACATCCCTGGGCATGTCCCTCCATCAACACTACCAATTTACCATTAATCCATAGACAGTACTGCCTTTGGTGGAGTTGTGTGGGATCTAGCACCTTATGTTAAGGGCCTGGGGAAGACTCACTCACCATTGCAGTGATCACTAGGCATGCACAACTCAGTCCTGGCTGTCGATCTTGCAGCGGCCCATGAAACATCCACAGTCACTCTGGTATGTGGTCTAGAGACTCCTGGAAAACTCCATCTCAGGCAATCACCCACAGACAAGAAAGCCTTTGTGAAATTCAGATTTCTGGTGGAGAAATTCCTCTATACTGTTGGAGCAAAAAACAAACAAACAAAAGACATATAAGTCTGGACATATTAGAGAGACTAAGAGTAACAATTTGACTTTACCCCCACATTACCCTCTTCAAGGCAATATGAATCAGGACCAGGAAAGATCTTCTTTGTGATTTTTACTGTGGGGGGAAGTGAGAGAGTATATTTGAGCACCCAGTTTCCCCATCACCCCAACAGCTCATTTTTCGCTTACCCCATTCAGAGTACTGAATCATGAGCTGTGTGATGTGGTAGGGGGTAGGGGAAGAGGCTTTGGAGCCATAGATAGGATGTTCAGAGGGCATTAAGGATTCAGATTTTACTAACTGCAATACAGCCTCCATCAAAAGATGTTCATCCATGAGAGGTGCCTGGGTGGCTCAGTCAGTTAAGCGTCTGACTCTTGGTTTCCCCTCAGGTAATAATCTCATGGTTCATGACTTTGAGCCCTACATCTGGCTCAATGAACGCATGGAGTCCGCTCGGAGGATTCTCTTTTTCTCTCTCTTTCTCTGCCCCTGCCGTGCTCCTGCACTCTGTTTCTCTCTCTCTCTCTTTCTCTCTCTCAATCAAGAAGCAAATTAATTTATTTGTTAATTAATAAATAAATATTTTTAAAAAAGAGAGAGATACCCACCCATGAGCAGCTGGAAACACCTTGTCCATGGATCCTCCAACTAGCCTATGAATACCCCCTGTGCATTCCTTACATACATTATACACAGGCAGGGGTGCATGCACACACACACACACACACACACACACACACACATTCTTTGTGACTGTCTTCCTATGGGTCCTCCCTATGGTAGCAAGAGTAAACTTTGGCAGACAGCTAATGAGCATCTACAGAAAATCAGCCAGAACATGCAGACGAGGAAGAGACCAGAATCTTGAACTTTACAGTCATCCTTGGGAGATCAAAAATGAGCTGTCAGGACCAAAAGAAGGCAAATAAGCTTAAGAAGTCTGTCACAATGGAGAACAAGAAACATGGAGCAGGTATACCCAGAGAAGGTCTGAAAAAGCCTCAGAATTCCTAGGAGGGCAAATGGAAGATGTTTCTATCTTGAAGGAAGTTAGTAGAGAGACGAGAAGAGGTGTCTGTTACTTCAAATGTGAAAATGGTAACAAAACAACTTCAAAAAGCATGAAAAATAAAGGAAACATGACACCACAAAAGAATCACAATAATATTCCAGTAACCTATACCAAAGACGCATGGATCTGTAATTTACCCAATAAAGAATTCAGAACAGCTATTATAAGGAAATTCAGTGAACTACAAGAAAACACAGAGACAATTCAACAAAATCAGGAAAACATTAAACAAACAAAATGGGAAGTTAGACAAAGAGATAAAGATCATAAAAACAAACCAGATATAAATTCTAGAGCTGAAGAATATAATGAATGAAGTAGAAAATATAATAGAAACTAGCAATGGAAGAATGGATCAAGCAGAAGAAAAGAATTTATGAGTTAGAAAACATTAGAAATTATTTAGTCAGAGAAGATCAAAGCAAAAAAGAAAGAAAAAGAGGGAAAAAGCCCGAGTAATCTCTGGGGATATTATCAAAAGAAATAATTATGGATTATTGGAGCTTCAGAATGAGGAGATATATGTAAGGTGATAGAAACTTATTAAAGAAATAATGACAGAACTTTTCAAGTCTGGGTAGAGATTTGGATATCCAAGTTGGTAAAGCTCATAAGTAACCAGCATACTCAAAGATGTACTCTGGAAGTCACACTATAACAAAGCTATCAAAAATCAATATCGGCTAAAATAAATTTAATGCGGTCTTCCGTTATGGAATTCATAACTCATGAGGATGAAAGGTACAGCATAGGGGAAATAGTGGTACTATAATTATGCCTGGTGACAGATGGCAGCTACACCTATGAGCATAGCATTATGTATAGAGTTGTCAAATCTCTATGTTACACACCTGACATTCTTAGTGAACTATACTTTAATAAAATAAATAAATAAAAATCAAAAACAAAGAAAACTTAAATGTAACATGAGAAAAGAAGCTATAATCTGCCAGAGAATCCCATAAGGCTATCAGTGAATTTCTCAGCAGACAACTTACAGGACAGGATAAGATAGAGTGATATATTCAAAGTGCTAAAAGAAAAAAACTAAAACTTTCAATCAAGGATAATTTACTAGGCAAAGATGTCCTTTAGAAATTAAGGGAAGATAAAGACTCCAAAACAGAAAAAAATACCATTACCATTAGATCTACTATATAAGACATACTGAAAGGGGTTATTTAAGCTGAAATTAAAGGAACTAATTAATTAGTATCATGAAAATAAAAACACCTTGATAAAGGCAAATAAACATATAGTCAAATTTAGAATACTAATACTGTGATATGGTAGTATGTTAGCCACTTTAATAAAAATGTTAAAGGACAAGAGTATTAAAAGTAATGATAGCTACAATAAATTGTTAATAAATATACAATATAAAAAGTTAAATTGTGACATCAAAAACATAAAAGAAGGGAGTAAAGGAGTAGAATTTTTGTGTGCAATCAAAATTAAATGGTTATCAAAATAAAATACAATCTAATACCTATAATATGTTCAGTGTAAGCCTCATGGTATCTCCAAAGCAAAAACCTATAATAGATACAACGAAGATGAAGAGAAGGGAATCAATGCATACCAATATAGAAAATCACCAGTTCACAATGAAGGGCAGCAGAGTGAGGAAGGAACAAAAGAGTTACAAATTAGAGTGAAAACAATATGATGACATTAGGAAGTTCTTACCTATCACTAATTACTCTAAATGTAAATGTATTAAATTCTCCATTCAAAAGCATAGTATAGTTGAATGAATTTAAAACACAACACCCAATGATGTGCTGCCTACAAGAGACTCACTTAAGCTTTAAGGATGCACATAGACTCAAAGCGAAGGGATGATTTAGATATTTCATGCAAGTGAAAATCAAGGAGAGCAAAGGTAGCTACACTTATTTCAAACAAAATAGTTTATAGACCAAAAACTATAACACAAAGCAAAGAAGGCCCTTATGTAATGATGTAATGATGAAGAATCATTTAATGAAGAGGATGTAACAATCATAAAAATATATGCATCTAACATTAGAGGAGCAAAATATATTAAGAAAATACTGGCAGATCTGAAGAAAGAAAGAGAAGACAATACAGTAATAGTAGGGGCTTTCAGTATCCCATTTTCAACAATGTATAGATCATCCAGACAGAAAATCAATAAGGGAATGTAAGATTTGAAGTATGCTTTAGACTAAATGGACCCAACAATCATATACAGAACATTCTATCTAATAACAGCACAACACACATTTTTCTCATGCATACATGGAAAATTCTTCAGATAGATCATATGTGAGGCCACAAAACAAGTCTTAATAAATTTAAGAATAGATTCATACCAGGCATCTTTCCCAAGCACAACAGTATGAAGGTAGGAATCAGTAATAGGAGGAAAACTGGAAAAGTCACAAATGTGGAAATAACCCAAACACTTTTGAACAGTATGTGGGTCAAAGAATAAATAAAAAATATCTTGAAACAAATTGAAATGGAAAGATAACACAAAACTTTTAAGATGTCATAAAGCAGTTCTTAGTGGAAGTTATAGGAATAAACACATATTTTAAGAAATAAAATCTCAGATAAGCAATCTAACTTAACACTTCAAAGAACTAGAAAAAAACAAACTAAGTCTGAAGTTACAGAAGGAAGGAAATAAGGAAGATCAGAGCAAAAATTCATGAAATAAGAGACCAGAAAAACAATAGAAAGATCAACAAGACCATGAGCTGGTTTTTGGAAAGTATAAATAAAATTGACAAACCTTCAACTAGACCAAAAAAAGATTCAAATTAATAAAATCAAAAAAGAAAGAAGAGATATTATAACTGATACCAGAGAAATACAAAGGATAATAGAACAATTATGTACTTGCAATATTGGATAATCTAGAAGAATTGGATTAAATTCCTAGAAGCAAACAATCTACAAAGAATGAGTCAATATCCAAAACATAAAAAACTCATATACAAAAAAAATAAAAATACATTAAAAAATTAAAAACGGGGAGGGGCTCCAGGGGCTGGCTCAGTCAGTTGAGTATCTGACTTTGGCTCAGGTAATAATCTCACAGTTAGTGAGTTCAAGCCCCACATCAGGGTCACTGCTGTCAGCATAGAGCCACCTTCAGTTCCTCTGCCCCCTGTCTCTTTGCCCCTTTCCACCCCTCAAAAATAAATAAATATTTTTAAAAATTAATGGGGAAATAAACTGAATAGACATCTTTTTAAAGAAGTACAAATGACCAAAAGGCAAATGAAAGGTACTTAGCATAACTGATTACTAGAGAAATGCAGGTCAAAACTGCAATGAGGTATCACCTTACACCTTTTAGAGTGGATGTCATCAAAAAAAGAAGAGCTAACAAAAAAGAGAACCCTTGTGCACTGTTGGGGGGGAAAGTAATTTTGTATAGACACTTTGGAAATCAGTATGGAGATTCTTCAAGAAATTAAAAATGGAATTACCAGGGGCACCTGGGTGGCTCAGTTGATTAAGTGTCCAACTCTTTATTTCAGGTTAGGTCATGATCTCATGGTGGGATTGAGCCTAGTGTCAGGCTATGTTCACAACATGAAGCCTCCTTGGCATGCTCTTTCTTCCCCTCTCTTTGTTCCTTCCCTACTCACAATCTCTCCTTATTTCTCTAAATAAATAAATATTTAAAAATAGAATTACCATATGATTGAGCAATCTCATTCATATATATATATGTATGTGTGTGTATGTATATGTATGTGTGTGTATATATAATTGAAATAGGAAATTCTGTCATTTATGCCAACATGGATGGATGTTAAGGACATTATGCTAAGTGAAATTAGTCAAGGACATAAACTATATGAAAATATGTGGAATCTCAAAAAGCCAAACTTATAGTAACAGACAGCAGAATGATGATTACCATGGATGGAATTGGGGATCAGTGTGAGCCTGGTATAAACTTTCAGTTATAAGATGATTAACTTGTGGGTATCTAGTGTGAAGCATGGTGATTACAGTTAATAATAGTGTATTATATACTTGCTTGAAAATTGTAAAGACAGTAAATAGTAAATGTTCTCACCACACACACACACAAATGGTAATTATGTGTGGTGTTAGAGGTGTTAACTAACTCTCCTGTGACAATTATTTTGCAATGTATAAGTGTATCAAACCAACATGTTGTACACCTTAAACAATATTACCTGTCAATTATATCTCAGTAAAGTGAGGGAAAAATTAACAAAGAACATCCTGATTACATATCTGCAATTAAGAATATCTGCTAGGGAATGATATACATCATTTTGGCTCATCATACACTGGCCATTACTAGTTTCATAACCTCTGCTAACTGCAGTATATTCTGAGAAATGTAGGGAAGCTCATTCAATATCCTTAGTTTCACCTTGCCATAGTAGGTTCTCAATGAAGTGTCTTTGATGAAAGCATTGTGCAAGTTAGAGCATATGACATTGTAACAAACGGCAGAGAGATGATGTTAATGAAGAAATCCTAGAGTTAAAAGAAGGCTAGTTAGTATGCAACATATTTGAAACAAATTAATGGATAAGGTGCAAATTCAAAAGAGGTCACGATAAACTAATCTCAATATTTAGAGAATTTTGACAAATAACTGCTTCACATTCTGAGCCCTTTCTCTTACTATTCAGAGAAGAATACCCAAGATTTTCAGAGTCACTGGGTAAAGAATCTCAAAGGTTTTTGAGAGATTCTATCATCGCATATCATAACTTCAAGTACTCTTCTTCTTGAAGTGAAAGTAACAAAGCAGAATTAATCATTGGGGATGATGATGATAAAATATTCACAATTCCTATTAAAGCAATAATGTGCAAACAATGGTTCAGTTTGTTATTTTCAAGGGAATCTTATTAGCAAAGATAGAACACACTAACATGATTTTCTTTGGGATTCATCACCTGTCTGATTAGAGAGTATTTAAAAATACATTTCAGGTATCCTCTCCTTACTTCCTATAGACAGGTTGAAATGACAGTTAAGTAGTCTCTGTGTTATAAAATTCAGAGGACATGAAGGAACATTGTAACTTGTGACACTGTACCAGCAATGCACATAGTAATGTAGACAGAAAAAAATAAATAAAAGGATCAGAGTCACAGTTTTAAAATAGATCTAATTCTGTATGCATAGAATTACCCCCAGAAGCATTCTGGAAATAATTTGTAGCGCACAGCATCACCTTGTTCCAGGAACATAATAATGCAAGTTGATCATTCAACTTAATATGGAAACTCAGTCACTTGCCCATTGAATGACCCAGTTAGCTTTGATGTGGAAATATCTATCTTATCAAACAAAAAGTCAATAGATTTGTTTTCAAAAATTTTAAACATCAATAATTTATTTAGCCAGTTTATATAAAGAAACTCTTCAGATATAAGCAAACCAGATCTGTAAATCTGCATTTAAAAAAATTCAAAAGATGATTTATCTATGTGTTTGCTATATCTTTAGTTTAATATAATTATCTAAAATAAACTGTCCATGTTGCTTCAACCCAATTTCATAGCACTTCAAATTGTTGGGCAGAAAGTGAACTTTCATGTTAGAACGTTTAATAACAGTTCATGTTTAGTAAGCACTTATAAATTACATTAATATTACTTATTAATAGTCATATATATCAACAAAAAGCCAGCCATTTATAAAAGATGGATATCCCAGATAAAAACTAAGGAAAAGTTTGTTTTTTCTCATCAAGTAGGCCCTAATACAAGAAATGTGAAGCCAGCAGATGTGCAGAAAATAAAATCACACTTTATCAATACCTACCTCTTTAAAATTAACAGGGAGGAGGGAAAGGATTCTGAACTTTGGCAGGATTAATAGTTTTAGCTTTCCTAATCCAGATATTGACCCTGTGATCTGGTTCATCTGGTCAGGGGAGTAATTCTGTGGGCAGGTTCCAACAGATGGAGCAGCCTGAGCATGGACCAGAGCTGTTGCCTTGTTGAATTATCCTTTCCCTGGAACAACATCAAGGTGATTGCCTTTTTTTGGTATGTGTGACTAACTCATCTAGTGGCAGCATTTATTAGGCTAAGCCATGAATTTATATGTATAACTGACCTCTAGATAAAGTAGCATAACTAAAACAAACCACATCATAATGTTTATGTCGTACTTGCCCACAAATTCACACTGATTTTCTAACACAATTGCATCACTGTATTTATGATTTAGAACCTCTAGCATCAACCTTTTAAAAAGTCCATCTGGTGACCAGAAAAGAAACTCTTTTATAAGGAAGTAATTATTTAGACTACATAAGCCTCTCTGTAGGGATTTTCCTGAGAATTCCTATTTTATATACCTATTTTCAAATATCTCACAGCTAAGGAAGCATAGAAAATATTTGCACTAAATAAAGGGATGCAGGTATTGATATAAACAAAGATGTTTGTGAAGATGTGGAGACCAAACACCAGCCTGGGTAGATATACTGACTGATGTGAACTCAGAACCTAAAGGAATATAATAATAATGTAAATAAACAAAGTAGATCAGGAATAAAATGTAGAAAAATGAAAGTATATTTCCTGGCTCCAGAGGTCAGTTGGAGCTCTAGCTCTAACCAATTGTTGACATGCAGAATGTGGGCTTGATGTTGCCAAATCAGACTTTTAAGTAAATTGAGAAAGATGGGAAGGCTATAAAAATGATGTGACTGAAAAAGGGTAAGTGAAACAAATATGGTAAGGAAAGAAACAAGAGAGGAGAAACTGAAGCAGAGACCATCAAGGTGCAGTAGGGAATGGGGGAAGACAAAAAGGGACACAAGTCTCCATTTTCCCCTTGGTGTTTGAAAGGCATTTTCTTAACTAATAATCTAATTTCCAGCTATATCACTTATTTCACACACACATATATATTGTTTCATAGAGTAAAATGAAGCTCTCATCAATGCCAAATAAATATATAGGAGAAGCTGATAAAGCTTGTATTCAAATACATTGTAATCTGCAGATTAGATTCCTGGACCTGTGCAAATGCAAAAAATAAGGAAAATTTGAAATCACAACTAGAATTTTGGGTAGAGACTGAATTCAAGTCAGTTCCTCAAATGAGATCTCATATTTGACTCTGTGAAGTTGAGTTCTCTTATTGACTTTACTCACATTTTATGAAGGTTAACCTCATTTTTAACTTGTTTGGTGTATACCACGTTATACTGAATTTTTATAAAAAGTCATCAATTTGTGGGGTGCCTGGGTGGCTCAGTCGGTTAAGCATCCAGCTTTGGCTCAGGTCATGATCTCATGGTTGGTGGGTTTGAGCCCCATGTCGGGCTCTGTGCTGACAGCTAGCTCAGAGCCTGGAGCTTCTTTTGGATTCTGTGTCTCCCTGTCTCTCTGACCCTCCCGTGCTTGCACTGTCTCTCTCTGTCTCTCAAAAATAAATTAAAAAAACAGAAAAAAATTTATAAATTTATCAATTTGTATTGGAGAAGGTGAAACTTCTGTTTATATTTAGTTCTCCCCCTAGGCCTATCTTGGAAATGAGATTTTATGTGTGTATATATACACAGAAGCATATATATATATATATATATATATATATATACATATATACACATATATATGTATATATATGTATATATATATATGGAAACATTAGCATATTGAAACTCATGAACTACATGAAGCTGACATTCATCCGTTTTGTAGCCCACTGCCTGTGTGTTCACCATGAGTCAAGCTCTGTGCTAGATGCTGAGTATGGAGTGGTTTACAGTAACATAATTAGTAGCAGTGCAAAAGGTAAGAGGAGAGTGGCATAGGGATGAAAGTGTTAATGGTAGACAAAGCTGAAATCAAGGTAAAATGTACAAACAAGAATAAGAGGGTCCCCTTTTACTAATAAGTGCTGTGAGCTACAATTCAGATAGATACAGTTAACTATTTGAAATGTTAAATTACATGAAAACATCTAAACAAAACTTCTGAAAACAAACAAAAAAAGAAAACATTAGCAGAAACATGAAGACTCATGATTCATTTTACATTCCATCAATAGATATCAAATAATGTAAATATCACAAAGGCAGAGGACCATTATCTGAATAGTTTAATACAATTACATATTATTAATACTAACAAGCATACCTGGAAATCTGTCCCAGAAGCAGAAAAGAGAATATCTTCATTACAATTTTTTTAAAATTCTTCACACATTAGGGCAGAAAGAAACTTCCATAAAATTTCCAAAAGCCAAAAATTTGTAAGTGTGTAAAAAATATCAAATGTCAACTACATAATTTTTTGGAAATTTAAAAACTCTCTTGTAAGCCATTATTTAGTCAAAAGGAAAAATAATTTATTATTTAGCTATCTAGGAAAAATAATGGTACCACTCTACGTTAAAGGATGTAACCAAGTTTGAACACAAGCAAAATTATAGCTTAAGCATTTTTCAACACCAACTAAGAAATAATAAAAATAAGCAGATTTCAACTAAAGACACCAAAAATAAGTGGGTAGGACAGGCAATTTTAATAAAGCCAATGCATTAATGCATTTCAAAATGGAAAAAGAAACTGAATAGACTGTTTTAAGATCAGTGTTTCTAATAAATAGTAAATTAAAAATGCACTAGGTAAAGCTTAGTAAAAAAAAAAGTAGATGCTTTACACACACACACACACACACACACACACACACACACACACACACACACACTATACAGTGAGGTTCTCAAAGTTGCCAAATCTGTCTCAATTTGATTTCTATCCCAAATGTTCTGCTTCTAATAATTTCTCAAAATACTTTCCTCTTTAGCCTAACAGTCTTAAGCCTGATTTCTTTCCCTCAAGAAGATAGCTCTATTAAAAACTACTCTCTATAATCTTATATATTGTTAATATTGAAATAAACCAAAACTCATCTCAAACTAGCTTACTAATAACAGCAAAAGGGGGGAGATGAATCTGGGCAGGATAGGCTGCACACTTTGCATTAAGCAGGACTTTTGTCATTATTCTCTTGTTCTTTTTTTTTACATTTTTCAGCTGTTTCTATTTTTGTGTTGGCTCTATCCTCTCCTTCCACCAATGGCTTCCAAACTTCTCTTCCTGCTCATCACTCTGCGCTATAAATGTGGTAGATAAAATGGTTGCTAACCATTAGCATAATATCCTCCAACTAAGAAATAATTGGGTCATATCTATGACCCAAGAGATAAAGTAGAACACCTAACAGGATCAAGAATCAAAATGGATTCAGACATTTCACCAGCAATCTAAGAAGTAGAAGGCAGTGGTTATGTAATTCTGAAATTGAAACCATATGCTCTGAAAATATTCCAAGAAAACGGTTTCTATCCTAAAATTATATTCTTAGCCAACTTTTTAATCATATACAATGATCAGTTTTCTATAATGCTATATCTCCAAAATTTACCCCATGTGCATCTTTCTCAGGAAAATGTACTGAGATATCCTTTACCAGAAAGAAGATATAAATGAATAAAGAAGAAGAGGTAAAGTCAAGGAACAGGGTATCCATCACAAGAGAAGAAAAGTTCAAGATAAAGAAAATGGGAGGTTCCAAGAGGAGAGCTGCTCAATAGAGCAAGAGGAATAACTAATCCAGACTAGAGCAGGAGGAAAAAGTCTGCAAAAAGATAGATCTAAGGGGAACAAATAAGTCAATAAATTTTAAGTGGTATTAGAAAGTTTGAGACCGAATTATTTTTAATTAATGCTTATTTATTTTGAGAGAGTTGAGAGAGAGAGAGAGAGAGAGAGAGAGAGAGAGAGAGAACAAGCAGGGAGAGGCAGAAAGAGGGATAGAGAGATTCCCAAGCAGGCTCCATGCCATCAGTGCAGAGCCTGATGAGGGGCTTGATCTCATGAATTGTGAGATCATGACCTGAGCTGACATCAAGAGTCAGATGCTTAACCAACTGAGCCATTCAGGTGCCCGTGGGACCAATTATTTTAAAATCTAACATGCAAAAATTGAGCAGGGAAACGTTATACCAGTAAAGAAATAAAATCTTAATATGTACTTTTCTCAAATGTCAATCATATTTAGCCAACTAAAGTGTAGGAGAATAAACACTGAACAGTAACCTGACATTATGACATTACAACACCATATGGGCTGAATAGAAGAGGAGGAGTATACATGATCAAAAAGTATAAGATATTTAAATATTTATATTGCCTATTAAGCATTTGATATAAAATATCTAACATCG
This sequence comes from Suricata suricatta, assembly GCF_006229205.1. NCBI lineage: Eukaryota > Metazoa > Chordata > Mammalia > Carnivora > Herpestidae > Suricata > Suricata suricatta. Next base: position 56,664,250 of record NC_043712.1, read on the forward strand.
ACAAAAAATAAATATCACTTAGAAATATGCATATATGAGCATACTATTAAAAAACATTGAAGAGTATAGTTTTGGGAAACATGAATTGGGTTTTAAGGGGGACTGCTGTTTTTCATTATAAATTTAACTTTTAAATTTCTTTACCTATTTTATTTTGATAAAAATAATTAAAATGGGGTGCCCTGGGTGGCTCAGTTGGTTAAGCATCCAACTTCAGCTTAGGTCATAACTTCACTATTCGTGGGTTCAAGCTCTGCTTTCGGGCTCTGTGCTGACAGCTCAGAGCCTGGAGCCTGCTTCAGATTCTGTGTTTCCCTCTCTCTCTCTCTGTCTCTCCCCCTCTCACAGTCTCTGTCTCTCAAAAAATGAGTAAAAATGTTAAAAAATTTAAAAAAAATAATAGAATAATTTATGTATTTTTAATAAAGAGACAATTTTTCTGTTAGCTCCAAGAGACAAAAACATTTCTGGCAAAGATCACATTCCCAACTCCTTTGGATGCTCACTCTGACCAGGGGAGGAGCTATTGATTAGAGAGAAACTCATTACATGTCTGCATCTGTGATCAAAGTAGAAAGATATTTTATTGAAAGATAGTAAGGTGGGAAATGAGGCCTTTGTGACTAATATGACAAAAAGATGCATGTAGGTAGAATATGTTTAACACTTAAGAAAACGTACTGGCTTCTTAATATATTAAATATTTTAAAAATATAGTATTATTTAAGATTGCTGTAATTAGATGAGTAAACCCTATTCTGCCTACACCTCAATGCAAAATTGAGTCTTATTTAATTATTGGTTTGATTAGTCTAATTTCAACATATTTTAAAATTGTACATGAATATTTCCCAAGGCAAAACATGGAGAAAATTGGTAGAAAACATTTAATTTTTAGATTGACATGAAACAATAGGTATTATACAATGTCAGGGAATACTTGCACTAAAAATAGAATAGCCCCAAGAAAGTGAAATGTTTCATGGTGTTGCAGCTTCTATTAAAAACTAAATTAATACATTCACTCTCGGTAGAAATTTTTAGTGAGGTTGGTTATGTGACTTGGTAGTGAACATGTGCTGTGATTCTTTCATTGATTACTTTAATTGAATTTTTTTAATGAGGAGAAAAAATAAGTCAGAGGCTATAGAACATATGAAGAGCAATGAAAATAAAGAATGTTCTGACATATGTGATTTGACAACACTGCTGAGAAGCCGCATGGTGCAATGGCTGGAGTTTCTTGTTCAAGTTCTGGCTTGCCATTCTGAGCGGTAGGGCCTCAGTGAGTGGACTTGATCTTTTTCTGCCTCAGTTTCAACATGTATATAAGAGAGATATTACTGTCTGTGTCAAACTGTGCCTATGAATATTTGATGAAATAATATATGTAAAGTATTAAGATAATGCCTGGCACATAATTAAGCATTAGCTAACTAGTAGCTTTCATTATTGCTCTTTTCTTAAGCCTGTGTTTCCTTTTGATATAACATGCTCCATGTCTTTCTTATCTTCACTGAGAATTTCCGTTGTTCGTTTGAAAAAAAAAAATTCTGAAGGACTGTGTAGCTCACTTAATGCTATTATTTGGAAGGGTATTGATTAATTTTCCATCGTTAGTGTCTGATCCAGATCATTTATTCCTGTGAATATTCAGTTCATAGAGACTCAACATAGGATAGAAAGGCAGCAGTCAGGTGTTAGTACTTAAAATAAAAAATTAAAAGTGCTGATATGCAGAAAAGAGGTTTTTTCACAAAGCGTGTTTCTTTGAGACTCATTTACACTAGCCTCATTCTTAAACATATCAGCAAACATTTGGCTTTCAAAGGCATTTCCAGGTGCTTCTTAATATAACGGTAGCTATTAAAAAAAAAAACAGCCAGATCTCTCTTGCTTTCTTTGTTATATTTCTCTCTCTCCATGCAGCCCCCATCATTGCCACCATACCACCAGGACCAGGACATTCCTAGCTGCTAGAATTGAAGCATGATTGTCATTTCATGTTTGAACTTTTAGAAAATAGATGCAGTGTGCGAATTGAATATAATACAAAAGATAGTGGGATACTAAAACATTAGAGCTTCTAAGAATTTTAGAAAGTATTTGCTGAAGCCCAAATGCTTTACTTGTTAGTAAGCACGTGGATTCCAGGAGGCAAAATAGTTTGCCCAAGTTTGTATAGCTAGTATATGGCAAAACAAGAACTAATATATGGATCTTTTAAATCCAACATTAGTACAAATTTCTTTTACCTTGTTGCCTGCTAAAGTTGAGACAAGTGGTAGTATGGCCTTAATTGTTTTGTTTAGTTTTATCATGTATAATAAAAAACACATTCTTGACAGTAAATACTACTTAAGCCACTAAAACAAGTAAGATAACCCTGTCCTATTGTATTTTACTATTTAATCACACTTTCTGATTACTTCCCCCCCCCATACTTAAGTAAATCACTAATCTTTTCAGGTAGCTTAATGTTGATGAAAATTATTTGTATGAATCAATAACTTTTGGAGCATGTTCTGTCATTATGTTCTTTCATTACCATTCCAAACTAGGTCTCTGTTATACCCAGCCTTTGTTCTATGACATTAACATGACCATGTTCTGCATAAATATTAGTTTTTTTAGTTCCTTCCTATAAGTGAAATGGCTATCTAGTGATTACTATCCAACTCTCGGAGAACAAGTTCTTTAATACTACTTAGTTACAATACTCTCTATTCTTTCTAATGTATCACAATCCTACGCTAGCACCATATTATGTTAACCATATTACTTTCATAGAAGCACCTCTAATTGATCAATTTGAACAAAATATATTGGATTGCATTTATTTCTGAGAAAAGCGAGAGATGATGTTTGTTGTCAGTCATGTGTTATTTCATTTTAGTAGCTGAACTTAGAAAAGAAATAAAGGAGCAACTGGGCTATATATATCCATCATTGTATCCAGATGTAGATTGTATCCATCTAAGTCTCCATTGGATATTTGTAGAAGGTGTAGCATCTGTGCATCATATGACTTAATTTTGTATTATATTTACTTTCTTTGTTTATTAGTATATTCTAAAATGAGTCATTATTAGTCATATACACGAATAGAAACACCATATGTAGAAAACTCATATTTTTTATCTTAAATATTTTGGAGAAGACTTCGTATTGTGTGACAAAGGCAAAAATAAGCTGTCCCAAGGCTATTTTTGCTTGCACTAAACCATATTTGTCTATCAAGCTAACAAATATCCATTAACACCTGCTATTAACTTGACTTATTTCTAGATACAGATATAATATTAATAAGTCTAATATTAATATATCTTAATAAAAATGACAGTGTTGATAATATTTACTAATTGATCACCAGCTATGTGCTGTTATTATATCTTTTCTTTAATAATCAAAATATCCCTGAAAAGCAGATATTCTTTATCCCATTTTACAGATAAGTGAACTACAACAAAGAAGTTAAGTATTTTCTTCAAGTTCTAATCAAGATCTGTCTGAATTTAATGCAGGTATTTTCTGCACCCTATTATACCTTTCTTGACATAAAATAATGCTTTGAACACTCTAAATGTTTAGAAGAGGAGAATCAATGAGTAGTAAAGGAAGCCTTTTGGGTTAAGTGAGAACACCTTTTATATACCCTACTCTCCCTACTTCCTAACTTTGCTCTTTGATTTCTATTGACACATCTTCTTTATCTCTTCCTACTTTTCCATTGATTATACTTTTATTTTTTCTCTGGTTTATTACTTATTCTCCTGGTGGATTTCCAAAAGACAAGGATTTCATCATTTCAGTTTAGTAAAGTCATTGTGGTTCTTATCCCCATAAAGGCGCATATCACCCCAATGGCCGTGGCTGGCTCATAGGAGACTGAGGTAGATAAAGGAGGAGATTAGTGCATTGGCCTTCCTTTTCTTCTTCTTATTACGATAGCTCCCACTTAGTGCCCAAGTCAAGATGATGACTTTCTAAAACTTTAAGGACTTTTCTGATGTAACAACATCTCTTTGGCACAATTGGATTTTATTTATAATTTCTCCCTAAATGTTACTCGTTAGTTAAAATTTTCCATCATTATTCTGCCTGATTCCAGTTGTCAATAATCTAAACCTATTTCTGTCTAGAGCCAGGATTTATAAGGCCTGTGTTCTTTGTTGCTTATCTTTTTATTTTTCTTTCTCTTTCTTGCAAGTACAATATACAGACAGAAAAGTACACAATTTATAAGACTATAACTAGAGGAATTACAGCAAGGTGAACCCATCTACCGAGGTTAAAAAACAAGAAACTACCTTGTTTCTTATTAATCATTACACCTTTACCCTTCCTTTCAAAGGTTAATATCAAGTTATAATGATTTCATAAGGTTGTTTTGTTAAGAAAAATTATGAGGTTTTAATGTGGCATCAGAACATGTTGCAAATATGTGGTAACAAATGTGAACAATATAGGTCATTGCTTGAGCTGAGTTATGATTATATCACTCACTCTACTTTTGAATATTTTGAAAATTTTCATAATTATTATAATATCAAAAGTATAAAATATGACAATTTTATGTTGCCTCAGCACATATCAGTAAAAACTCTTCAGTGTGGAATATAGCCATTCACACTAGTCTACAGCTCTCTATTCTGTTCCCCGTCAAGTTCCCTAATAGATCTTCTTCTGCTTGGTCTGAAATAGGGTGCTCTTTCCACAGCGTTTTGTCTACCCTGGGGAACAATGTGGAATTCCCACCAAGTGAGTGGTAGTGCAAATATCAAGCTAGTGCTGCATTACCACCTAGAGGTTGAAATGATAACTGCAAAGTTCCTCACGTAGATGAGCCATATGTAAGCATTGAAATATACGGAGCTGTTAATGTGAATGTGATGAAAATAATGTTTGCTATTGTTTTCTCTCTAGTTGAGTTTCCAGAAAGAGATCATAGCACAAAGCAGGAACCACCTGTACCTACAGATGGCACGGGAAAGCATAAATCCTAGAACCATATATCAGTGGTGTTACAACATGATTCTACCAAAGTTGAACCTCCCACATGTCAGACAAACCACCTACAGAAGAACTACAGTGGTGTCAGTGTTTTTTTAGCACATTCCTGATAATGAAATCCATGTTGAGCTCAACAAGAATGGCTTTCTTTTTTCTTGGCACTCAACAATTTACACCAACTTGCAATTGACTGTTTAGATGATTCTCTCCTCACTATAGGCATAACTGTGGGAATAGAGTAGAGGATATGCTTGGTATTTTTGAGACTATTTACATATTCTTACCTTCATTGTTCTGCAGCCTACAGATCACATCCTTTTTTATCTGAAAGGAAGAAATCATTGATATAGGTGTGTGTGAGACAAAATGCCATGTGCTAATTAATATTATTGTTATTAATTGTTCGATCATTATTTAAATGATATCCAAAATCATGACATGAATTATTAATGTAAAATTATTGGTTAAGCTCACTTTTTTCCATTTTCTATTTAATAAATGTTTACTGAACTCCTCTGTATGCCAAAAACTGTGAGATTTTCTTAACCTGCAAGAAAGCCATAATTTATGGCAACTCATACAAAATACACTCAAGTACATAATTCCAAGTGATAGAGTCTATTCTTATTGGGGAAATTGGAGAGTGCTAAGAAAGACTTCATTTTGAAGGATGAATAAAAATTGCCAAGTTACAAATGTGGACAAGGACATTCTGGACAGAACAGAAAATATATATTAAAAAGATTTTAAGGACATTGCTAAAGTAAGAAGCTTATGTGGAAAAGAAATAGTCATGGCTGTGGCTGGAAAAGTAGTCTGGGGTTAAATCAGAAATGGCTTTATATACCTCACTAAGTAGTTTGAGCTTAAATCTATAAGCAGAAAGTGGATGACATAGGTCTTTAAATTGGCAAGTCATGAGACTGCCTCTATATGCTTTAGAAAAGGAAGTTCAATGAGAAGATCAAAAAAATAACTGGAGAAGTTAAAGTCATGAGGAGCTTGAGGGTACTCCAATAGTCAAAGGAGAGATGCTGAGGACTTCAGCTGATGTATAGTAGCTGAGCTACTATTAATAGTAGTTTATGAACGATTAAATGTAATATGGAAAAAAGGAAAACATTGCTGAAAATGTCTTTGAGATTCTTAATTACATTAATGGGCAGATGGTAACATCATTAGCCAACACAGGAGTTCAGGAGAAGAAATGTTTCTGTACAGGATTTTGACCCTGGAAAGCAACAGGCTTCAGCTACTTTAAATTAATGATATTCCAGCCAGGAATACATGTTACATGTAGAAAAGCAAATGCAATTTGAAAGGAAGAAAATATGTAGAAATGGGAAATGGGGCAGGGGATTCCAAGAGATAGGCATTTTAAATTATTTTTCTTTTTAAATCTCTAGTAAAAATAAATGTAATACTGAGGGTAAGGTAATGTCATGTGTAGACAGAGGATCATGTCTACCATGAAATTTTCCCTATCATCCTTCCTCTAGGACTGTAAAAAGTCAGCCCTCAACCTCATCACCGTCTTTGATCAAATTCATGCAAATGACTTAACACTTTCTTGGTCTCACCTCTTCGTAGACCAAGAACTTATTCCTCCCAAGGCAGTTTGCTTTCCATTACCATTTTAGGTGGGAATGTCCAATGGACAATTGGAAATATATTTCTAAAATTCTAGAAAGTTACAAAAGTTATACATATCATCTGGTGGTAGTAGCAGCAGGTTAGTTCATTATAGCAGTGTATGTTGAATGTAAAGTCATGTGAACCCGGATACTATGTTGAAAAAGAAAACCACTCCTTTTTTACTTCTGTCATGCCTCGCCTCTCTTGGTGTTCTTAAAGCCCTAATCATTCTATATTTTAATCAAGTATTTGCCACTGTTCTGTTTGTGACACTATAAGTTACTGAAAGAAGTTTGATTCTTGAGGTTCATCAATAATATAATTGGATATAATTTTTCAAATCTTTGGAAATCTCAAATATATATTTTCCTTAGAAATTCATAGAGGGAGGCAGTAGTGGATGGTGGTTGAGGGCACAGTTTCTGAGACCAGAGTGCCAGGTTTGGAATGCTAGTTACTCCATTAAAATAGACGTGAGACTTGGGGTAAAATATTTAATTTGCTGTGCTTTGATTTTATCACCTGTAGGATGGAGATAATAATAATAGTACTTATTTGTTGGGATGTTATGCATTTTGAGCAAGTTAATATGTATGTAACAATTGGAATAGTATCTGGAACAAATTAAATGTAACATAAGTGTTTGCTAAATAAATACTGATTACTTTAATAGTTTTTTTAATAGTTTTCCATCGCCTCTGTCTACATATATGAAATGAAGGCAATCAAGCGTGACCTCATCATCTTTGCAAAATATACTGTATCAATTTTTAATTAGTTTATTTTGACACTTGTTAGCTATTTAAATCCTGGAATGATGAATGAGTCCAAGAAATGTTGATGTGTATGTTTCTGCATTTTTCCATTCTTTTTCACACTCTACACTGTGTTTTATTTATTCCATTTATTTTTTTTAATGTTAATTTTTGAGAGAGAGAGACAGAGCGGGAATGGGAAAGGGGCAAAGAGAGAGGAAGACACAGAATCCAAAGCAGGCTCCACGCTTGAAGCAATCATCACAGAGCCTGATGCAGGGCCTCTGACTCATAAACCATGAGATCATGACCTGGGCTAAAGTCGGACACTAAACCAACTGAGCCACCCAGGTGCCTCTCTGCATTTTTCCATTTAATCTTAACTGTAAGATAGCTTGCCTTTTCAAAATTTTAAATACGTGTTTATTTGTGTTTAATTCATAGGAAAGGCCATAGGAAAAACATTGACAGTTGGAGATATCCAAACAAAGTATCACAGTATGTCCCTGAATGAAGCTTGAAGAATTTAACATTCCATGAAACTATCATTCTTGTGGCAGTGAAAAATGTCACTTTTCAGTTTGTCCTAAAATAATAGCAACAGTATAAATGAGAAAGATAGTATGTAAAAAATAGAATCATGATACTCATAACGTTTATATTCTGTTACTTGTTATTACTTTTAAGTCAATTTTATTACTGAAATCTGAAAGTCACACCTAAAGACCCTGATGGCCAAAGTGTGGTCTTTAAAGCAAAGGCTTAGAAGCCTTTTAGAAATTTAGATACTCAGACTTCATGTCAGACCTTTTACATCACAATATGCATTTTAATAGGATTCCCAAGAGATTTTATAAAAATTAATTTTGAAAAGAACTGAATAATATACTTGATAATCAGTAACAGATTGACAATACATAGGATTAATGGAGAGTAAAAACAAACCAAATGATCCTCCCTTTAGCTCCACTTCACTGAATTTCTGAATAAACCCACTTTATAACTATATCATTACTTTTATTTTTATTCCACAAATATTTATTATGAGCCTATTCTGCGTGAATTACACAGGATTTTAAAGATACAGTAGTGAAGAAAATAGACAAAATTATTTTATACTGAAGTATTAATATTATACTGATGTCCAAGAGAGCTACACAAAATTCATATTTAAGAACAAGAATTTAGGGTCTCCTGGATGGCTCAGTTGATTAAGCATCCAGATCTTCATTTCAGCTCTGATCATGATGTCATGTTTCATGAAATGGAACCCTACATTCCTACATGCTTGGGATTGTCTCTCTCCCTCTCTCTCTGCCCCTCCTCTGCTCATACTCTGACTCTTTGTCTCTCAAAAAAAGAGCTAGAATTTAAATTTTGTCACGTTTTTATTTATTTTTGAGATACAGAGAAAGACAGCACGAGCAGGGGAGGGTCAGAGAGAGACGGAGGCACAGAATCTGAAGGAGACTCCAGGCTCTGAGCTAGCTGTCAGCACAGAGCACAATGCTCTGTTAGTACAGAGCACCTGAGATCATGACCTGGGCTGAAGTCGGACTCTAAACCAAGTAAGTCACCAAGGCGCCCCAAGAGCTAGAATTTAAAGAAGTAGGCTTTTTGGGGTGTCCGGATGGCTCAGTCAGCTAAGCATCCTACTCTTGATTTCAGTTCAGGTCATGATCTCATGGTTAATGGGTTCAAGCCCCATGTTGGGCTTTGGGCAGACAGAGTGGAGCTTGTGTCTTCTCTCTCAAAATAAATTTTATTTTGAGGAAGGAAGAAAGGAAGAAAGAAGTGGACTTCTTGACACATGTAACATTTTTCCTGAAAATTTTTTTATATATTCAGCTGTGGTAGATTCAGTTGCTGCTTAGTTCTTGTTCAGATTCTGGGTCCAGGTTGCCTAGCTTCAAATCCAGACTCCCTGACTCTAGACAAAACACTCAACCTTTGTCTTCCTTAGTTTCCTCATTTGAAAAATGGGGGAAATAATTGTGTCTACATTAGGACATTGTTGTGAGATTAATGAAATTTGTATACAGGACATACTGAAGGCGGTGCCTGGAATTTTGGAAGTATTATGTAAGCATGAGAAATTATTTTTGTGTTGTTAGTGAAAAGTTATGAGTGATACATTTCTCTTCCCTCAATATCAGTTTGAGAAAATAGCTCCAGTTTTGGAATACATGGATAGTGTGTGAAATCAAACAAACAAACAAACAAACAAACACAAAAAACCAGAATAAGCTACCAATGGCTTCTGAAGAACTTGCATTAATTAAACTGGAGTAAATGCTAATTAGATTCTGGTGAAGAAGAATAGCTTCTATAGTGTATGCTGGACTGAAAACCTCGGGGGATGATACTGATGTCTAAACCCTTGGCTATTTCCTGTATTTTGCACAGTCAGAGAGAAAGTGTGCATGCCCATCTAATTCACTTTATTATTTGTTTATTTATTTATTTATTTATTTATTTATTTATTTATTTATTTATGTATGTATGTATAGTTTATTTTTAAGCTGGTTTCCATATAACACCCAGTGCCTTCCCCACAAGTGCCCTCCTCCATGACTATCATCTCCCCTTCCCCTTTCCCCCTACCCCTTCCGCCTTCAGTTTGTTTTCAGTATTCAAGAGTCTCTCATGGTTTGCCTCCCTCTCTCTCCCTAACTCTTTTTCTCCCCTTCCTCTCCCCATGGTCCTCTGTTAGGTTTCTCCTGTTAGACTTATGAGTGAAAACACATGGTATCTGTCCTTTTCCACCTGACTTAGTTTACTTAGCATGACACCCTTGAGGTCCATCCACTTTGCTACAAATGGCCAGATTTCATTCTTTCTCTTTGCCATGTAGTATTCCATTGTATATAAAAACCACATCTTCTTGATCCATTCATCAGTTGATGAACATTTAGGCTCTTTCCATGATTTGGCTATGGTAGAAATTGTCACTATGAACATTGGGGTACATGTGCTCCTATGCATCAGAACTTCTGTATTGTTTGGGTAAATCCCCAGCAGGGCTATTGCTGGGTCATAGAGGAGTTCTATTGATACTTTTTTGAGGAACATCCACACTGTTTTCCAGAGCGGCTGTACCAGTTTACATGTAGGAGGGTGCCCATTTCTCCACATCTTTGCCAGCATCTATAGTCTTCTGATTTGATCATTATAGCCACTCTGACTAGCGTGAGGTGGTATCTCAGTGTGGTTTTGATTTATATTTCCCTGATGATGAGTGACGCTGAGCATTGTTTCATGTGTCTGTTGGCCATCTGGATGTACTCTTTGGAGAAGTGTCTATTCATGTCTTCTGCCCATTTCTTCACTGGATTATTCATTTTTTGGGGTGTGGAGTTTGGTGAGTTCCTTGTAGATTTTGGATACTAGCCCTTTATCCGATATGTCATTTGCTATCTTTTATCATTCTGTCAGTTGCCTGTTAGGTTTCTTGATTGTTTACTTTGCAGTGCAGAAGCTTTTTCTATTGATGATGTCCCAGTAGTTCATTTTTGCTCTTGATTCTCTTGCCTTTGGTGATGTGTTGAGTAGGAAATTGCTGCAGTTGAAGTCAAAGAGGTTGTTTCCTGCTTTATCCTCTAGGGTTTTGATGGTTTCCTGTCTCACATCCAGGTCCTCCAATGATTTTGAATTTATTTTTGTGTATGGTGTAGGAAAGTGGTCTAGTTTCATTCTTCTGCATGTTGCTGTCCATTTCTCCCAGCACCATCTGCTAAAGAGACTGTCATTTTTCTATTGGATACTCTTTCCTGCTTTGTCAAAGATTAATTTGCCATACAGTTGTGGGTTCAGTTCTGGGTTCTCTCTTCTGTTCCTTGGGTCTAAGTGTTTAATTCACTTTGAACTTTGCTCATGTCCCCCAGCTTTTAGTCTTTAATCTCAGTTTTCCTATTGGTCAACATTGTTGGTAAATGAGCAGGAAGTTAATTCTTGCTTACTTTGGTTTCTTTTCTAATTTTCCCATGGGACTTAGTGAAGTATTTCCAAGTGATAACTTTTTATTTAATAGTGTAATGAACAAAACACAACAAAACTGGTCAAGTCTTCTACACAATCAAAAGAGTGGTTCTATTTATAGGCATTTTTTCTTCTTGTACAAGTGGAAATAAGATTTCTTTCAATTCACATTCCTTACTAATTATTCACACATTTGGAATGTTTACTTCTGACGTAGCCTCTGTTTGAAATCAAGAACTTAAAGAATCATATAAACCAAGGTGTGTAATATGCACAATTGCATACAATTCACTGTTGTCTGGGCTTGGCCAACCAGCCCCCATATCTCTTGACCCACTCCCATCTAGGCACTGTGCTAGTCAAAGCACAGCATTTAATGTTACCTCCATACCTATGTTTACAACAACCAGTGGATCTCAAAGTGTGGTCTGGAGATGAAAGTCTTGTAGAAAATCTGAGAGGTCAAAGAATTTTTGTGACACTATGCTGTTGCTACATTTTTAAATTCTCATTCTCTTATGAATGGACAGTAAAGTTTTTGAGAGGCTACCTGACATGCAATTTCATAATAAATTGGAAACAAATATGAGAGTCTACCTATCCACCATTAAGTCAGGTATTATGGAGACTTTTTAAAAATGTTTTTTATTTATTTTTGAGAGACAGAGAGAGACAATGTGAGCAGGGGAGAGTCAGAGAGAGGAGATACAGAATCTGAAGCAGGCTCCAGGCTCTGAGCTAGCTGTCAGCACAGAGCCTGATGCGGGGTTCAAACCCACAAATGGTGATACCATGACCTGAGCCAAAGCTGGATGCTTAACTGACTGAGTCATCCAGCTGCCCCGAGATTTTTAAAGATGTAAAAGAATGCTACTCTTCTCACTGATTTTTTTTAAGTTGGAAAATAAAGTTGTTTAATTAAAAATGTTTTTAGATTAAGATTAATGTGATTATTTTTATTCATTTAATAAAATAAATGTTTTAAATGCTTAGTTTTAATTTATAATACAGTAAATATTATTAAATGAAAACCATGTAAATAGAAGTTTTGGGGCATACTCAATACTTTTTGAGTGTAAAGTGGTGAAATACCAAAATCTCTGAAAACTTTTAATCCACACTTTTTTCTTCACATGGTTGAGACAAGGGGGAGGGTGGTGCTTGCTATGTAGTCATTTCTCTCCCATCATTTCTGGATTGTAAAGACAATTCTATACCTTTTCCAATACTTTGCTTTTGCAGGGTGGAAGGAAAGGAAAGATAGAGTGATCCAGGGAAAAGGTGAAATGCTAAGTGGATAAAAGTCTTCTTTCTAGGAAATCAAGTACCTATACTATGTACAAAAATGATGATTATATTTTCTGATTTAGTAAAATAAATAGAATCACAAATTAAGTTGATTGAGTGTGATCATGATTGATTATGTGAAGTACTTGAAGGAGTCTCTTTGAATTTTAATATGAGTCCAACCAAATCTGTCACATTTGATAGGCAAAGAAACTGAAGCCAGTGTTAATGAGGGAACTTGCTCTGAGTCACTCGTCTCTTAGTGACAAATCAAGAATTAGAACTCAAGTTCCTGGCCCCTAGTTTTATTATGCTGCCATGTAGGTCAGAAAATTGAATGTTTATCCATATTTTCAATTAGGATAAATTATAATAATAATAGTACTTCTCTGAATAAAAGCCCAGCATATGAACTAATAAATCTGAAAAGGAACATTGAGAAAATATAAATAAATATATGGTTGTTATTTGTCAAAAGATTAGGTATAGAGGTTCAAATTTAATTTTCAAAACAGCATATGCAATTCTGTCTGTAATTCCGGCAAATTATTTCAATAGCCTGTAACACCCTTCATTCAGAGATTCTAAGGACTTATAATTACATCTCAACTTTTAAAACCATATCATTATCCATTTAGTTAATAGAGTACATTGATAAAAATCACAGTATCCCCTGGTGTGCACTAAAATTGTTAAGCAGAATAATTTATGCAAATTACTTATAGAGTTAATATATGTTAAATATGTTTAATTACACTGCAGAACTCAGTTCGCTACAGCACACACAATTATTTTTAATTATAAAAACAGATATTTGGGAGATTTATGTTCAACCCATCACACTGCTCTTTAATACTGCTTTTATTTCTAGCTTCCAGAAATAAATTAAAAAAACATTAATAATTTGTGCCAGAATCTTCTTGTTACTGAAAAGCTTATGTATATTTTAATTTTAACATTCTCCAAAATATGAAAGCTACCAAATGCTTTCTGGGCCTTGTTTAAAAAACATACTGACTACTATGAGATGGTAAGGTAGCTAGCAGAAGAAACTGCTTAGGGACATAATAACATTTACCTTTGGGGAGCAAAACTGGAAAAATAAAGAAGAGGGCAGTAATTTCTTTTGTTTTTATCATAAGCTTTTTTATTACTTGATTTTTAATTATATATTTATTACTTTGATTAAAAATGAAATATAAGAAAATGTACGTGTATATTAACAAAATTGTAGAAAACAATATTCACCCATAATCTTTCTGACACTGAACATTTCTGCTTTGATTTATGTAGAAAGGATGGCTGAACAATGAATGTTCAAGTGTTAAAGACAGATCATGAATGACAAATATACCTAAGAATTTCCAATTTTAGAAAAAATTACCCTTTCTTTGGCATAATTTTTCTGCACCATGATATTAATTACTAGATTTATAATATATGTACACATATGGGGAACAAAATCACATTTTAACCAAACACATTTCAGTAACAATGATGTGATTTCCCATGGCGAAGTGTGTGTTTGTAAGAGACCTAAGCATCTGTGTACGGTATATCAACCCCCAATATTGGAAGTTACAAGTTTAGTACAATACTTTTATAGAAAACAATATTCTCCATGATAGAAAAGTGCATTACCTAATGAAGTTCAAAAACACATACTTTTAATGGACTACTTTATTTAATGACATAGCCTACTGTTAAATAATTAAACAATTCTATTCAGCAAAGAATCCAATTAAATTAATAAATAAAATTTCAGATTAAAGAACTGTTAGGTAGTATGTGTACATAAGATAGTATATACTGTACCAATGATGGATTATAATAAATCAAATATAGGATTTTTAATAATTTCTATAATGTCTATATTTTGAAACTTAACATTTTTCAGATAAGCTGCTATATTGACCAGCCTAATACACAGATCTTTCAAAACTAACCCACAAACATTGCAGCTATTAACTAGGTTTTATACACAAAAGAGTGCCAAAATAAAGTAAACATGACTCCACTGTCTTTAATTCGATGTTAAGATATTTGAATATTTTTTGAAATTGTAAAAATAAGTAAAACTCATGCAATATTTACTTGCTGTTTTTATTCACAGATAGGTTTACCATGAATTCTATTTATTCTACTTTGCATGATTAAATGTAGTTTATTTTTCTGATTAAAGAATTTCTGACCAAAAATATGACATTTTAATGAAGAGAAACCTGTTAATTCATTATGTGGAATTTCACGATCTCACCATTCTCCTTAATCCTCTTCCCTATATATTGCTTTCTTGAATTTTATGCACTAGCTTTCTAAGGAGGTTTTTCCCATATACATCTTGAGCACTGTATTTGAGTCTTCTGACACTTGAGCGTTTGAGAATGCATCATTACAGCTATTGGGTCAATGTAGTCAATATTGTTGTTTTTACATGGAACTCTTTTTCCGAATTATCTTTAAGCATTTATCTGTATGTAATACAGCAAAGCACTAAACACTAACTTCTGATTAATGGAAACGTCCCCAATGATCTCATGGGCCTTTTCATGATTGCAAGCTATTTTAGCAAGGAAGTTACTTTTTATCTTCATATACATTCAGTGACTATGTCAGTACTTTGTGCATAGTAATTATTTTTTAATTATTTAAAAACGATTTTCTCTTTCCTACTGTTACTAAATAATGTAATAACACTTGATAGTAATCACCAGTATTTTTGCAGCACTTATATGTGTAAAGTTCTGTTTTAAACACTTTGCATGGACTACTTTGTTTAATGACATATTCTACTCTCAACTGATTTAATCCCCACAACTCCATGAGGTAGATATTAATCTTATTAATCCATTTTTTACAGGAACTAAGCAAAGAGGCTAAATAATTTTCTCAAAGCCTTATAGCAACTAAGAGCAAGGTTCGAGATCAGGCCATTGGACACTAAACTTCATTCTATATAACACCGCCAGTTTTCATTAAGAATGAATCCTCCTGAAGATACTTCTGGTAGAGTTTCCCAAAATTTTGTTTAGTGATAGTTAAATCAAACCCAACACATAAAAACTCAAATGTGTACAACCACTTAAATCAGGTTTCTCAGAAGTGAATGGTGTACAGTGCAGGGATACATAAGATGATCTACTGGGGATTAGGAAGAAAATATAGAATTTCTGTTTTTATAATATTTGCTAGCTCTTTTTTTCTTAATTTTGAGGGTGTTTTCAGTAGTTTTAACATGTAAACACTATTACAGTATAGTAGTATACTCATGTGATTTATAAATCAGCAATATACAAGTATTGGTGGTACCTATATACTTCAAAATATTTTTATGAGTATATGAGCTATAAAGGTAGGAAACAATCATCTTATAGAAACTCCCCAGAATTTAAAGAAAAACAGGATTTAGGGTAATAAGGCATATGGCATGCTCTGCTATAATATGTTAGAGTAATCATATATTTTTTCTGAGCCACCTTTCCTCATTAATAAAATAGGAATATTAAGTACCTTTATAGTTTTATTGTGATGACTAAATGAATAAAAGGTATGTGAACTTTTTAAAAGCCCATCTCTTGGGGCACCTGGATGACTCAGTTGGCAGAACATGAGATCTTGAGGTTCTTGAGTCGAAGGCCTATAGTGGGTATGGAGCCTACTTAACAATCAATCAATCAATCAATCAATCTATCTATCTACAGGACTACTAATTACTCAAGTATTATTCATCAACACATTAAAACGGCATTTTGAGTATATGGGACAAGCCCTTGTGAGAGACATATTTGTCAGGGAATCTTCTGGGCACACCAATGGTTAAGTCATCTGGCTGATTTTGGACATGGCTGGCATAAAACAGACAATTCCTGGGAGACACTGTCTCTGCCACTTTACTCCCTGCTGGTGCTATTCCAAAATGCATTAATAGGCTTCTAGAAAGCCGCACTAGTCTGTTTCAGATTCTGTGTCTCCCTCTCTCTCTGCACCTCCTGCATTCGTGCTCTGTCTCTCTCTGTCTTGAAAATAAAGTATATATATGTATATATGTAAAAGAAAGCTGCATTAGCCTCTGGCCAGGCAGATCTAAGCTTTGTTCAAATAAATAAACAAATAAAATATGAAACCAATAAAATGGTTTTCTCTTTTCTTTAAAGATCTCTTGCTTTGAAAGTCAAAAAGAGAAATCAAAAGAATTAAAAATTTGAGGTGTGAATAGGTTTGGTTAATAATAATATTTTCCTGAAAGTGTTCACATCATTTCCAGGAACACCTGAATGTACTCTCTAATATCACTTTAGATTTTAGCTTAGTAAGTATAATTAGAAATCTTTAATGGCAATATTAACCTATATTTTAGTATCTCAAATCTGCATAAGAGCTAAGGTAGGCATACCATTGAGGGTTTCTTTAATTTTCTATACTTTCTGTATTTAAAGTATTAAAATACGTATGCCTTTCCTAAAGAATGATTTATAGAACACCAGTCTTAAGCTCTCTATTGGTAACAACGCATTCCATGATCAAATATCCTTTCTAAATATAGAAGTTTACATTAGCATATTATTGAAACTGAGAAGTATGAATACTTCAAATATTTCCAAAATTTATTTGACTGACTGAGAAAGCATTTTGGATTTTTTTGTTGTTGTTGGCTAACATTGCCAGGAACTAAATTTTACAAAACAGGATAAAAGTATGAAAGTATAGATTTCTCATTTATAATTTCCTTAGTAACTCAAATCAGGTAATTAGAAAATGCCAAAGTAGAGATGAAATCTTGCAGATTTTTATTTTGCCAAAACAACTTGGTTATTTTACCAAAACAAAACTTATAATTTAAGTATATATTAGTAGTTAATTCTAAGATGGGTGGATTCTGGATTATTTAACTATGAGAATTAATGTATTTCATAAGCCTTCCATGTGAAAATGTGAAACTATTTAGTGAACAGATTTTTTAAATTGACCTAACCATGCTCCTATCAAGTAACAATAAGATAAGGTGTTAAGGTCAGAGGAAGGTATCATGGCTGCATCTAAAATCATAACATATAGTACACACACAAAGCATACAACACACATCCCTCTCATGTCCTCCCTTCTCTCTACCAGAATTACTGGATGTACTTCCCACCCTCAGTAAAACATGACATGAAAATGGAACTACAGGAAAGGACATAATGTCACACTGCCTATAGCCTCATATTCATCACCTTCATATGATCCGTTCCAGCAAAATGACAGATGAGGTATTTTTGTCACTTTCCCAGTGCAGACTGGACACAAAACAATTGCTAAATGAATCAATATTTTTCTAAATTCATAGCTGAGAGTCAAAGAACTTAAGAAAAACTTTTGAGAAAATCTTAAGAGTAAGTAGAATCAAATGTAGCTATTCTGTGCACGTTTGTCAACACTAGAAAGCTATAGACTTGGGTAGTAAAGGGTATAAAACAGATAAGAGGCCATATCTGTGAAATATGGGAAATTCAACCCTAAACTAGCTCAGAGAATTCTACCCTAAACTAGATTGACTGTCACATATACTCATACAAAAATGTACATACACATGCATTAGCATGTTAATATCCAAAAATGCAGATATTCTAAATGCCTATCAGCTTAAATGTCTATCAGTATTTATGTAATATTAAGATATATATATTTGTGTATGTATAGATAATACAATATACATAATAGATGATTTCCATAGGTTTAGGGTTGAGCAAAATGCTAAATTATTAACAAAGGATGCTACTTTATATACAGTTGTTGGGGAAGAATATTTTTCTCTATTCTTAAGTTTCTTCTAGCTCTTCTAAAGAATTAAATTGACATAAGACAGATTAACAAGAACAAACAAACAGACAAAAAAACCCTGGCATTTAATTATGTATAGACAGAGGCCCAATATAGAAATTGAGACCCAAGGAAATGAGCAAGGCAGACAGGTTTTATACTTTTTAGACAAAGAGGCCATAAAAGTGAGAAATTGACAAGACAAAGAAAACGTGTGTTCAGGAGTTTCAATTAATAAGGAATTCTAAACAGAATTTGGGCTGGGGTAGTAAATTAGTTGAAGTAATAAGGTTTATGCATATAGCCTTAGCTCTGAATTCTTTATCTCTGGTGATGTCCCTTTACTACCTGGTACAGGAAGGGTACTTTTTACATGGGAGATTTATTTCCTGCTTTCTGGAGACAAAGGAGGAGACAGAATATTTTCCTGGTACAGTTTCTTAAGTAACTTTAATTTAAAACAATCAATACTCCAAAGTGGCACTTTTAGGGGCAGCCTACTCAAAGCCTCTACATAGTATCAAAATAACTTAACAATGTTCTTTATAGTTTAGAGGTATTCATATGTGTATGAAAAAAAAGAAATTAAAGTTATTAATTAAGACTAGTAACATGAGAAGGTGAGAGCATGATGTAGTTTGAAAACACAATACAATAAGTTTCAATTTTACTGCTAAAGTTCTATTTTTAGGCTGAATTATAAGTACATGGAAGTTCACTTTATTAGTCTTTATGCCTTTTTTTATTATGATTCAGATATTTAATAATAAATAAATAAATCAATAAATGTGTGCCTGAGAAAGTGTTGAGGGATTTTTAACAGTTTAATTTTGACAGTTATTGGTTGTGTTTTAAGGGTAACTTTCCAATATAATGTGGAAAATTATCAAAAATATTTTCTAACACATGATTAAAATTTCTTTTTTGAACATGAGTCTAAAAATAAATGAATTTAGTATTTGATAGATGATATTTTGTCATAAGTTTGTCACTGACTTTAACTGTAAAGAGCCTGTTCTCATTTTGTGAGAGGTAGAGAAAAGTCTTCATTTTTTAAAAGCATAAAGTTATTTGACTGTTTAATTTTCTTTTTATGTTTTAAGAAATTTTCTATTAACGACTTTAGGATCCTTCTTCTGAAAGTTTCCACTCACCCCCCTCCCCGCCCCCAATGCTCTCCAAATCCTCTCTTCTAAAGGGAGATTGAAGGAAATGGTAAGAGTTAGTTGGATTGTTGAAGATAGGAGACAGTGGAATTAAAATAATGGATAGTATCATACAAACCAAGTGTTTGTTCAGGTAGTACTGAGGACTGAAAAATACTCTGGAAGTGGAGTAAGTAAGCTCTGGGAGAGTCAAATGAAAGGAAAAGAAAAGCACTAGATTTTGTCATTAGGGGTTCCTTCAGTGTCATTGGACTATTACCATAATTTTTTTTCCACAGAGATTGTTTTTGGTGCAAACTTTAGGACTACTGCAACAAATTAACCTGATCAAAACTCCACCTCCAAGACCCTGGTTTTAAAGAATTTTTAAAGGGAGAGTTTCAAATATAAAGTTGTAATATTGCTAAATATATTGAAAATTATTATTTCAGTGATGATTACTTTATTTTGGATTTAGGTAAATAAGCTGATAAGTTAGGTGAAAATTAGGTTTTCTGGATCTTATTGAAGGAAAATTACCCTAAATGCTTGCTTCACATGCACACTTGGTGTGGCTTATCAAATTTCAGGGGATTTTACTCAACTATAATAAATTCTGTTGAATATAAGTTAATCTTTGTTTCATGATGCAAAAGCCACCTGAAGATATTGCCACATTTAGGGATAAGTATTATTGATATTGTACAAGAGAAGTAGAGTGATAAGAATTAATACAGATTTCTGTAGGTAATATGGGCTATATCCTATTTTGTAAACTTTATACTTATTTTAAGTCACTTACATAACCCATTAAATATAAATATGATAGTGACAAAATAGAGTTATAAAAATAAGACAGTGTCATTATTGTATAATCAGACACTAATAGATTGTGAGAAAGATTTATATCCAACACCTCAAATGCTTGAACAAGCAATATATTCAATTATATATGCTTGTGGAATTATAAATACTCACACATATATAGCTATTACTACTTGTGATCCATATTTCATTACTTTAACCTTACATGTAAAACAATTGTCTGTTTTATATGCAGGAACTCAACTGCTCTATCTACAGAGGTGATGTAAAATTTTTACTTGAATAACAACTGTAAATCATGTTAATTCAGCCCTAGTCAAGTGGATCTTGGTAGAAGGGATGGAAGGAGAATAGGAATGAGAACGATGGAAATAAACTGTTGAGTATAAGAATCTGCCCCACTGAAGTTATGAAAAAGTAATATAGGGCTAAGTATTTCCAGCTATGAAACAAAAACTCAGATCAGCAGCGTGTTTGTAAAATCATACTAATCTACTGATAGTAAAATAGGATAAAGTAAATAATAGTATCCCTTCTTGATATAAAAAAATGATAAGTTGGACTGATTAAAACTGAAAATACCAGTTTTGCATAAAACACATTAAAACAAATAAAAAGTCACAAACTGGATGAAAATATTTGCAAAATACACATCTGATAAAGGGCTGTGTCTTAGTTCAAGTTACTATAAAAGAATAATGCAGACGAGGTGGCTTAAACAACAAACATTTATTTCTCAGACTTCTGGAGAGTAATATGTCTAAGATCAAGATATGGACAGATTCAGTGTGTGGTGAGGATCTTCTTCTAGACTGCCATCTTCTGGTCATATCTTCTAAAGGCAGAAAGAAGGCAAGAGAGCTAAGGATAAGAATAGCATTCTTAAGGGCTTCATTCTTGAGACATAATTACCTTCCAAAGGCCCTACCTCCCAATACCATCACACTGGGGGTTAGGATTTCAACATATGAATTAGGAGGGGCTTCAAAAGTACAGCCCATTGCAGACACTTATTCAAATCATACTAAGAACTCTGAGAAGTAGACAGTAAGGAAACAAACAACCCTATTAAAAAATGGACAAGATTCTTAACAGACACTTCACCAAAGAAGATACACAGATGGCAAATAGGCATATGAAAATATGTTGTACATCATTTGTCACCAGAGAAATGCAAATTCAAACAGTGAGTTACCACTGCACACTTATTAGATTGGCTAAAATCCAAAATATTGATAATTCAAAATGCTAGAGAGGATATAGAGCAACAGGAATCCTCATTCTTTGCTGGTGGGAATGCAAAATGGTACATCCATTTCAGAAGACAATTTGGCAGTTTTTTACAAAACTAAATGTGCTCTTACCATACTATCACCAAGCAATCATGTTTGTTGCTATCTACTCAAATGAGTTGAAAACTTATGTCCACATAAAATCCATACATTGATATGGATAGCAGCTTTTTTCATAATTGCCCAAAGTTGGAAGTAACTGAGATGCCCTCCAGTAAAGGAATGGATAAATAAACAGTGGTACACCCAGGCAATGGAGTACTATAGTGCTAAAAATAAATGGGCCATGAAAAGACATGAAGGAACTTTAAACACATAATCCTAAGAAACCAATATGAAAAGACTACCTACTGTATGATTCCATATGATATTTTTGAGAAGACAAAACTGTGTAGAAAATAAAAAGATTGTTGATTTTCAGAGTTTCCAGAGGAAAAGGATGGATACACTAAACACCAAAGGATATCATACTAATATCATACTACTCTGTATGGTATTTTAATGATGGACATATATCACAATGCATTTATTCAAACTTAATGAATATACAACCAAGAGTGAGTCCTAATGTAAACCATAGATTTTGAATGATAATGATGTGTCAATATAGTTTCATAAGTTGCAATGAATATACCACTTTGCTGGTCTCTGGTCAAGGATGTTGATGATGAGGAGAGGCTATGCATGTGTTGTGGTAGGAGTTCTGTGTACCTTCCACTCAGTTTTTCTGTGAACATAAAACTGCTCTGCGATTTGTGTATTTAAAATCATTTTTAAGAAATTCCCTCAAGTAGCAAAATAGTTGTTTTTTATTAGCTATATTGAAAGGATACTAGAAATGAATGATTTGAATAGACATGTTTCCAAAGATATACAAATGGACAGTAAGAACATAAGAAGTCTCTCACATTAGCCATTAGTAACTGCAAATCAAAACCACAATGAGGTATCACTAAAGGCCCACTAAAATATGGCTATAATAAAAATACAGAAAATAAAAAGTATTCTTGAGGATGTGGAAAATTGGAATGCTTATACATTGCTGACAGGAATTTAAATGGGGTATCCATATTGGAAAACAGTTTGACAGTTTCTCTGAATAATTGTAGACTTGCCATATGACCGAGCAATTTCACTCCCAGGTATATACTCATGAGAAATGAAAACATATGTCCATAAACCCTCATACACAAATGTCCATAGTATGGCTGCATTTCTTTTTGGGAGTTCTGGGGGAACACCCTTTTTTTTTTTTTTTTGGTCTTTTCCAGTTTCTGGAGCCTTCCTGCATTCCAGACGTTCACTTCTATTTCCAAAGTCAGCAATGACAATGGCCAATAGAGTCTTTGTCAGATCATATCATTCAGATTCTTACTCTCTTCTCACTTACAAGAACCCTTATGCTCACACAGGGCCCACCTCAATAATCCAGGATAATCTCCATCATCTCAAGGTCAGCTGAGGTTAGCAGTTTAATTCCATCTACAACCTATGCCATGTAACATGACATAGTCACAGGTTCTAGGAATTAGAACTTAGACATCTTTGGGGGAAATTTTTCTGCCTACCATAGATAACTATTTTTTTCTTGTTTTATCACTTATAGATGAATATTTTATTTATTTATTTATTAATATTTATTTATTTTTGATAGACTGAGACAGAGCGCAAGCAGAGGAGGGGCAGAGAGAGAAAGACATAGAATCTGAAACAGGCTCCAGACTCTGAGCAAACGTTCAGCACAGAGCCAGATACGGGGCTCAAACCCACAAACAGTGAGATCATGACCTGAGCCGAAATCAGATGCTTAACCAACTAAGCCTCCCAGGCGCCCTGATTATTTAAAAATTAAGCCTAAATTCAACAGATATTGCTAAATTAAAACATCTTATTTAAATAAAATATTTTATTTTAATAGACATTACTTTTTAGAACAGTTTTAAGGTTATAACAGAAATAAGTGCACAATAGACAGATTCCTCATATATCCCCTTCCACTATACATTTCCATTTTTTATGTATTCAAACAACTATATATTAATCTTCAAATTAATGACTCATTCTGATGACATTCTAAAATGTTTAAGAACATGGAAACAAATCTATAATATATCTGAGAGGCAAACACACATACATTTGTGTATATGTATTTCTGCACATTTCTATTTAGTAATTTAATTATTCAGAAATAGCTGATGAAAACATAGACCACATGATATTAGCTGGAATGATTTATCCCCAGGGACTGGAACTGGCACTGGAGAATATGTGTTTCTGAATGTGTGGACGTATGGATGAGTGAATGTGTGTGTGCACACTTGTGTGAATACATACATGTGTACGTTTATGCTTTTTCACATCTGTGATTCCATTTCACTCATTGTTAGAAAAAATAATATTTTGAGAAAGAGGAATTAATTGTACCATATGTAATATACAAACCTACGAGGTAAGGGGCACTGGGGTGGCTCAGCTGATTAAGCATCTGACTTTTGTTTTTGGTACAAGTGATGATCTCACAGTTTGTGAGTTCAAGACCCATGTCAAGGTGCAGGGGATCCACACTGGCAGTGCAGAGCCTGCTTGGGAGTTTCTCCCCATCTCTCTCTGCCTGTCTCCCACTTGCTTTCTCTCTCTCTCTCTCTCTCTCTCTCTCTCTCTCTCTCTCTCTCTGTGTCTCTCTCTCTGTCTCTGTCTCTCTCTCTCTCTCTCTTTCACTCTCTCTGCATGAATAAATAAACCAAAAAAAAATGGAAGAGTTAAGCTATTTTTTTAAGTTTATTTATTTATTTTGAGAGTGAGAGAGAAAGCATGAATGGAGGAGGGCCCAAGAGAGAGAATCCCAAGCAGGTTCCTGCATGGGTCTCAAACTCATGAATTGTGAGATCATGATCTGAACCAAAATCAGCTGCTCAACTGACCATCTAGGTTCTAGGTGCCCCACTTCTTTCCTATTTTTTAAGGAAATAAGCTTGTTTTTCTAATTTTTTAATGTTCATTTATTTTTGAGAGAGAGAGAGAGAGAGAGAGAGAGAGAGAGAGAGAGAGAGAGAGAGAGAGAGAGTATGAGCAAAGAAGGGGCAGATAAAGAGGGAGACACAGAGTCCCTAGCAGGCTCCAGGCTTTGAGCTGTCAGCACAGAGCTTGATGCGGGGCTTGAAATCATGAACACCTAGATCATGACCTGAGCCAAAGTCAGACACTCAACTGATTGAGTGACCCAGGTGACCCTCATTCCTATTTTCAATCATTAAAATTGTATTTTATACTCCCAAATACAATTTTATGACACTCCTTTTACATAAAATTCAGTGGTACTCTTTAAAAACTAGATAACAACATTCATGTTAAGAAAGTGGATCATAGACATATGTGATTGGTGATTTTAGATAATTTATAGTTAAAAGCTCAGAATGATCTTAATATTGCCTCATAAAAAGTAATCTTAGAGAAAAAAATTAGCCTAAAGGAAAAACAAAAGATATGCATGAAAGGCAGCATTGGCCTAGACTAGCCCCAGTGACAGGCAGCGGAATGTCAAGATAAACAGGAACAAGAAAGAGAAGTAGAAAGTAACTGGGTGGTAGTGGTGTATATGTGGCTCTTGAGAATAAACATTGAGGAGACTGGTAGGATGGGCATGTGTTATAGTGAAGAGAGAGAAAATTCTCTTTTCCCCATGGCCACCGGCTATTATAAGTTTTCAAATATTTGGTTTAATCTAATGACCTCACAATTGTGCACATAAAATTATAACTATGACAGGATTTTAAACAAATTAATAATTAAATCAGACAGATGGACACTCAAGTTTAGTCAGAGCTGAGCAGTTGCTATAAGGCCTATGCAGGAATGTACATTCTGTGGAATCGTAGTTAACTCTCATTTTCAGATCCACATCTTTGCATCCTTTTCTACTATTGACTTCAGAGAATGTAACCCAATGACGGGAAAGCAAGATGCTCCTACCCTCCTTCTCACCAATCAGTCTACAGACAGGAGGAAAAGATGCTTTCAAATAATATCTCTAACTAGTATTATGACACTGAACTTAGAATGGAAAATGAATTTGTTTTAAACCTACCTACTCAAAAGGTACTTTATTTTTCTAGAATTTTAATATCACTTGCAGCTTAAAATAATAACAAGTCTTGTGAAACCACAGCATACGTAGTCTATGCCATGTTAGTTAAATTGCTCTATTACACATTTTAATATTTTTCTCATCTTTATTTTGTCTTCCAGGTATTTTATACACTGTATTGCTATTCTTAGATATTCTGAATCAGGAGTTGATTGATTTATTCATTAATGCATTTAAAACACAAATTTAGTCCTCATAATGAGCCAGATATTGTGTTAAATCCCGGAGAGAACCAAGTCAATAGACATTTTGCATTCAGGAAGCACAAGTTCTTGTTTTGGATGACATTAACTAAGAGCTACGGAATGGATTTTGTTTCTAATTTGTCTTTTCATGATTTCTTTCATGGACTTCTACTAGTTTTTACACTGAAACATGTATTTCAACCTTTTTATCTTAGGATACTATTCTGTTCCTTAAAATGCTATCATTGATTCTAAAGTTTAATAATCTGTTTTTTGTATAATTCCTTAAATTTAATATAGTTTTGAATTGTCATACATAAAAGTTTTTAAGAGATTACTCAAGTTTACCAAATTATATTTTCATGTGTATATTAAAGTCATAAATATATATGATAATTTATAATTAATAATACTTATTATGATCCATTTACTGATGCAAAAAGATAATAATTGAGCACTTATGAGTCAGAAACTCTAGTAGAATTCATCAGTGTACAAATAGGTTTGTCTCTTGTCTTTAGCCTTTGCAAAGCTGCCTTCCAAAGATAGGCAGGGAAAGGAAAGTAAGGGTCAGAAACAGAAAATTAAATAATGGAAACATAATAAGTATGATGCAAGATTCACCTAAAATAAATATCTAACATAAATATGGACACCAGAGAACATGGCATCAGGAATTTTTTTCATGCATTTGTAACTTTTGTTTGCTGCTTTTTTATTGTGGTATTTATAAGAAATGTGGGGTAGAGCTATTTAAAAGGAAAGCATGCATAAGTTTAAAATCTGTATTTAACACAGATATGCCATATATATCTTTATATATCTTTATGTCTTTCGAGGAATTGCACTTTTGTTATTTTTCCACTCAACAAATATTTATTTAATCTCTAGAAGAGAATGCACTAGTAAGTAAATGCATAGTAGAGGAAAGCACATGATGTAACTTAATGTAATTTACAACTCTAAGGATTGTTTAAATTACCTTGCTTTAGTCTATGAATGTCCTGTATTCACTAGATAATTATACAGACATATATTGGAGTTTATCATATAAAATACTACATTGAACAGGAGAGTTAAGAATAAACAGAATTACACTTTAGATAAGCATATTTATTTGGAGACAAAAATTCTTTTTTATGTATTTTTCAAATAATTTGACATGAAATACCTATCCTGTGGTTTTCTAGCCTATAAATTAATGCTTATATGTAATTTTCTATTGCTTCAAAGATTCAGTAATAATTACCTTTGTAATACATTGATGGCTTTGTCACTTTTGAACACATGCATGTTTTTATCTTAAATGGGGGGGGAGAAGACTAGTAATACTGAAGATTTTTAGAGATTTGAGTGCTTATTTGCAAACATTATAAATTTCTTGCATATTCTACTTGATTAAAAATGATGGCTATATTCCTGAATAAACAAAGTAAACCAGAAATTTGTCACCTATAAGTGACACAGAATAACTTCAAGGATGCACTCATGATGTGAGCAGAAGTCAATATGATCTGATGGTCTCCCAATGAAATGCATGTGAAGTCCATACTAATTAGCTTGTAAATCAGACTAATACTGGAGTTTATTTGGGCCAGAAAGACTACCTACTGTCAAGCAATCAAGTACTACCCCTTTAATTGCAATTTATTCCAACAACCACAATTTATTGATCCTAGCATACACTTACACCACAGCAGTATCATTATTTGACTTTATTTTAACAGCTTCAAAAGGTTAGAAAGTTAGAAACCACTGGGAAAGAAACCATTAAGAAGTTGAGTTGCTGACATTGCTTTACGCTCTGTGGCAGGCAATGTTAAATATGTATTGTAGAATTATATAATAGGAGAAATAAAAAGGAACTAATATTCATTGACACTTAATATGAGCTAGTGCTTTCTTATACCAAATATTACTTAATAATCACAAAACACATCAATGAAGATCAATATTGTCTTCTGCATTTTACAGATAAGCCACAGCTTAGAGACCTTAAGTACATTTCTCAAACTATAATATTAAAACGTTAAAACTATCTTTTTGACTCCAAAGCACATTTTTAATTTCTTGCATGATTTCTTGCAGTTTTTGTAAATTGACTATTCTGATATTTGGTCAACGTGAAACACTCTAAGGGATATTGAGCTCAAAGCGAGCTTATCCATATAAGTGTTGTATCCAGTACCATGTTCAAAACACAAAACATCAGTATCCGATTACTTATTTGTTAGTTGTATTACCTTTTATAAACCAAGATATGATATTTATTTATTTAGCATATGTGTGAAACTTCACCTTGGGTTTGTAGCTAATTAGATAATGTATTGGAGCATGCTTGGTAAAAACAAAACAAAACAAAATAACAAAAAAACACACAGAACTTTTGTAGCTTCAAAGAATCTTTAGGAAATATTCAGTAGATATAGAGTGATTTAAAGTTTGGAATTATTCTCCTTTCATGCAAAAATTTTAAAGGCCACTTAACTTAATTTTTTGACAATTAAAAATTATATATATTTAAGGTGTAAAACTTGAAATTATGAAGTATGTGCACATTGTGAAATATTCACCACAATCAAGTTAGTTAACATTCATCACCTTATATAGTTAGCATTTGTGTGTGTGTGTGTGTGTTGAAACACTTAAGATCTATGTTTTAACTGATTTCAAGTCTTTAATACAGTATTATTAACGACAGCCACATTATTGTATATTGGATTTCCAAAACATATTTATATGGCATAACTGAAGCTGTATTTCTCAACCAGCACCTCCCATATCCCAGTCCCTGATAACCACTATTCTACTCTCTGTTTCTATGAATTTAATATTTTTGATTCCACATACAATTGAGACCAACATGCAACATTTGTCTTTCTGCATCTGGATTATTTCACTGAGCTAATGTCATCAGATTCGTCCATGTTGTCACAAATGGCAGGATTTCCTTATTTTTAAAGGCTAATATTCCAGTGTGTGTGTGTGTGTGTGTGTGTCTGTGTGTGTCTGTGTGTGTGTCTGTGTGTGTCTGTGTGTGTGTGTTGTACAAGTGCATGTTCGTGTATGTGTGTGTAATCACATTTTCTTTATTCACCTGTAAATAAACATTTGGGGATGCAAATTGGTGCATTATAGAAAAGAGTATGGAATTTCCTCAAAAAATAGAACTGCCTTATGATCCAGCAATCCCACTTTTGGGTATATATCCAAAGGATATGAAATCAGTATCTTGAAGATATATCTGTATTATTCACAAGCACAAATATGGAAGCAACCTAAATGTTCCTCTATGAGTGGATGGAAAACTTGGTAATTTTTTTACACATACATTCTGAGTATGCCTGCACAATTCTTCATGCACCCTCTGTAAATCCTTGACTAGATTTAAGCCAGAATTAGTCTGACCTATAGGAAGAGCCCGAAAGGTGGAAGTCCTCAGTTTTCTCCTTGTATCATTCTCTCTGTAATTGTGCTTTTAATGCTTACATTTTTTCACTTCCATAAACTTTATTTACAAAATAGATAAGCCAAAAAATTTTCAAATGTTAATCAAATTAGAAATCATGGATCTAGTCCAATGTCCTCATTTTTGCAGGTGACGAAATGGAGAATCAAAGAAGTAAAGGACCTGCCTCAAAGTCACTCTACTAGTGAGTAATATCTGGAGATCTAGAATCTGATACCAGCCTGTTTGACCTGAGTTCTAGCATTGCAGAAAGATTTCTCATTTTAGACATGATGTTGAGAGCTCTGTATAAAACTGTTTCTATCCTTGTTTAGAGCACATTTGGTCAGTAGCATTAGTTGCATGCCACCTGTATTCAATTTTACATACACTTTAGAGGATACTGAGAAAGTGAGGTACAGGATAGGATGTTCTTTTTAAAATGAAACAATGAAGATCATGAGATGGGATAGCAAAAGAAAAAACAAAGCTGGCATTCATCTGAAGGGTTTCCATATTCAAGGTGCTTAATATGAATCATTCCATTTGACCTTCACAAATATATTGTAATAGATATGGTTTTATCCCTACAGTAGTAATAAACTAAGGCTCTAAAGTTGTTGATAGTTTGCTCAAGTATATAGAGCTATTTAATGTCAGAGCTAATTTCAAGTATAAATCTCTGATTTTAAAGATGCCCATTTGTGTAGTACACAATTCTGTATTTACACAGAAACCAAATACACTGATCAACACAAATAGTACATAAATCCAAACTAGGGTGATATAACCAGTTGTATGATATTATGCATAGTTCAAGATGTAAAGAGAAAATTAAATAGTGAAAGATCAGCTTAGGCTGACACTGTGAAAAGATTGATATGCTCTTGCTACCAACTCCTAACTAGCAGTTCTTTGAAAAGCCTGTTGCAGTAAAAGACATTAGATATAATGATATCTGTAAATGAGTGGGAAAATATTGGCAACACATATATGTTGACACTACAGGTAGAGATTGATAACTTGTCAAGATACAGTGGAATGAGTCTTTCAAAGAGGGAAGTTTTTTAGCTGGTGGGATGTGAAAGAATTGCTGACCAAAGCACATGACATTTTCAGTTAGATGGGATATAGATATGTCGGGTTGGATAAAATCATTTTCTTTCAAGAAGAGAATAGGAGTAGCGTGGAGGTTGAAGTAAGTGGAGACATTTGGCAATAGGGTATAGGCTAAGTCATAAAAAATTATATTATGCGGCATTTCAAAATGTTGAACTAAAATTCATTGGCAGAAGTCTTTGAAGCCTGACTTAAAATATATATTTTTTACTATATAAGCATTAAGGAGTCATTGAAGATGTTGGACTTTTCTTATTATTTGTGTTTGTTTGTATAGTCAGAGTTGTACCTTGGAAAAAAATGTGATAACCTTATGATGGATGGGTGAAAAATCAGAAGTGAGGAGACCAAAGAGCAGGTGTGAAAATGCAACAGGGCAAGCATCCCTACTTAACTTTTATCTGTTAAAGTTATTAAAACATCTCCCATCCCCAGTACCTGTAATCACTTAAATTTATACAGTAACTTTGAGAAAGAAATATTACTGATCTTATGATCCATACCTTAGGTAATTTTTCACTCAGAAAAACCAACAAAATTCTATATATCCAATATCCATTTTTTCCTTTTTCTTGATATTTGTTAAATAAATAACTAGATCACTTTTTAATCTACATATCTACCTTGAAAATTCCTGGCATGTAAGGGAGAAGATAGATGTCATGATAGTTTTTAAAAAATTGTTTGATTTTGTTGTTGTTACCCTGGAACCCTTTCTATCACATTATACAGGAGTCTTTTTCATTGAAGAGTTTGCAGGTGCTTTGAGGATCCCTGTTTATCTAAAATTTGCACATCATAGGGAGGAAGGGAAAAAATAAGGGGTATTTGTTCATCTCATGGGTGACATTATCAAATAGGAATAGTTGTGTTATCCTAAAGCATTTTAGTGGGATAACTAAGGAGAAACAACAATGAAAAGCCTTTATGCAAATTTTGAATCCTTTAGCTTCTTAAAGGTCAGCTCTTTGTTTTTAACACCCAAACTGGCAGGAACCTGAAAGCTGTCTGCCCCTGTGTTAGCTAAACAATACAGAGCAACCTCTGCTCTTAATGAGTATTCCATTTTAAACCCACAGCTCTCTCCACATTTTAGAGCCCTTAATCTTCCAGGAATTATATGCATCCATTAATGAAGCTGCACAATATCATCCCAACACCCTGCTGCTTCCTGACTGTGATCTTTCAAGTAACTGCAACTGCACTCTGAACAAGTTGCTTTCTTTTTGCTCAGTTGACTTCACACCCATGAAACTTTTTTTCAGATTATTTTTTCTTTCTTGCATTACATTTTTGCCCCTGGGCCCCTTTAAGAATATATTTCTTTGCATTCATATTAATTTGCCTTACAAGCAATGTATCTGCTAAATGTATCCCCTTTATATTGTATCTTTGTTCTGCTTTCTTAGAAAAATATTTTTTTATCCTTTCCAAAGATGGGCTATCTTTCAGAGTCTCAAAAGCAATACCTTTGCCCTTAAAAATGTTTTTGCCAAACTGATATATATTACTATTTCTGAACTTTTAAGAAAATAGCACTTTTGGGGCTATTCAAGACGATTCAAGTAAATTGCATACATACACACACACACACACACACACACACATGTTCAAATGTAAGTTTGACATTTTGTTTGTCCAGGTGTTTGTAATGAAAAGGTGAGTTGGAGTTTTGGGTGAGAAAGGAAAGGAGCACTCCACCTTTATAGATGCAATGAAAAGTCAAAATAGGCTGGTCTTGGGGGGGGGTTGGTATCTATCATACTGTGTCTGACACAGAAAAATTATTTGTTGAATGAGTACATGCATTATTGGCTTATAACTGGCAGCTCCTTTGTTTCATTGTCTGTTGGTGAAAGTGGTCTAGCAGGTCACTCAAAGATTACATTGGTATGAATAGAAATCTAGCATTAGATTTCAGGTAATGGTCTCAAGAATTAGTCCTCTCTTTGCTAGAATGTCATTCATTAGCCAAAAAAAAAGTGAGTTTGTATGGAGGCTGAGCTGTAACACTCCATGTGACCCCTAGTAACCAACTGTGCTCACAACTGGCAATTAAAATAGTGTTCTCAGCATTGTTTCCTTGGTTATAACTACGATATTTCTAACAAGACCCAGTGGCATTCCATTTACTGTTTTTTTTTTAAATATGTTCCAAATGTATCTTTGGGCTAAAAAATAGAGTGAAATTCTTATGATAGAGATGAAATTTACTTCATGACTTTTAGTATCTGATGTAGATAAATGAGGGAAAATATTTGCTTTGTTTCCCAAGAAGACAAATTAATAAATTCTATAGTACTAAGACAATTTTAAAGAAAAAAAGTTGTTGAAAATAT
This sequence comes from Suricata suricatta, assembly GCF_006229205.1. NCBI lineage: Eukaryota > Metazoa > Chordata > Mammalia > Carnivora > Herpestidae > Suricata > Suricata suricatta. The sequence goes on from NC_043712.1 coordinate 56,697,214, forward strand.
GTTTTTACATAAAATGTATCATTATATTATGGAAGGTTCTTTGGCATAGAGATTAAGAGTACAGATTCTGGGGACTTAGTATGTGTAAAATAATGGATTCTGCCATTTATTATTAATATAATGTTAGAGAAGTTTTCAAATGTTTCTGGGCTTCATTTTTTTCCACTAAAGAAATATCTACTTCATAGTGTTAGTCTAAGTATTAAATAAGTTAATGCATGGAAAGTTTTTGATATGTAAGCATAATGAGCTTTTATTTTGAGTATTGTTGAAGTTTGGTGACTTAGTACTATATTAATTACATCAGAAATTTTTGGTTTCTTGAACTTCCCAAATTATAATAGAAAAGAAATAAATCATGAGTCCATATATGAATTCTTGTTTTGTATTGAAATTTGCAAAAAGCACAAATTTTGCATATTAAAATGTTATTATTTAGCTTAGTACATATTCAGTTACACTCTGACTGATTTTTCCCACATCAGTTTCAGTAAATTGACAGATATGATTCTTTGACACCAAGTCTAAATCCCCTTAGAATGTGACATTAAGAAGAGTAAGCATGTTGTGTTGGTAGTATATCTATATCTCTACATGTATAAGTAAATCTATTTCTTTTTTTTATAACTCAATATCTTTGCATTAACTTTTGTTTGGAATTTGTAATGAAATGCATACATAATAATGTGATATTGAGGGAGGAATTGTTTTACAAGTTCATATTTATTAAATTTACTTAAAAATATTAAAGTAATACTTCCCCCCCCACACACACATATTTAATGTGGCCACTAAGTTTTGAAGTTATAAAATTAAAAACAAAAGATGTTTCATTAAAGGGAATTACATATTCCCACATATTTCACTGTATGTCATTTTTGCCAGTGTTGCACTTGAAAACCTATTCAGCTAGTCTGCTTTATCAAAGGGCCGCTAACCTGCTCTTGAATGTGGATGCTCTCCCCTCAAAACCTCCCAAGAGTTTGTTATTTCTTCATTGCATATCTGGAAATATCTCATCTCTGTGTCTATAAAGGATAGCCTTCATCTCTAACTCCAAATTACAAAGCACCGTTGTCATTTTTCAGTCTGGTTTCTAATACTATTTATTTGAATTCATCACTGGGACTCGTCTCTCCTCCCCTAAGATGCCTTAGTGTTTTGTTTCTGATGCTCTTATCAGCAACTGGCCTGTAGTCACTTGCCAATTCTGTTTTGGCCACAAATGAAAATAAAACTTTGTTTTATCATTTGTTAAAAACTTTGTTTTATTGTATTTTTATTGATTTCTTGATTGTGATTTTGTTTAACATTCCATCATCTAGGACACATATAAAGATTGTCTGGATCTAATTTCCTTAACTGTTGGTGCATTCATACCCTCTGACCTCAGTTCCTCTTGTTAAGTTCTTACTTATGACAGAATTTTGGCCAGGAGAACATAGGCTAAGTTATGTATTCCACTTCCTGGTCCATACAAACTTCCAGTGCTTGACTCTCCTTCTTTTCCCCCCTCTTATGATGTCTTTTGCTTTTTGTTTCCTTTTTATGACCCACAAAATAATAAGCTCAGTAATTTTAAGTAACACTTTTGATGAAACTGAGGCCCATGAAGTGAGGCTATTGAAAAGAGAAGGTACATTGAAAAAAAAAAAAAAACACTTGTGTCAGTAGCTTACAGAAGCTCCAGGCTCTTGGAAGAAAGAGAAGTAATACTAGATAAATCTTGTAAAAAAAAAAAAAGAAAGTGGCTAGAAAGGGTTACCTTTTAAACATTGGTTAAGTATAGGTAGGCCTATTATAATAGTCTTTGTTAATTAAATTGATGAACAACTTTCAGACCTTCTCCAATTTTTAGTTTACACCGACTGTTATGTACAATACTTAGCTTTAGATTTTGTGTGTGTGAATTAACCATATTTCCTCATCATGTGAACTAGCATGTTGAGAGATCCAATATTTCATTTTGTATGTTAAAGATGAAAAAATGAGAAAATGTTTCAATTTTGATATAATTCTTCATCACTTGGTAAAAGGAGGGGAAATTTTATAGAAAATATAAATGTCCTGTATTTAATGCATTAGTTCAAATAATGACAAGGTAACAAGGCTCATTCAAGTGCCCAGATGCAGCAGCTGATTACACAGTCTTTTGTTTTGGTGCAAATTAATACTCAGAGACTGCAGTTGTCTTTGACAATAGTTTATTTAACACAGGTTCACTGCAGGAATTTAAAAAACCAATAGCTACAGGATAATGTCTCTTAATAAGCCAATAAGGAAATAAAATACTCTACACCAGTGATAGATTAATCGCACTATTGTTCTAGGCAAGGAGAGATGAAAGGAATAAAATCCAAATACCATTACATGGCGTGGTGGTACTCAGGAGAGGTAGCTAAAAACAGCTGATGGTTGATATGTAACTGCCAGTGCAAAAGTAAAAGTACCCTGTTGCTAGAGGATGTTGCTAGGGAACAATGACAGGGCAAGGGTATTGATGGGCAAGAGGATGTTCATGGGCCACTGAATGGCTTTCACCACTGCTTGAATAAAAGGGTCACCTTCACTGTGGAACTAATTGCTCCAAGATCTTCAAAGAGCTATTTAAATCAGCCATGTACAGTTTTGCCCACACCAAACATTCTTGGGTAGTTCTCACAAAGTCTCCATGCTTGTAGTCAAAATGTCTCCTTGCAACAGGTACTTAGTCCTATGTTTTTATAGTGAAGCCCCCAGTGGGAGCCCCTCCATAGCAGAGCTACTGAGTTCTCATTGGTGAGAACAGATAAGATGATGACATGAGGACCCAATTTACTTCATTCTTATATCAAAATAGCTTTACTTCTAAAAACAACTTGTCTTGGTCTTTGTCATACGTAGTGGATTTGAAATCATATCAAACCAATGCATAGCACACAGCAATCCCAGAGACTTGGAGAGAGCAAACCTAAATTATGCAAGGGAAAGGATCAGAATTTATAAGAGAGTTATGTTTCCTGCTCTAATTTACTAGCAAACTATTTGGGAGTAAACTTGACATAGAGAATGTAGAATTCCTATGGCAAGTGAATTTCCATTGACCTAAGGGTCGACAGAATTGGAAGATCAACAATTTGAACAAATTATTTGCTGGGATTGAATCATTTTCATAGATATCCTAGTTCATGTCATAGAAATAAAAGAGCAGACTCTAATTAGGTAGACTAATATCCTTTCCTAAAACTGTACCTTTTTCATGGAAGTAAATGTTTTCTCTCTCCCAGCCTCTCCAAATCCCCACACCCCTCAAAAATGAAATTAGAAAACAGCAGATTCCCCTTCGTCAGTGCAACCAATTAGATGGCTGAGGGTGTCTGTTTCTGTGTCGTTTGGAGAAACAATTGTATCATTAAATCGCTGGAATTGTAGTGTCAGCAGGAAATAGAGCAAATAGCTGCCAAAGGGAGAAAAAATATGAACAATGCAGCTACTTTGATGTCTTCCTGCCCTCCTTTCCAGTGTCTATTGCTGAACAAGCTACAAACAAAATGTGAGAGAGCAAAGGCTTATGCCTATGAGCCTGGGTGGCTTCAGCCTCCCTTACTGGGAGGCTTGCTCGCTGATTTCTTATGCTCCCTCTTGACACCTTAGGCAGGCTGCACTAACTAATCAATGTCTCAGAATACAACTCCCACTGTCCTGCCTCTGTTCCTCTCCAATTACTGTTCACTCATGGAATTTACTCTCTCATCTTCTTTTAAAAAAGAATCATTCTTTTATTCATTGAACACATTCCTATGGAGCTCCCACAGTGTGCTAAGTACAATCCCAGGTTAAAATATATCTGTGAACAAAACAGGCAAAATCCCTGTCATTAAGGAGACTGCTTGGAGGTAGTAAAAACAGACAATAAATTATATACATCATAAATCTGTCAATTCCACACTTGGGTCAGGGAAATCAAGAGTCAGGGGATTACAGTTTTTGATCAGACTGAAGTTTAGCAGAAAGTGTTTCATGCTCTCCTCAGAGGCTTATGGCATGGTGGTCAATAAAACAGACTCTTACCAGACTGTGAGGGTCTTAATGCATCCAGTTCTGTCACTTGTATTACTTATAGCTGTGTATCCTTGAGAAAGTTACTTTATTTTTTTCAGGTCTCAGTTTCCCCATCTCTAAGGTAAGGATCATGCTAATACCTGTTGAGTTATATTGTATGTAAAGGATTTATAACATAGAATGTAGTGCATATTACATAGTGCATCTACAAAGGACATAGTAAATATTATGTGAATTCTGTCGCTTTGATATTCTGAAAAGAGCATACACCTCAAGTTAGAAGCATCTGAGTGTGAAAATGCGAAGAAGTTTCTTTTCTTCTTGATAATCTGACCCTCGGCTGTATGAATAAGAAAATTAAGATAATTCCTACCAATTAGAGCCATTTTCAAGATTATAAGAAAGTTCACATTAAATATTCATAGAAGATCCTTATTAAATATCCTGCTCTCTCCTCCTCTACACTCAGTTGAAATGCTTTGACATCTTCTCATATTATCTCAGCCAGTGAAAATCTTAAGTCTCTTAGTATCACTCATGATTCTTACTACATACTAGCTTGTGCGATATTGGATTGCTTGCCATCTAAAATATCATGGATGATTAGTGTTATGCCCAAGATTTCAATATCATCTTCAAAAACCAGAGACCACCAGGGAGACCAAGTCACGCATGCAAAAGCCAAGGGCTTTATTATTACTATTACGAGTTTATAAGTTCGGGCTCACTGACTTCACCAGCACAGTGGATCCATGCTGAGAGCCCCGAACAAAAGCAGGGCAGGGCTTTTATGAGTTTTGGCAAGGGGGAGTTACAGGAAATTGTGACACAGGTACAGGGGTCCAATCATTATAGCATAACATCATTGGCAGTAACTTTAACCATACACATTGCCCAGAGTATTCCTTACTTTTGGCAGGACCCAATCACAACATTTAGAATGTTAACCAATTACTGAGTGGACCCAGGACCCTCACGTAGGGTGTAACTAGCCTTAAGCAATAAGAGGTTATCTTTAGCTTCTATCTCTAGGCCTGCCCTTAGGAGTGCTAAGCATTTTGCGCTGGCCTTTCCTGATTGGGTGTTACAAGGGTGGTCCCTCCTGCCTTGGGCAATGTGTGCCCTTTTGTTGTCTAATGATTCTGAGAAACCTACACCTAGGCCTCCAAGGTCAGAGGGGAAACTTGAAGCCTGTCATGGAGTCAGTTTGATTCAGACCTGCATCTTTACGTTAGGAGCACATTGTTGATTTGATAGTAGCTTTTCAACGGTAGAAAAGAAACAGTCCTAAATTAGAATACAGCTATCAATTAATTATATGATGCTCCCTGATTTTAAAGTTATTTAAATCTGAAAAAAAATGATGTTGGAATCAAGGAAATGTGTTATTTTCTGTTTCTATTTCTCATTGCTGCTACTGTGTGATTACTCAGAAACTATATAATTCTTTGTATCTTTCCATTTGCTTAACTCACATTGAAAGAAATCAATAAATATTTTTTAGATGATTGAATGGATGACTGCATAATTTGCTACACAAAAGAACTGATTTAAGTTTATACATGTTAAATAAAAATGGATCATGTTTTTTTAAGTAGGGGACATTTCTTAATTTAAAACTACATGAAGACAATAAGGATATAGTAAGGTAATTTCTTAAAAGCAATATGCATAAAGAGCATTTAAAATGTTTATTTCTGTTGATTTTATGATTGGTTAGGACTCTTTTTGACTATAGGTTAGAGAAACTCAATTCAGACTAACTTAAGCAACAAGAGGGACTGGTGTCTCTAAACCTACAGAATCCCAAAAGCAGAGTGTGCAGCTCAAGAGCAGGAATGCAGTGCAACTCTGACTGTTCCTTGTCTAGCGCCGGTTCATTTATGAATCATCTCTTCCTGCTAACAAACCACTCCTGGCTGAGTGGCATAGAACAGCCTGTGGATCCGGCACACAGACAGAGCACAGAGAGGACGGTCTGCCTCTGCTCTGTGGTTTCAGGGCTCTCAGCAGGAAGATTTCAATAGCGGAGGATAATTCAGACAGTTAGGGGCTGGCCTCTTTTACACCCTCACTGGTGGCCTTCTTCATGCCGCTAAGGCTGCTTCTCAAGGCTCTTCAAGCTTCTTTTGCCGCTGGGCCCAAAGCCAATGCCACCTGGTTTTGTTGTAATAGCACTTATCTCCTTCTATACTAATGTATGTGTCATGTCAGTTAGCCTCTACCCTGAGAAGCAGAATCACTCTGATATGGAATAGGATCTATTGCACAGACTGTACAGAATCGTGGGAGCTGACGGGAACATTTCCACTAAGCTGTTGCCTCTTCATCTGGTGCTGAGCCTGAAGTTGCTGTGACTTGGTAGGGTTATTAGTTAGGTGACTGTGAAGTGGAAGAGAGCAAGGGCAGAAGATGAACTGGAACTCATTTCTGTCTCTCACTATGACTAGTGTCAGTGGTACAGAATGGCCTGCAGGAGAAAGCAGCAGACTTCACCAAAATTTACCTAAACTCAGAGAGGCTAGAGGGGGGAAGTCAGTGGAAGCTTGAGAAGTTGCATGCTTCCCTGCTGCCCTATCAGTAAGTCAGCAGGTCAGGGCCTGCACAAGCTGCCCAGAGCCTGATATCTCATACCCACCTTTAAGGAGAATAATATCTGTCACTTCACTAGAATCATATACAAATTTCTCTTGTGGCCTAACTGGAAAATATTGTTGGGCAGGTAAAATTTTTATCTACATTTCAAGATTCTTGTGGCTGGTCTAAGAATTAAACTGACATGAGGCAGATCAACAGGAGAAAATCAAATTTGATTACATAAGTCCGTAAGAGTATGAGGCCCACAGGAATTAAGGCATTTGAGGCTTATATGCCATCCAGAGCTTTAAGAGAAATGGTTAGAGGTCAGGACTTTAAAGAAATTCACAGGAAAATGAAAAAGAGTAAATGTTTGTTAAACAAATATTTGCTAGGCCGTAGAGAACAATGGGACATAGAGACCTTTTCACAGATTTTGCTAGGTTCCTCCATGTCCACCATGCCTAGCTCATTTTATACTGCAGTTATCTGTGATGATAGCCCCGTTTCTGGAACAAATCTTCCATATAAATTTGTTTAGCCAGTTAGGTATAATGTCAAAAGTTCTTCTCGAGTCCTCTGTTTCTTAAGAATAATCAGTCTGAAATAATCTACATACTAAAGAAAAGACTTTTGTTTTCAAATTTTTATTTAAATTCTCCTTAGTTAACATAGAGTACAATATTGGTTTCAGGAGTAGAATTCAGTGGCTAATCACTTACATACAATACTCAGTGCTCATTACAACAAATGCCCTCCTTAATACCCATCATCCATCCGGACCAACCCCCACCTGCCTCCTTCCACCAACCCTCAGTCTGTTATGTATCATTAAGAGTCCCCAAGAGAAACATTTTCTTTTTTTTCTTTTCTTTCTTTTTTTTAATAGTTTATTGTCAAATTGGTTTCCATACAACACCCAATGCTCTTCCCCACAAGTGCCCCCCTCCATGACCATCACCCCCATCCTCCTGCCCCCTCCCCCTTCAGCCCTCGGTTCATTTTCAGTATTCAATAGTCTCTCATGGTTTGTGTCCCTCTCCCCAACTCTCTTTCCCCCTTCCCTCCCTACAGTCCTCTGTTAGGTTTCTCCTGTTAGACTTATGAGTGCAAACATGTGGTATTTGTCCTTCTCTGCCTGACATATTTCACTTAGCATGACACCCTCGAGGTCCATCCACTTTGCTACAAATGACCAGATTTCATTCTTTCTCATATATACACCACATCTTCTAGATCCATTCATCAGGTGATGGACTTTTAGGCTCTTTCCATGATTTGGCTATTGTTGACAGTGCTGCTATGAACATGGGGGTACATGTGCCCCTATGCATCAGCATTTCTGTATTCCTTGGGTAGATCCCTAGCAGTGTTGTTGCTGGGTCATAGGGGAGTTCTACTGATAGTTTTTTGAGGAACCTCCACACTGCTTTTCAGAGCGGCTGCACCAGTTTACATTCCCACCAACAGTGTAGGAGGGTCCCCAAAGAGAAACATTTTAAAGTGTCATTTAGTTCTCCCACACCATACAAAGCATGAAATTATGGGAAACATAGCTCCAGCTTAGCTAAAATGACACAATTTGCAAGTAGTGTGCAAATACCTTCAAAAACCTTTAAAATATGTATTTACATTGACAATTGATTAAGCTTTTGAACTTATAAGTGTACAGAACAAAAAAAAATTGTTTTAAAGAAGGTTCTGAGGACTTCCATCCAAGTGACATTTGACCTGATAAAGTTGGAAGAGAATGATGGGGTGCCTAAGACAAATAGGAACTATCTTTTGCTTTTGAAAGTTCTAGTAAGTTGAACCTCTCTTTTCATATTAATCTCTTTCTGTGGTGTAATTATAATAATTATTTTACTGAATATGATAAGTGTTTGGAGTGGTGATGGGAGTCCAGAGCTGATGACCAAGGAAGAATTCTTTTTTTTAAGTATTAATTAATTTATTTATTTTAATTTAAAAATTTTATTTTTTTTTTACTTTATGCAGTTTCATATTTTTTA
>NC_043712.1:56705943-56949483 GCF_006229205.1 Suricata suricatta
CAACAAAAAATAACCAAGTCTTTGGTGGAAAATGGTGATTTTATTAAAGCATGGGGACAGCACCCCTGGGCAGAAAGGGCCAAATGGGGTTGTGAGGAGTGACTGACTATATACTATGAGACTGGGGGAGGTGAAGGCACCAGAGAGCTTTCCAAAAGGACTTTCATATGCTAACGAAGAATCTGGAGGTCTTGCTATTGTCAAACTAAGGTTGTTTTCCCTCTAGTAAAGCATTAACATTAAGACAATAGGGAGTTCCTGGAGAAATGTTACACTGCCAGCCTCAAGTATCTATCCCTGTGCTGCAGGTTATATGGAAATTTAATTATTCCTGCCATTTCCTTCTTGCCTTTGTTCCCTACATTACTGTGGAGGGAGAGTCTATTTTACTAATATTCCAGTTATAATCTTAAGTGGGAAATTGGTCAGAATAAATTTTAAAATTAAAAAAAAACTTAATAAAGACTGCATATTTCCATTTATAAATACTGGGCATAATCAACCACTGATATATATATATAAAAGAATGAAAGTGTTTTCTTCTGATACTTTGCAGATGATTTTCTTCATGCTTTTCTACATTTCCTAAAGTTTCAAAAATTGTTGTTTTACTTTCCTAATGAATTTGCTAATAAAACCAAATGTAAGGCAATTTGAAAATAAAAACATAGGTGGGAAGTAAGTTGTGAATACTGTTACGGAGTGGATATAAGCAGGGTACCTGGGCGGCTCAGTGAGTTGAGTATCCAACTCTTGATTTTAGTTCAAGTCTTGATCTCACAGTCTGTTAGACAAGCCCTGCATCCGGCTCTTCACCGACAGGGTGAAGCCTGCTTAGGATTCTCTCTCTCCTCTCTCTCTCTCTGCCCCTCCCCTTGCTCCCACATGGGTTCATGCTCTCTCTCTCTTAAAATAAATAAACATTAAAAAAAAAAAAAAGGAATGGATATAAGGAAAGCCAGCCTGAGTTGAAATAATTTCCATGATGTAAAGTTGCCTCTGTAATGATTAGTAAATAAATCAGTAGTTAGAAATGTAGGCTCTGGAATGAATATTAATTTCTTTAATACCAGGACTTCAGTATTCTGGTTGAAAATTGTTTTTCCTAAAAGACGAATATCGAGGCTTGAACCAATATTAATCTACCTATAATGTGTTATTGGAAATTTTTAATGAGATTTAACAATACTACAAAAATGCAACTTTAGGGATTTGGCTTCATTAACATATTTTATAAAATCACATATATTTTCATTATTTTTATTTCAAAATTCTCTATGAAGGTACTTTGAACTTTGCTTAATTAATAAATCAATTAATGTATAAGAAAACCAGCAACTAAATGCCTTACAAACATAATACACTTAAGTCTCTAAACATAATCAGATTTCTAAATGGCCAAGTCAGCATATAGGGCCTTTTCATTGGACATTGGCATTTTTTCTGAATTATTTGCAGCTTTTGATTAAGGAAAACAAAAATTCCTGAATCCAGCTAATACCTTTCCTCATTTGGAGCAAGGTTTTTAAGCAATTTAAAGTAATTAATAATAATTTTAAATAATTCAGTAAACCTAACTTAGTGGTATTTATGAAGATAGGGTTAAAGATTATATATAACAACATAAAGATTGTATATAATATAGAATATAGTAAAGTAGTGTGCATTTACTCTGAACTCATTTCCCAAAACACAACAAAAAATATGGGCAGAATAGAGATTTAAGTACTGCATAAATATAACATAAACTTTTTTGATTATATAATGTGTATTATCCCTGTATCTCTAAACGTGACCAGGTGTATTACCAACAGCATGAGCATCACCTGGGAGCTTGTTAAAAATTCAGAATCTCAGATCCTACTCCAGACCTATTGAATCATAATCTGCATTTCAAGAAGACCCTCAAGTGATTTGATGCATATTCAAGTTTTAGGAACACTGGCTTAGAATACATGTTTCTCCATTTGGCTCTGTGTAGGAGCTTAGGGACAAGGAAAAGGTGCGTATTTGGAATCTAGAGCCACTCTGGCCTAAGTAACTACTGTGTCCAAATGACATGTCATTTAACTAACCTGAGTCGCCATCATAAAAATGCATTAATACAATACCTACTACAAAACATTGTTAAGAACTTTAAGTAAATTACAGTGAGGGCATTTTGCCTGTTAAGATTATAGATATGTTCGTATAATTTGAAATTCAGATTTGTCTTCTTAAGTTAGACATTTTACTGTTGAATTATTTCCATAGTTTAGAGTGGACCAATGCAGATTTTGGTAGCAGACTTGTAGGTGATGAAGCATCATTATATGTATAAAGCTTGAGGTATAAAAGTTATGCTTTCAAAATCAAATAATGATCAGACAAAAAGTCATTGGGTGCTTCTTTGAAGGCAGGGATTTCCAGAAATGTTACCATTGATCATGTAAGATTCTATCTCAGAAAATGTCCTCTTTTTGGCTGAATAGGGAATCTCAGAGAAATGTTTATAAAACGATTGGAGGAAAAAGGGTCATCTGACTACATAGCCTGATAAATTTAATCAATCATGGACTCAGTGAAGTGACAGCTGTCTCAACAGAAACCTTGCATTTTCACCAAATAGTGCTAATATTAACAACAATAATAGCTTACCTATTGGCCAAGCAGAAAATTTATACCTTGCCTTTGATTTTTTTCTTGGTATGAAGTCATGCCCACTTAATTTTCATTGATTATTTTTTTACATTAAAAATGAATGGTATTTCCTAAACCTGACATGGTAAAAATCATTGCTCAAACTACCATCAAGAAGACATTGTGAGAGATTATAAAAACTGATGATATTTCTTTGAATGTTTTTGTTTCCAACTAAGAAGCCATCAGGGTATCTAACAATGGGACATCGTGGAATTGTGTATTGATAAAAATCCCTTTGTGAATGTTGTGTACTCTCTTTAGAGAAGTGTCAGTCAATTCATAGGTTTAGAGGAGGGCTCTCACACTTTACCTTAAAATTCTAGGCAAGTGAGAGAGGAGGCATTATAATTTACCAAGAGCTTACTTTGTTTATAGAAAGACATGAATCAATACATCTAACAATTTGAATGTTTCTAGTTCTGCTAACTTAATTCAAAGAAAAGCAATCATCCAATTTATTTTGAGTTTCTCTAAAACTTCATACAAATAAATTCTCAGGGCTATTATTTTTCCTTAGATGATAGATGTTCTTGTCACCTGTCCTTCTATATATAGTCTTAAAATATTTTTTCTGGTGGTAGCTGCACTGGTCACTTATAAACATGTGTTCTCTCTGCTTCTTGGTGTAATACATACAAAGAGCAGAACTAACATACTGTATTTCTATATTAAGAAAAGTAGAAACACTCCAGGTCTGTAGGAATATAATATCTTTCACCAAACAGATTATAAGATCAAAACTAGATAACTACTAATTGGACTGTTAACATTTATCATTATTAGTATTACATTACCAGTTTTAATTATTCAGTATAGTAAGTCACCCCTCTTAATTTCTGAGCCTCCATCTTCACTCAAATGCAGAAAGAATTAGAGTTTAATTAGATTTTTTTATTTTAAAGTTAATTTATTTATTTTGAGAGAGAGCAAGAGTATGATCAGAGGAGGGGCAGAGAGAGAAGGAGAGAAGGAGTTCCATGCAGACTCCTTGCTGTCAGCACAGAGACTGACATGGGGCTCAAACTCATGAACTGTGAGATGATGACCTGAACTGAAATCAAGAGTCATATGCTTAACCAACTGAGTTCATCCAGGTGCTGCCAGAGTTTATATTAGATTTTAAGTGAGTAGTTAAAAACGCCCATTTTTACCTTTTTAAATATCTTTTCCAATAAGTTTCTCAGGAGTGAAAGCAACACTTTCCTCAAAGGCTTACTTATGTACAATTGTGAATCAGGTAATTTTGCAATAATGCCTTTTTTTTTAGACTCTTCATGCTATCCATGGTTACTTCCCTTACTGAACATTTCTTCGCATTATATTGGTTTTTCCCAAGCCACCACCTTAAGTAACACATACCAAAATTTACCTGCAAGGGCCTACATGGGGAACCCTTTCCTGAGAGTGCAGCACTTGGATTTCCTCATGTTCCTGAAGAATAAATGTGTCTATTTCTCCATCCCTTGAAGTGTAATCTTTTCTATTGACTCTTTGCTGGGTGAAATTTTAGACACTAAACCAAGTGGTAGCGGTGTGGGAATTGTTTGATATGTTCATTGCCATCTTCCTTCTTTTCAAATATGCATTTGCTTTCTAACTAATTTCTGAATATCTTAATCCAAAGGGAATTTCCAAAAGTCAGGATCACAAGTATAGTAGCAAAGTTATAGAGTAATGTTTGATGGTGGAAAATGATTTGGCATTTCTTGAATTAAATCTCAATTGTAGATAAAAATGAATAAGCTTGACCAGGGTATTTAGTCTAAAAATATCACTGTTTATTTTAGGTTTGACAGATTGTCCTAGAACAATAGAGAAATTCTTACATTATATTTGAATTAGTACAATTTGAGTGTTAGCTTATAACCTTCTGGCTCAGCCTGCAATTATGTCTTCCAAATACAGCTTATTTTATAACAAACTTCAGCTCTCATTTGTTCTGTGGTTTTCATCACCTTTATTTTTACAAGCAGTTAGGATGTGCCAACATTGCACTATTTTATCATGCATAATCTTTTTTATGGGTCTGTCATGCATTAAACTGTCTTCAAGATGTTTGTATTCATGGTTGTGAAGAGTACTCGATGGTCTTTCACAAACTGATCAAATATTTAATGGGGTTTTTGTTTGAGCTTGTTAGAAAAAGTAATGTAATAATCCTCACTCAGTTTGCTCAGAACATATATTTTCCTCACTTCATCTTTTGATATGAATGTATTTTGAATTCCTGCAACTTAGTCTTTACCACACTACCATTTCCGTCATTATATTTAAGATTTCTGTTACATTAATATGCATCTCTAACTGATAAATCTTCCTTCTTGGTTTTCTTGATGCATTTATTTCAAAGTTAAAATGCTAAAGAGAGAAAAGTGAACTCATCTAGGAAAAATTAGAATGTTTAACTTATGATATTTTGTAATGTTTTTGCAATGATCTTGTGAATGACTTAGGAGTCAGCCATTTTATTCAGCTAGTTCTTAATTTGATATATCTACCTATATTGAAATGGCAATTTCAAACATAAATGTTTAGTACATAAATATCACCCACTGTTATTCCTTTTAAATTATTTAATAAACAAATAAAATAGTTGATAGTTTTAATAAAGATTATGTCCCTACCTACACTCCCTCTACATTTAAACCCCTCCAAGATTATCTTAATTGCTCTGATTAAGGGTGAAGTCTATACTTTGACAATTTAGAACATTCAGTTTGGTCTTGCTCTGTCTCAGATATATCTTATTTCTCTTGTTTCCCAAACCATGTTAAGCTTCTCTCAGTTTCTTTGATGCCTTGAATTTCTTTCAGTTTCTTTGTAATTCTGTTTTGTTTCATACACCTGCTGTTGACTCTGCTTTTGTGAGTCACCCTTTCACTTAATCACTTCCCTCCCTAATCTTCATATTCTAGCTCAAATATTACTGCCTCAGAGAGGTTTGTCTCCAGTTCTACAGATTCTGTTACCATTTTTGATACACACTTTTATAACAGTTGTTACCCCTCCCTCTGTGAAGCAATCATTGTAATTAATTTATTGCTTAATGATTATTAGTGAAAAATCCATCAGTTAATTAAAGGTGTATGAGAGCTGATTGTGTCTTGTTTTCATCCCAGAGTCTAAATTTTAGCCAATACTAAGTATTTGGTGAGTGAATAAATGAAAGTGTTCTAAGTAGGAGCTTCTAAGAACTCGTTAAGAGGAAACAATATCATTGGCATTGTAGCGATGTTAGGGAAGTGTGGGATCATTGTGGGTTTAGGGTTGAATGTCATGAGTAATAGTAACCTGAGATTTTGTGCTAATAAAATAAATGTTGCAATATCAAAAGATCCATCAGTTTTGGTATAAGATGTCTACCAAGCACAAGGCAATCCAGTCACCTAAAAATATTATCTTAACTTTTAAAGAGGAAACCTGGCCAAGTTTTGCTAAATTCTTGATCCTTATATTAACAAGGCTTAGTGTGATTAAGAGAGAGGATTTTCAAGCTTATGTAGTCAGCTGGTTTTTCCTCAGCTGTAGGTATTGCTGACTTAAGCAAGTCTAAGACTTTATTTATCAATATTAAGTACAGAACTATTCAATTGCTAGTTCTTTATAATGCACTGTACATGTGTAACTGGAACCATTATTTATAATTGAACCTGTTTTTTTAGATATTCCTTCCTAAATAGCTACATTGAGATGTAAATTATTCTGTAAAAAGTCAAGAGTTTAGAACATAAAGCAGAAATCCATACTATGTAAAGATTTTAGAATCTCAATTGACAAGCTACTTACTGATCCACTAAAATGTCAGATAATGCATTTAGGCATCTTTATTAGAATTTCCAAGGGAAATGACATTTAGTGGCTAGAAATAATTTGCTGGAAAATATATCTTTTAGGTTAGTACTGATTGAACTGAGTAGGTTGATAATACGGTGAATTAAATTATAGGAGGAAGGAAAAACTGTCATTGCCAAACATTTCATCTAGAATCCCTATCCTTTGTTACAGTGCTGCATTTTTGTGCAATTTTAGCTCTCTGAATCATGATCTCTCTTTAAGTTTCATTTATTGTTACAAATAGTCATTATTATGAAAAGGATGTAAAAGCATTCTACCTAACAAACAGTAGATGAGTAGTTACACTTCTCACTGCTTTCATTACCCAACTATATATCCATTTGTTCAAAAAACTTTAGTGGTGAACTGACTTTATGTTAAGCGTTCCTTTCTTCTAAAAAATAATTGTCGTGGGTTCGAGCCCCACGTCAAGCTCTGCGCTGACAGCTGGCTCAGAGCCTGGAGCCTGCTTCCAGTTCTGTGTCTCCTTCTCTCCTGCCCCTACCCCCTCATGCTCTGTCTCTCTCTGTATCAAAAATAAATAAAACACTAAAAAAATTAAATAATTGAAGGGAAAAGAAGATTTATCTGTCACAGTTCTTCAACTTGTTTCCTCTTGCAAAAGATACAATTCAGAAACATTCTAAATTGGTTTGAATGCGGAGCTTCTAAAGTGAAGTTCCAGAGTACACTCGCAGAAGCTGTCATCCACATAGTGAGGTAGAAGTGGCCTCACATATATTATAAATTTCAGGTGTACTTATTAGTTAAGTGAATTTCAAATGTGAAATCTAAAGTAATACAGACTGTAAGCCGCTGTATGAGATGATCACTAATTCATCCACCAAGGAGAAGGCTAAGTGCAATTGTTTGCAAGCTTGAAGAGACAGAATCAGAAGGTAATTACAGTCTCAGAGACTGATTAATAATGCATTACAGCTTAGGTACGCACTGTCCCCTGCCCATCCTTTTGAATCATCTTACTGTAGCTCATGCTGGTAGCTTGCCAGCAGACAGTGTGCCTTGCCACCTTTATTTCTATTTTTCTATAATGAATGATTACTTAGGAATTGATCATATGATTCTAAAAGAGAAGAGAGAAGAGGCAGAGGAGAAGAACAAGAAAAAGAAGCAGGAGCAGCAACATGTTTTAGCTTGACAGTAGCTCTAAGAAATCTTCTTTCCGTGAAAACCGGCTCTACTTCCAGATGTATGAGTAGAATCACTGTGGCAGGCAGATACTGCTAAATGCCTGACAAGTGCACATTCCCTCCTGCTGTAGAATTTTATTTTGGGGACGCAGCAATTACCCAGTTAAAATCATCTTTTCTCCTAGACTTTCATGGCACTAGCTGTGGTTCCATAACCCAGTTCTAGCTTACCAGACATGGAAGGGCATATACTGAGTTGGGGTTCTGGGAAAGCATTGATTTAACGAATGACTAAAAGGGACTGACAAGACTGACAAGAACCCTCATTCTTTGATATAACCTCCATCTTACTTCCTCACATCCCAGCTTCATACTTGAGGTAGAGTAGTTATACTGTGGTCATAGGGATGGAAGCTACAAAACGCAAGGCACTTGATCTAGCTTAGACCTCTGGTGATTTTTCTGAACAAACTCTGCATGCCATCTGACTGCTTCCTATGTGAGAAAATGAACCTTCTTTATGGTTATATCACTGTGGTCGACATAACAAAATGCATCCAGTCGAAATCTTCATGAACACAGATATGAAAAATGGAAGAACAGCAAGTGTGCTATCATTTTGCAAAGGTCATGGTTGATAAGCAGACACTGATTCTGTCAAATGATAGACCAAACTTACCAAGTTTGATTTAGCTCACTTGGGAAAAACCAGTAACACTGAAGAGATACCACCCAAGTGAAATTACTAATGGGATAAATTTTAGATAAAATATTGCATCAAGGGAGACTTTTGTTTTCTTTTTAATTTTTTAATGTTTCTTAGAGAGAGAGAGAGAGACAGAGAGAGAGAGTCAGAGAGAGACAGAGAAACAGAGTATGAACGGGGAAGAGCAGAGAGAGAGAGGGAGACACAGAATCCAAAGTAGGCCCCAGGCTCTGAATTGTCAACACAGACTCCAGTGTGGGACTCAAACCAAGGAACTGTGGGATCATGACCTGAGCCAAAGTCAGACACTTAACCAACTGAGCCACTCAGGTGCCCTGAGACTTTTTTGTAATTTGACTCTAATACTCCATCTATATTGACAATTAGAGAAATTAAGCTGCAACTTAAAACAAAATTAGCAGCTGAATATTAAAAATCATCATTATATGTATATATCACATGCATGAGCCAAAGATGAATCTTGTACGTTAAATAGTAGAGTTGGGGGCTGTATACTCCCAGCTTGAAGACCACCTCGGGGCCATGGGAATCAGCCCCAAAAGGTGATTCTTTAAACTTTATTTTTGCTTGGTGTTTTCTGTTACTTTGAACTTTGTATGAATAAGATGCATAATTAAAAAACAAGAATTTATACAAAACTCTAGATTTTTTAATGTTCTCACAAAATATCAAAAAAATACAGAAACACTAGCATGCTTTCCAGTAAAGTTCACCTGTAGCTAAGCAACTACCGAATGCCGTTTTTAATTTACTGTAGTATCTTATATGACTATTCCTTTAAACTCTCTTCTGTTTCTGGCTCTTGTTCACTAGACTGTTTTACTCACTTTTTTTGGTCTATGAGATAATGTGAAATTAAAATATTTTAATAGTATATATAATCTGCAAGGTTTCATATTATCATTAAAAATAGAGAAGCTCATTCAAATCTAATTTTAAATGACAGCACAAAAATATAATTGAATAAATTAGATAATAGTGGCACGAATAATCCTCTCAAATTTTTTTTGCTTATTTTTTGCCTCTACTTGACAAAGTGCTATAAAGAGCCTAGCTTTTTGTATTAGCATTTGAGTACATCTCAAAATGTGAAATTCTGTAGCCAGTCCCAACATAGAAATAAACCCATAGTGTATGGAATGACATTTTACAAACCATGCATTAGCAAACTATTGAGTCTCTATACAGAAAATAGTATGTGCTGCTTTATGAAGGCATGCATGTGTTGTTTTTTTGGTTTGTTTTGTTTTGTTATTATTTTTCTAAGTACTTAGGACTCTTTAAAGAAGCCCTTGTTATTAGGTTCAAATTCTTTAATAAAAACACTCACCACATTGTATATTGTTAGCTTCTTATTCACCTGGGAAATTATTTCATTGTTGTTGAATCTGTATTTATCTTGCCAAGAGTGAAAATGTTCTAACTGCGGTGCTAAGGTCTTTTATACTTTAGAATTATGTATTACTCATAATTTTGATACGATTTGTAGTTATTTGTGTGGGTGTGGGAAAAGGAAATGTTGGGTCAGAAAAGGAGCATGAAAAACATTTAATTTAACATTTGGAGGAATGTACTGATGTAAGACAATATAATATAATATATTATATTATTAATATATTGAAATAATAATCATATAAGGTGTAGTTTTAACATAAAACAGTAGTGACTTTTTCTGGAAAAATTAATCCAATTGAAATCCTTCACCATTAAATAAAAATGTAAATATGGACCAAAGATGTAGTTAGTCCCATTTCTCTTTATCCTTTTCCCATTCTTAAGAGTTACACACAATTACTCTCATTCTTTTGTTCTTTCTCCGTATTTATTTTCTGTTATTTATCCAACGTTACTTAATCATAACACATAGCCTCCACATACAAGTGCCATTCTGCGTTGGGATCTTTCTCAGTCATTTGCCCTTCAAGTACTATTGCTACTCTCATTGCAGTTGTATTTGCTGAATTCTGAAGGCCCTTGATGTTTATAGTTAAAGACAACATCTTGTTTGCTAAGTTATTGGGAATACTATACTGTTATTTTTCTACTTTGTAAAATAATGCACAGTGATCATTATCATACATGTTTGCCATGTAGAACCAAGTTAATCCTCATCTGATACCTCTCTCCTATTTTTGGAATTGTCCCAAGTTATTTTACTTCATAGTATTTAGTCAGATTTGTCTCCAAAAGAAAGATACTAATTAGGTACTTGTGATACAATTATTTCCTTTGAAAATCTAACAGTTATATTAAAACAATCAGGGCGGGGGGGCGGGTGCCTGAGTGGCTCAGTTGGTTAAGCATCCAACTTCGGCTCAGGTCATGATGTCATGGCTGGTGTGTTCCAGGCCCGCTTTGGGCCCTGCGTGACAGCTCAGAGCCTGGAACCTGTTTTGGATTCTGTGTCTCACTCTCTCTGTCCCTACCCCACTCACGATCTGTCTGTCTCTCTCAAAAATAAATAAACATTAAAAAAATTAAAAACAAAAATCCCAGTGTTTTTAAGTGATTATAAAATATATATCACCATCATAAATTCAGACTCCAAATACTATGTTCAGCACACTGTGTCTTGAACTGTCTCTTGTTTTCTTATACATTTCAAAGTGGCTTACTTGGGCCCAAAGAGATTATGAAGACAGTATCATAATACTTAGGGAAATCCAAAGAGAAAAGTATTATGAAATGGATGCAGTTGTCCTGAGCAGGTATCCGCTCTGTAAATATACTCCTATAAATGGCATAAGCCACTAGCTAACAGCTGAGACAGTCTTTGGGGATCAACCAGCTTATGTGCAAAATTGGGAGAGGCTGCAGAAGGAAGTCTAATTCTTCTCTATAGTTCCATGGGGCCTATTGCTGTGCCCTGCAGAATAGTGAAGGGCTAATGAAGCAGGGTATGCTATTTTTATCCACGCAAATTATTTGGATTACCTTGTGGGAAAGTTTAAGAAAAAACTTAATGTCAAAGAAATATCATGTCAGACTGAAACACTCTAAACTATGCTAGAAATAGAATGCACATGCATTGTTTAAAAACTCTAGAAATTTGCTTTTGAATTATTGCTATAATACATGTTGCAAATGAAAAAAAATACAGTTTTTTATAATCTAATTACTGTTTTTCTTATCTACATCTATAGTTCCATATATACATTATGATTTCAGAGGAGGTAAGTAGGCTCTGAATGTAATGGAATCAGGCCACTAATGATACTAGGGACTAAATTTTGCAGACATAAAATAAATCCTTCTTGCTTTAGATTTAGGTTTATTTCATTTTAATTTGTATGCATGCCATACATTAGACTTCTCAAGCATGGAATCTATGATTGACCTTATTTAAAAAACAATCTGGGGTTGAATTTTAAAAATGCTTAAATGATAAAATTAACACAAATATAATCAAAGTATTCATTTTAGATGTCTCAGAAAAATGAATCATGATTATATATTTTTTATGAAAATGAACGGCATGTGCATACATTTTAATGTCAACTTGGTACTGGTCTTTCCATATGTTTGCAAATCTTCTCTATCCGTGCCTCTTTCACTATTCCCAGAAGCATTTAAATAGTGAAGGAAAAGAATTAGACTGTACAAGTTCACATTAAACTGTCTAAGATCCCAGAAGAAATTTATAACCAAAGCCTTGAATACCAGAGCAAACCTATAATTTTGAAAGGGCAGATATGATATCCGACTGTGTAATATTGTCAAAAGAGGGATAATTTGGAATTCAGAACACAAATTTTAACTTGCCTCAACCATTTACATAAAATATTCTCTCAATAATGGATGGTGCCTTGGATATTGGGAAATGTTGATCACAATTGCTTTTTAGAAAGTTTCCTCCTTTGACATCTATCACTGTATACTGATGAATCTTTTCCTACCTACCTCTCTGTCTCTCTCTCATCTGTCTATAAGTTCTCGTTGCCACTATGAAAACTGCTATACATACATACATATATATATATGTATATATGTATATATATTTTATATATATAAAATTTTTGTTGTTTCAATGGCAGAGTCCCATGATTTCTCCTGCCTGTTTAATATATTTATGTAATATGATTTACTTGTTTGTTTTTTAAGCCTCAAGTTCTCTTTCAAACTTCAGAAATGCATTCTAATTGCCTCCCAGTTTTTCATGCTAGGGCATGACAGGATAAACTCAAAGTTTCTATGTCAAAAACTAGACTCATCAATCTCCCTTCCCACCAGTCCCTAATTCTTTTTTGTTTACTTGTGTCTGCTGTATTCCCAATCCTAAGATTCGAAATAAAGTCTTGTTTATCTACACTTTCAATCTCACCCTTCACATCTAGTAAGGTGACAGATCCTATTGATTCAGTTTCTAAAACCTTTAGAAATTTTGATTTTTTATTCCAACATTATTCTTTTTTCTGTACTACTATAACAATTCTCTATCTTGTCTTCACATTTATAACACCCTTTCCTATACAAATGTACCTTGTATACATCATATATATTAATATTTCTATGGAATAATTATGATTTTGTATCTTCCTTGCCCCATAACATTCTGAATTTTTCCACTACCTCAAGATTCAAACACAGATTTCTTAGGTTAATGTCAAACTTCCTTTCAACCTATCTGTTGCTTAACAGCTTCTGTCTCCACTCTGTCTTCATCTCCTTTTATCAAACCTCCACAACTCAAAAACTACCACTTCTGTGAGGCTGGACAGAAAGTGAGAAACCATCTGTCTGATTGGAACCACCAGGTTTTGTCTATACCTTTCTTATGATATATATCCAAATGAACCTTGCATAATTTATAAGTCTCTCTCTGCATACAAAGGAAAAGTCTTATGGAAGTCTTCCAATGGGAGGTGTCAGTTTAGCTGAATTTTGAAAGGTGAGTGTAACTCAGCACACAGAGACAACTGGTGAAAACACATTGGAAACGGAGCAATGCTTGCAAATGCATCAGAGTGGCATGTTCAGAGACCCAGGACTAGATTTAAATGGTTTATTACGCAGACATGGTGGGAGGATTGTGCAGGATTCTAACTTACTAGCTACACAGAGAGGACTTGGTCTCTCTTGCTAAGAAATTTCTGCTCAGGTTGGTTAAGAGCTATTCGAAAATTTAAAGAAATTTGAAATCCCAAAGTTGTGCTTTGGAATAACCATCAATAGCTTTATTTTAGAATACACTTACTAATAGCTCTGTAAAGTGAAGGTGGACAAGATAAGGATTTATGTATTATTTTTCTAAATAAATATCACCTTTATTCCCTGTCTCTTCACATATTGTACATTTCCATTTCTAAGTTTTCATCCATTCTCTCTATTCTGAAAACCCCCAGTTATTAGCTATAGTAACCTATATGGATAGTGCCTGGGAAACACAAACAATCTAGGGGAGCCCCGTGAAGCTGTGTGCCAGCATCGGGACGGCTTCCTGGGATGAATCACCTACTGATGAAAGAGCTGCTCATAGTTAGTTAAGCCTCTTTTTCAAAGACACGGTTCAAAATCTTGTCCCAATCTTGAGTCCAGAAAGGTTTCACCTATTGTGATTATAAATTTCATAGCCCGCATATGATACAGTGAGAATGAAGAGGACATGTATCAAATTATTATTAATAGTCATGAATGGCTGTTTATTTTTAGGTCTATGTGTCACTCAAGACCATTGACAGACTAAAAGATGGGTCTGTTTTTTACTATATATATCTATATAGATGTAGATATAGATATAGATATAAAGACATAGATATCTTTATAGTTTTTATTCTGCAGAAAAGCCAATATAGGTGACCCAAAATTTCATATTTCATAAAATTACATATTAAATCTCACATTTGCTCCTAAACTTTAGCATAGAGGCTACAAAATTCCTTTTCCAAGGTCAGTGGTATTGTATCTTGGAATCTTATCCTTAGACTGTTTTTTGGTTATTTCTACTTTAATTTTATTTTTATCATCTGGTTCTGACCTTTTTCTGTTTATATTTTTGTCATGCTTTTATATACAAGACACATTTGTTAGATATAGACTAATATAAAGGATATTAACTAATTGTACAAATGTAGAAAATAAGGATGTTATTGGTAATTTATTTTGGTAGAAGGTAAAGATGTAGGCAAATCCTTTTTAAAGCATTAGTTTACAAATTGCAAACCTTTTAACATCAAGTTGTTATAAAGTACCTGATTAGAGTTTCTATCTTGAAAATCCATTTCTGATCCAACAAAACAAGAAGGTAGCTATATATTCTACTTTGCATTAGTCATAATCAATACCTCCATATTCCTACAATGCTAAAATGTTATTTTAATTGTATATGTGCTTACCTTATCAAGAATAAAATCAATCTTTCAAGAAATCAATGTTTACAAAATAGCCTCAAATGGATGAGTAAGAGTGAATAGTCCAAATATTCAGAAAGAATTGACTTTGCCTTTTTATACCAATGTTAGCACAGGAGTACGTAATGAAAAATCAATTATAACATAATCTCATAAAACCATTCAAGTGTTCTCTCTTCAGATGACAGTCAAAATTAGTCTGACTGCACTAGACTCCATTTTTATCTCCTTTGAGTATGAACAGCCGTCAGAGGTGTGTAATAAAGTGAACATTTTCTTATTGGTTGGTCACTATGTGAGATATCCAAGTTAGCGATTGCCCGAATTAGATGTGTAGGTGCCTGTTGGAGGTAGGAAGAGAGAGAAAACAAAGAGGTCAATAAAACTGTAACATCTCTCCCAGTAGCCTTTCCTGACAGAAGCTTTTTATTGTATTAGCATTACTGTGAGTGGTTAACAATGAGGACAGGAAAGCCCATTATGGTTACCTTAGTTGCTATTACACTATAGACTGATCCTATTATATTGCCTGAAGGGAAGTCTGATTTAATACAGAACAATACAATGCAATTAGTATTGGTAGTATTGAATATCTGTGTGTGTGTGTGTGTGTGTGTGTGTGAGAGAGAGAGAGAGAGAGAGAGAGAGAGAGGGAGAGAGAGAGGGAGAGAGAGGGAGAGAGAGAGAGATTCATGTTCTATGTAGGTATAACTGAATGAAAAACTAACTTTGTAGATAAAGAAATCCATTTTTTTCAGTAGTTGCACAGTGATGCTTGTAATTATGCCTACAGCTATGGTAGTAGCAATGACAGCAAAAGTACCTGATATATGCATATTTTTGCATCTTTTTAGTTTTTAAGGTAGTCGTATGTTTTATTTTTCATGAGATTCTCACAAGAAGTCAGTATCTACCACACAATAGCCATTCAATAAAAAACTGATAAATACATGCATGAATGAAGGATGAAATGAGTATACAAATAACCCAATGAGACAGGCAATGTGGTTGCACTTATCTTGATTTTTAGGTAAGAAAATGAACTTAGAGCAAGGTGATGATTTTATGAAGATTACTTGGCAAAGTGCATAGTGAGGTCAAAAATAATAGTTAGGTCCTCATCCCCAGAGCATATTGCATTTGTGTTTAGATTTTCACCAGTTTGTAAAGCTGTCATTTATCACTCAGGTGCATGTAATTATGAGCTTCTTTAGTTGTTTCATAATCAGTATGAAGATTGGCCATGAGCTTGGAAGAAGACATTGTGAAAGCTAAATATTTTTTCTCCAAGTTTAGAATATTAAGAAGGGAAAAGTCAAGGCAGTATAAAAAAAAAAAACAAGCACTTTGCACTAGAGGAGAAGAAGGGAAGGCTAAGGATTGCATACCAAATTTAAAGTATAGCATTATCTACATAAAGTATAAGCAAAAGAAAAAGAAAAAAGCAGCATAAATATACTGAATTTGAATATCCAAAACTGGATCTTGCACCCACTTTTATGGGAAAAGGGCCAAATGGAGTTTGCATTAAAAGAAAATGGTTCCCAATTTCCACACATGCTTCCCCTGTGACAAGGAGAGATTTGACAGTGTACATGCAGCAGGTGACTAGAAGACGCAGCTTGTTCCCAAGGCTGTTTTGGACTCAGGTGTCCTCTGCCTAAAACAAGAAATTAGTGGAAAAACCATCTTTACTCTCTTTTTTGTTTAAGCGTCATTCAGACTCATCAAAATTCCGGTCCCTTGTTTGAAAGCAGTGTTACAAGGATGTCTGTTCAGGAATGAATAAATACTCTAAACGCTTATTGACAAGTGGAAGACAATGGATCTTCAGCCAAAGGATTTAGAATCCATTAGGATTTGTGGAAACATTTTCTCCAAACATTTGGGAAAGATCCAAACTTCCATTATTCCTCTCCTTTTAATACAAACACACTTTTTTTTCTTTTAATTTTCAGTGACCATGTTATTTCTCTTTCTTTTCCCTCTGAGACATTACTTTCCTCATAATCCTGTTTCCTTAACCTGTAAAATTGGATAATTTTTTCCTGAAACTTTAAGACTTTGTATTTGTTAAAACAGGATGGCTAATAGTCATAATGATAGATTATGTACTTTTTTCTCTTGATGTGCCTCTGCACTTCTGAAATCACATTTTCTATTTCTTATCAGTTTCTAGGGATTAGGAGAAAATATATACATGCTTTGACATTTATTTGACTATGTATTAGTGAATATTTTCCTTTTACTGGCTTTTCTTTTAAATGATATCTACATCTGTTCTCATAGATTCATTTTATATAAAGATTTTATTTTGAAGTGATCTCTACACTCAACCAGGGGCTTGAACACACAGCACCAAGATCAAGAGTCACATGCCTTTCCGACTCAGCCAGCCAGTCACTCCACTTCTCAGACTGAGTTAGACCCTGAGGCAAATTTGAAAGTCTTGTGTGGAATGTATTGATTTACACTGTTTTTGATCATTTTTAAGACTCAAAACAGACCTCTTGTCTATCTGAAAAGAGAATAATGTGTTAGTGAAACATCATTTAATAATTGTGAAGAAGAACCCCCAGCCTGGGGTACTCCAGGGCATCTCCAGCTGTTTCAATAAGCATTACATTCCTGACATAATATTTCATTAAAATTTATGTCATGCTGCATTTTTTGGAACAAAAAAAGTGGCAAAATCAATTATACCCAGTGATAAGGCATAAAAACATAGTGAAATACTACTTTAGCCTGCAAAATTGTACCATTTTTAGTTTAGGTTTATTTTTTCCTTTTAAAAGCTATTTCATTCCCTTTATTTTGTAGAGAAAAATTAATGTTGGATATATATGTGTGTGTGTGTGTGTGTGTGTGTGTGTGTGTGTGTGTGTATTTATATATACATATAAAATCAAGTGTTGGATGTGATAAAGGTATCAAAACTAAACTACTTCTACGATTTGTTTCCATAGTTAGTAGTAATATACTCTCACAAATATGCTCTGATTAACCACAAGTATATTTAATGCAGCATTGTTTATAATAGCAAAAACTGAAACAGTTTATTTATTGATAAAGACTGATTAAATCAATTCTGCTACTTTTGTGTAGTGAAATACACTGCAGAGGTTAAATGACTGAGATGAATTATTTGCCTTTTTCCATAAAGTCTATTATTTTTATGATTAAAAGTAGTTAAGAAGGTAGAAAAATAGGTAATAACAGAATTAGGATTAGAATGCTAAGTCTTGGGGTGCCTGGGTGGCTTAGTCGGTTGAGCATCTGACTTTGGCTTAGGTCATGATCTCCTGGTTTGTGGGTTCAAGCCCGGTGTTGGGCTCTGTGCTGACTGCTAGCTCAGAGCCTGGAGCCTGTCTTCAGATCTTCAGATTCTGTGTCTCCCTCTCTCTCTGACCCTCCTCTGCTTATGCTCTCTCTCTCTCTCTCTCTCTCTCTCTCTCTCTCTCTCTCTCTCTAAATAAAGCATTAAAAATAATGCTAAGAAGAGACAATAGTATCACCTGCAGAAGGTGGACAGTGGTTTGTTTAGAGTGTATACATTATATCACAAAATAATTCTAGAATACACTATTGATACCTGCAGAAAGTTAATTCAAATCAAGAAGTAATAGTTTGAGACTCTGGTTGGAAGTGAAGGGCAAAAAATATGCTCATAGAATGTTTCTAAGCCATTTAAGATTTCTGTATTTCAATTATTATGAATTTTTATTGAGAAAAATGCTTGGGGAATGTTTTAACTCTAGTTATTAGTGAGTTACCTTATTTTCTACAGATTGATTCACATATTTGAAAACCCTTGCTCTGAATGATGACAGGAAAATCTATAGGAAAGACTAGTTACACAAGCCACATATCTGCATTCAAATTTTTAACTTCCATCAGTTTTATTTTCATGAGTTTTCTTTTATCTCCTTCTGTTTTATCAGAAGACAAACCAGCTATTGACAGAGACTATAAAAATGGAATGAAGACATTTAGAATTGTAAACTTAAATTTTTATATAATTTTAAGTTTATAGTCACTAAACAGGATTAATAGTACAGTGGACAGAATACCGTCCCTTCAATTATAATATAAAATGAACACATAATAAGTTAGATTCAAAATATACCAAGGTTCCTAGAGGAGAGGGAATGGAGGCAAAGCTGTCAACACTGGATTTCAGTTCCTTGACTGTATAAGTTTAATGGGAAAGTGTCTCAATAGTGATAGATAAATTATGATAGTGCTGACACAAGACATGCAGATATTGCCTGCTTGGGAGTATTCTCAATTCTGGATATATCTGTTTTCAGCTGTCAAAACTAGCTGCTATTACCTATAATGACTCCAGGACCCCTGAGCAACCTTCTAATGAGTTACCCAACTCACCTATCATTGCCAGGGTGAGAATACCCTCTTCTGGCTAATGTGAGGTCTATTTAGCAGTTTTAATGTTTTAACCAACAGAAAGCCTGGACGGTCTTCCCTTACAAACACCTTGACCTCACTACAAGCCTTGGACCCTTATTTCTAGGAAGATCTCTTTACTTAATGTCCTTAAAAAATTGAAGGATTATAATTTGTAGAGAAGGTTGCTTTGTTTTCCATAACCATACAGCTAGTTTGTGAAATATATGAAATTAGCATCTTGGTGCTCTGCCTACCAGGAAATGTTCTTTGTCAAACCCATTCTGCTGTCTAAAGTGCACAGATTTCAGATTTTTGATAATTATAACTCATTGGTCAATAAAAGGTAGACAATAGTCTAAAATATTCTGTAGTTAATGGATTCTCAACAATTTTTTATTGTTGGTGATTAAAATGAAAATAATTCTGCCCAAGCTTATTGAACATTTACTTTTCTGAATTCTCGGGGCATCTGGGTGGCTCAGTTGGTTAAATGTCCAACTTCAGCTCAGGTTTTGAGCCCCGCATTAAGCTCTGCACTGACAGCTCAGAGCCTGGAGCCTGCTTCAGATTCTGTGTCTCCCTCTCTCTCTCTGCCCCTCCACCTCTCATGCTCTGTCTTGCTCTCTATCTCTTAAAAATAAACATTAAAAAAATAACAATAAATTCTAGTTAGTTAACACATAGTATAATATTTGTTTCAGGAGTAAAACTTAGTGATTCATCATTTATATTTAACACCCAGTGCTCATCATAGGTACCCTACGCATCACCCATTTAGCCCACTCACTGCCCACCTTTTTCTATCAACCCTTAGTTTATTCTCTGCAGAGTCTTTTATGGTCTGCTTCCCTCTCCCTCTCTTTTTCTTCCCTTCCCCTATCTGCCTTTGTTTTGTTTCTTAAATTATGAAGCGTTTATAATGTGTCCTGGCACTCTGTAATGTCATCACATACACTAATTACATTACTTCCTTATAATACGATAAGTGGATTCTATTTAATCTTTAGTTTACAGAAGAAACGAAGGCTTTAGAAAGTTTCTAGGTACTTTCTGACCAAGGAAGTGGACAAACTCTGTGTCTTCAAAAACCCTCTGCTCTATTTTCACAGCTCTGATATACAAACTTCTATAATGGAAGTCAAAAACTAAATGTTATAATAGTAAAAATGTCTTTAATAACAATCATCTAACACACATATGTAAACTAATATATATACATTTTTTTCATTGCTTTCTTTCTTTTAAAAGGAGTATCTATCTTGGATTTTATCTAGATCTTTAAATTTTATTACGTGTGATAGCAAAAATAATTATTGTTTTCTGAAAACTATGGCATTGACTGAATAGTATAAAGTGAATGAATGCATAAGCAAAATACAGACATACATTTAAAAATCCAGGCCATAAAATTTCTTCTTGATCTTAACTCTGACATATCTTCTTATCGTTACTGAATATTGAATGTCTGGCTTGGCAAGGAACAAATCTTTTGTATAATTGGAACGAGTGGAACTATAATCTGGCAAAAATAATATTCCTTGTTGAGTAATGGGTGTTTCAGAATATATTGCTACTGGAACCTATAATGTGTTCTTTAGATTAACTTTTCAGGAGAAATAAGCTGATTTCTATTTTAGGGCACAAAAGCAGTTACTTCCCATTTAATAATAAAACATCTATTAAGAATTATCACTCACAAAAATAGAGATTGTCCCTTATGACCCAGCAATAGCACTGCTGGGGATTTACCCAAGGGATACAGAAGTGCTGACACATAGGAGCACATGTACCCCAGTGTTCATAGCGGCACTTTCTACAATAGCCAAAACATGGAAAGAGCCTCAATGTCCATCACCTGATGAGTGGATCAAGAAGATATATATATCTATACACACACAATGGAGTGTTACATGACAATGAGAAAGAATGAAATCTGGCCATTTGTAGCAAAGTGGATGGACCTTGAGGGTGTCGTGCTAAGTGAAGTAAGTCAGACGGAAAAAGACAGATACCATATGTTTGCACTCATAGGTCTAACAGGAGAACAGGAGAAACCTAATGGAGGACCAGGGGGAGGGGAAGAGGGAAAGAGAGTTGGGGAGAGAGAGGGACGCAAAACTTGAGAGACTATTGAATACAGAAAACAAACCGGGGGTTGAAGGGGAAGGGGGGGGGGGGGAAAGAGGTGGTGGTGATGGAGGAGGGCACTTGTGGGGAAGAGCACTGGGTGTTGTATGGAAACCAATTTGACAATAAACTATTTTTTAAAAAATTTAAGTGGGATTATGTCCAGGGTACCTGGGTGGCCCGGTCAGTTGAGCCACCAACTTCTTCAGCTCAGGACATGATCTTGCAATTTGTGAGTTCGAGCCCCATATGGGGCTGTCTGCTGTCAGAGCAGACCCACTTTGGATCCTCTGTGCCTCCCTCTCTGCCCCTCCCCTGCTTGCACTCTCTCAAAAATAAACATAAATAAATAAATAAATAAATAAATAAATAAATAAATAAGATTGTAGTTTGATTTAGTAATGATAAAAATAATTTTATGATAATTTTTAATAGTTTGGGTTTTTTTCTTATAAATAAGGGGACCACAAAATTAAAGAGCCACCTCAGACTTCCATTTTCTGTGTTTTCCTTATATTTTGTTAATTTAGGAACCATCTTTTCTGGCTGATGTTATGGATCACTGTATTCATTCATCATATGTTCTTTAGTCTTACTTGCCTTGAAGCTGTGTCATGGGAAATGGCAGCTATACCAGTAAAGCTTTTTAATATGAAGGATGACTTAGAAATGCCATATTACCAGAGGTGAAATCTTCTCCAGTCATTGGACTAAAGCCCACACAACCAGAAGTATTGGTTCATGCAGAGGTTTACCATGCCAACCTTCCTATGTCACTTTCCCATAGGTCTGATTAAAGTGCTAAAGTTCAAAGTCTTAGCTTCACCCTCAGCACATAGCCACCAATAGTTACACTCTTCCATCTGGGCCCAGTTAGTTGTGTGAGATATTGCTTATTCATTCATTTGTTTATTTATACCTGAATTTACGTTTGAGTTTACTGTGGCAAATTTTTAGAGAAACACTGCTTGTAGAGATGGGCCATTTCCAAACTTTAATCATGAATAGTACTCAAGCTCACCCCGGTAACTTATTTTCCCTGTTGCAACAAAATACATCCTGGAAATAAAGCTAAGAGACCAGACAGAGTACATTTGCCTGATCCTGTCTTTTTATTAGAATTATAAGGCAACAATAGAGGTGCCTGGGTGGCTCTTGGTGGGTTAAATGTCTAACTCTTGATCTTGACTCAGGACATTATTTTAGGGTCATGAGTTCAAGCCCTGCATTAGGCTCCACACAAACGAACAAAACCAAATTAAAAATAAAAGTGGGAGAGAGAGAGAGAGAAGAATCACAAGGCATCTAAAAGAACATCATCCAAGTCTACGTCTCACACACTGCATATATTAGGGAGTATGTAAAACTGAAGAACAAAATGGTACATCTTTCTGGAATTTATTTTTACGTATACTACTCAAACATTTAGGGGAAATGATGCTATAGATATTCCCACAAATTAATAAGAAGAAATAAAATAGTTTTTTCTCCTGCAGACCCCTTAGGTTGTGCCCCAGGTATTGCAGGGCTTCAAAGGCCCTTACTTTACTATTAGCAGCTTTGCAGTCAAAAAGTTTGGGTAGCATTCATCTAAATCAATGGGCATTCTCATCATCTTCGATTCTAATGGAGAATGAGAATTATTATAGGATTAAAAAATAGAAATAAAAAGGGCAAATTTGGTGACTTCAGTAGAACCTGAGAGATCAACAACACTTAGGAAAAAATAAGCAATCTAAAACAGATCAAACACCAGAATATGTATATTCTTGATACCTCAGAAGCAAAACAAGTGAAGATTATGCTTGGAATTTGATATATGAAGGTGAATTCTACAGATCTTGACCTGCTTCTGTCTCATGCCTAGACACCTGTGCTAGGACCTCTTCCTGTGCTAACAATATTATTTAATTAAATAATATAAAGAATCGTGAAGTGATTTTTTGAAGAGGAATGGATGAATTTGGGGAGAAATAATATGAATTTGTCTACAAATTAAGCAAGTTGAGTGTGTACACCCAATAATCTGAATAAGGCATGTTTTTCTTCTGTCTGTGGTACAAGTTCAATGGAGATCATCAGTCACACAACTGTGTATTTATGTTGTCATGAGGGTCTTTCCTCTATAATCCCTGCCTTTAAGGAGCTTTAGACTAAAATATGGACAGATAGTCTGCAGTCTGAGCAAGTAGCTGATTATTCTTTGCCCAGAAGAGGCACAGCCTTGAAGAGCAGTGTTAGGAACCATGCTAACAATGTCCAAATATTTCCTAAGCATAATATGCTTATTAACTTTGGGGTAAACTTCACAAATCTAAGCTATGTCACTCAGGCTCGTCTTAAATGTACTTATAAAACAAAACACAATAAACAAGAATTAAATAAAATATCTAGCCATAACTGAGGACTGATATAAGAAATAGAAGTATATGTAATCCTTCCGCCATTACACAAGGTAATTTTCATTGTGATATTCAATTTTCTTCATATAAAGACACTATGTAAAAAATATACATGTTTTTAGATGAATTGAATAGCCTCTTATGTGTAGATGATGAGAACCATGTAAGAAAATGTCCTTCCTTTTTTGTTTTGCCTGATAGGATGCTCAGCATTAAATTTAGATTCAAATCTTGTAAATTGCTTACTCAAGTTAGGGATATGCTGTTCTTTGTTGTCTCATTTTTGTGTCTTAACATATTTTGTTTGCTTCTGTCCTTCAATCTTATTTTACATTGCTTTTATTGTAAAGCATCTTATATCCTTCTTGAAAATATATAGATTAAAATAAATCAACTTAAAATAAGAGCAAGGATGTAAGATGATAGAGCATTATAGTCAGTCAATAAACTTTATTGATCATCTCCTATATGAAAGGCCCTGGAAAAGAATAAGGATATCATGATGAGTAAGAAAATATCTCTGGCCCTGGAAAAGTAAATCCAGTTGTGTTTAGTTGTATTTATAATACTAAATCTGGTTTTCTATGCTAGCAGAACAGATCACCACACATTTACTGGCTTAAAACAACACAGATTAATTATCTCACTGTTCTGTAGGTCAGGAGTGTGTTGTGTGTTGGCTTGACTAATTCCTGTCTTTTGGGTTTCATAAGGCCAAAGTAAAGCCATTTGCCTGTCTAGGCTCCTATATTGAGACTGCTGGGGAGAATACTCTTTCAAGCTCAAGCTTTCAAGCTGGTAGAATGAAGTATCTTGGGGTTTTTGGTTTGAGGTCATTATTTCCTGCTGGCTGTTACTCAGAGACCCCCTCTCAGCTCCTCAGGGACATGTGCATGCTTGCTTACATAGCTCCCTCATCTTCAAAACAGCAAAGCCCCTTCTATACTTCTTACTTCTTTGATTTTTCCTTCCACTACATCTCTTCTCCAGCCAGAGAAAGTTCTGTTTTGAAGGCTCATATGATTAGTTTGGGTCCAGCCAGGTAAGCTTGATACAGGATTATCTTCATATACTTTAATCACTTCTACAAAATCCCCTTTGCCATGTAAAGTAGCATATATATAGGACTTGGGAATTAGGGTAGGGATATATTGAGGAGACATCCTGCCTACCCTATTGTAATGAAAAGAGAGTGATATAAGCAAATAAGTTCTCTAATAAAAATATCTGAATGCAATCACACAGAAAAAAATAATTATAATTGATCAGTACAGGAGAAACTCAGAAGTATATATTGAGAAAATAAAAGTAAATAATTCAAATAAATTAAAAAGGGAATTCAGTTTTATCCACACACAACATTACTCATCATAATATATGGAATGTAAAACTTCTATTACTCCTGGTAATGACACAGTATGACAAGAACATATTTCTGTTTTGCCAAGAAATAAAAAGAAAGCTTCTCTCAGTCAAACTGGGGTAGCTGGGCTAGTTTTTTGGCTTATCACACATACTTAAGCAACTCTTTCTTCTCTTGTTGTTTTTCTTTATAATTTCTCTGTTGATAAAGTCAGTCATGTCATTTCTCAATGAATTTGGAAATCACTTATAGCTTGAAACTGGAACTTTTATGACTCATGATCTTTTATAGCAACAAAGTTATTTTCTATATATTATTATATTATATATAATATATATTATTTTATTATATATTACCTATATAAGTGAAGGGTGATTGAAATCTTCAAATATCCAGAATTTCTTGATAGTCTGTTTTCCAGAGAAAACAGGTAACAGCATATATGTAATTAATTACATAGTTCTTTAGAAGCTAAAAATGATAACCCAGAAACCCCAAGCAACGATGCTTCATATACCTGTCAATAAGTTAGTACATTCATGCAAATGTCTTTTTAGAGATCTTTTAACAATGATTAAAGACTTATAACAATATATTTGTAAAGACTTTCATTAATTAAAAGTTTTTCTCTTTATTCAGTACATTAGTCACAAATTTTTCAAGTAAAATTCATCTAAATCAAATTCTGTCTTCTTTTCATGGATATTTTATTATTCTAAATGAAGATAAATAGATGAAAAATCATTCAATAAACCCACATGGTGATGTAAAAGCTATTCTCTATTATTGCTTATTTAAGATTAGTAAATACAATGGAATTTATATTTATGATATACACATTAAGAATAGTTGGTAAAGTACAATGGAAAGAACACTGAGCTTATAATCAGAAGACAGGAATTAACGTCTGTCTAATTTCTGATATATTTTAATTGTATAATTTACCTCTGAAACAATCTGAGTATATTTCTCTATCCCTTTAAAAGAGAAGTTTAGATTAAACAATCTGTAAGCTCTTTTCATACTATAAATATTTAGAGTTTGAAAAAATAGGTAACAAAACATCCAGGAAAGTGTATGCATAAAATAAAAACAAATTGATATACACAGCCTTTTGTAAGACTTCAACTATTTCTCAGTTAAAGTGAAAATGTTTTCCAGAAAACAATGCTTTTAGGTTGACTTGATTTACAGTTACTTTCCAAAATTGGAAATACACCACATAAAGTAATTGTTTTTAATGGTTATTATACTTTAGCTTGTAACCACTCGATAATGTGACTTTTTCTCCCTATCTTTCTGCTTCTTTCAAATTAGATGCTTTATCTTAATGGGAATTTTTTTCCTGTGTTTCCAGTAGATGAACATCTCTTTGTATTTACAACCACTGAACATCATCAAATTAATTTGCGGTTTAGCCTGCCTGATATCTCCCCCATTTTAGATAGCATGGGGAAGCAAGAAAAGCAAAAACAAAAGCACCCCACCCAAACCCAAACCAAAACAAAAAATTGTTTGGGAAGTGTTTACCAAAATATTCAGTATAAAAATGAGATATGGCCAATTTACTACCAAGCCACCAAATTCTGGTAAATGTTTCACATATTTTGTAACAGTGTTGAGAAAGTTTTATAGATTCCAGTGTACTTATTATATCTGATAGTTAGTACACAATATGCCATAAGTACTGAAAAAGTAAGAATCCATCACTTTTAAAATTGTGGGTTTATAGATCACTGAGCAACTACAGTAAGAGTGGCAGAAAAAAACTCACCACAGTATTGACTCCATGCTGTTCTTAAGAAGGTAAAATATTTTGACTAGAATAGTACTGAGATCAATCTAACTCTATGTCTCACATTGGTATCTCTGAAAGAAACATCAGCTGTCACCCTGGAGATTAGTGTGGTTTCTCTCTACCAAAAGAAACTAAAACCATATTTCAAAACATTCTGAAGTATCATAACTTATTGGTGAATTTTTCTATAATATATATCACTTCAGCATGTACTAACTTTGGGGAAAGGAGATTTTAAAGTTGCTGCTCACCTTATCATGGAATACTTCCTTCCAATTTAATGTGAGGTTTTGTAAATACTCAAGGAATGTTCTCAACTAAATGATGGGTCAAGTGAAAAACAAATAAAATTTGTGTAACGTGATTTAATATTCTTCAGGCTTAAATTCTTTTAGGCTTTTTATTTTTGTTCTCTCTGAAGTACTTAAACTAAATTTCTTGTCAAATGATAGATCCTTCTTCAGAATTTTGATAATTATGTATATCTTAAAATAATTACCATTTTTAGTATTTTTAGTTGGAATGTAGAGGACAAAAGTTCTATGCATTAGTCTAGGGAAAATAAAACCATTATTTGCAAGATAAAGAAATACTGACTATTGACATTTATTTTTCTTTTTGCTATAGATCTTTTGGGGATCCTCAATATTTTGTTGAGTTTTCAGGTTGTGAGACTTCACTTTGAAGTAGAAGCAGGAAACAGAATTTGATCCAGAGATATCCAGCCTGTAATACCATGTCTGCCACTATCTGCATGGTCTTGGCCAGGCTACTTAAATTCTAACATTCATGATGAGATCAGTAATACTCCATAGATAGTTGGGCTGCTATTACAAAAATCACCTTAGCCTAGATGGATTAAACAAACATTTCTTTCTTTTTTTAAAAATTTTATTTATTTATTTTGAGAGAGAGAGAGAGAGTGAATGGGAGAGGGACAGAAAGAAAGAATCTCAAGCAGGCTCTGTGCTGACAGCACAGCTGTCAAACACCATCAAAGCAGAGCTGAAAACCAAGAACTAAACCACGAGATCATGACCTGAGCCAAAATCAAGAGACGCTTAACTGACTGAGTCACCCAAGCGCCCCAACAAACACTTATTTATCGTGGTTCCAGACAGAAGTCTAAGTTCAGGGTGTCAGCATGATTGGGTTTTTGATAAGGGCTATCTTCTTGGTTTCCACAAAGCTGCCTTCTTTCTGTCTCTTTACATTGACAAGGAAAAGATCATCTGTCTCATGTCTCTTCTTAAAAGGACACTAATCTCACTCATATATATCAGCAAGGAGGTCTTCTGGAGTCCCCCGATAAGCTTTATTCACACTTGAAGAGAAATCACACTACATGTTCATTCCTAAATAAATCAGTATTTTTTATTTATTTAGGGGCAATTAATGCACACTCCCTGATAACAAATTACATTTGTTATAAAAATGGAAAGTCAGACTATTAAGTGCTGTCAATATTAGATAATCCACACTTCCCTTACATTTCTCTAGCATTTGCTTATCATTTCTATATCAAGAGTTTATTTCATATGCAAAAGCAGAGTATTGTGTGTTTATGATATCCTTTGTTGAGATAATTTTCATATTATTTATGATACTAGCTAAACTAAATCCTCTAATAACACTGACCCTTCATGATTTTGACCCTTCTTCATTTTAGTTGAGCATCCACAGAACGCTATATTTTGGGGATTTTTTACTCTAAATTTAATGTATGTCAGATATTATAAATGCAACCTAAATATGTTTTAAAGTAACACATCTCCTATGGTCTAATTGTTTAGAACCAAGGATAAAAGGAACATTAGAAACCTTAGTCCAATGTAAGAGTCAATCATATAACTTCCTATTTTCTTAATCCATTTATATATTATAATGTATATTAGTGGGATATGTCATTTTTAAACATATGGAAGAATGTGAAAGAGAAGAAAGTGAAAGAGAAGCTTTCCAAAATTAAGCTACACTGTGATATGACTACAGCTTTCATGTGTAGTACTGTAATCCTGAAAGCAAGTGTCTGACATTCTCTTTCTTAAGTTGGAACCTGATTTATGGGTTTATGTCTGCATCAGTGCTTCCTTTAGATTGTTGCAGTTTAAAAAGAGTAAACCAGCCAGCTTAAGATTGTCTTTGTTAACAGTTCTGGAAAAGTAATAACCAGCCTGTCATACAAAGGAGATGAGATAGATGAGGTATGGGAAGACGAAAAATCCTGACTTTTATTGAATAAATTAACAGTGTTTTGGATGCTTTTTAAGGCATGCAATTCGCTACTAGCAGCAACTAGCCATCAATATTTACTGTTGTCCTCCCACACCTTTGGAGAGGCTCCTAGATTTGATCCAAAGATAATCAAGTTCAGCAACTTATCATGGTCATCCTATCAGAAAAGAATATTTTTACCAGTAGCTCTTGTTTTGCAATTTGAAAAGTGACTAAGAATTAGGAAAAGTTCAAAATGACTAGAATGCTGACTGAAATTTCACTGAAATTAATGAGTATCAGAAAATCTCACTGTAAGCAACTTTATTTACCCTACCCCTCCTCAACATGCACACATACATCATAAGAGACCCCTCTTTATCTACATACTCATTTCCTCTGCACCTTCCTTCCCACTCATTGCATTTTACTCTTCATCACAACTGGTCTTATGCATCTCTTATTTCCTTACTTTATTTAAAATCTAATATGTATATAGAGTGTCCTACACACAATACTTTGAAGCACCTATTGAATAAATGTTTAGTTGCAAATGACATTGTAAAACTTCCCATTCAGTTCCATTGTTGAAATGGGACTAATTACATTTTCTGATGAATAAAGAACATATGCTTTCTACATTTGAAGTCATTTTTTTCCCCTCTTCTTCCATTTTTCCTCTTAATTGAAGGGCAGGTGTGGTGGTATTAGGATTAAGGAATGAGAGAAAGTAACACTACTAGGTTATTAAGTCTACTTACTCTTCAGATTAAATAAAAAGAAAAACAATAAGTAAAATTCTCATTACTGTGACTACAGATATTTGGGAGAAATCATTTATACCATCCTGAGGTTAGATGGTCTTATCAATGTGGTAAGGTTCTTATCTGTGTTCTCACAGCATCTAAACTTTCTGTTATTCACACTCAGTAGGTGTGTATTGTATGGAAACATAAGTTATGGAAATATAAAGTTGAGTCATTGCTTTCTTAAAATAGAGGGGATGGCCTTTAAAGCCAATGAATAAATGCATAAAAACTTAAACAATATATCAATAAAAGTATGTATGGATAAGTAAGAAATAACTAGGTTGTTAATATCTGCCCAAACTTCAAGTGAACCTACCTCATTTCTGGGGGGCTTTGGACTTTATGACATGGACTTTGTTCATAAATAAACTGAAATGTAGTAACATTTCTATGAGTTTGAGCAAAAACCAATTAGAATCGGGCAGTGCCAAGCCAGCCAGATGTGGTTATGAGTGCCCCACAGTCCAGAGTTCTGAAGAAGACACTTCTAGAGAAAAGATAGAAGCAAAGCAAGAATACTGTTTATTGGCTAGGTGAAACTTACTTAGTCCTTTGTGATTGGTTATCTTTAGGCTCTAATTTAGTGATCTTGAGGTATTTACAGGCTTAGATTTGGGTTTGCTTATGTAGCAACACAGCATTAGAGCCACCTTGTCTAAAAGCTTCCTTGATTAATTAAACAACACTTAAATTAGACCCGTTCTGCCAACCTTTTCTTCAAATTTGAATCTAGTCTTTGGTTTTCTAGATACTACAATAAAAAAAAGATAATAAAAACATCTATCTTGATTTATAATAAGTAAGTGAGGAACCTTTTGGTTACTCTACATCATATATTCCCACTTGGTACCTTATTAGTGCCCTATCAGATGACCAATTTCTTTGAGTACTGATGAAAGCAAGATTGGATATTTTCTATTGCATATTTTCTTATAACCCAGTTTTAGTGTCTCTGAGAAGAAAAAAATTGTTTTTAATTTCCCAGTTCTAATCTGGGCTCTTGCCATGACTGTATTTTAGAAATTGTGAAGTAAATGAGGCAGTGATGAAGTTGTCATGCCAGAAATGCTTTTAAATACCAACAGCAAGTCATTACTGCTGAGTTTCGTTTTTCTCCTAATTCTTAAATTAGATAGGATAAGAACCTCATCTCTTAAGCAAACTCTTCTCCTATCCGTTCCTAGCCTCCAGAAGATCTTATACTTATATGCCTCATATTTTATTTGAAATGAAATTTTACAAATTGTTGGTTTTGTTTGTTTATCCTATTGTTGAACTAGAAGTGAGTTCTGGATTTCTGTGTTCCTGAAAATAAAAGCTAAATTGTGTCACTTCTTTATTTGCTTCAGTTAAGTTAACAGATAAATTGATGTTTTAAATTCTGTAAAGAAGATAGAAGGAAAAATCTTACAGCATATTTGAAAATGGGCAATTGTAGAATTGTTTTTAAAACTAACAACCCAGCAGCTAATTGAGACATTAGATATAATAAAACTTTTCCTTCTAAAAGAGTTTTAACAGGATAATATAAATGGGTTTTCATTTTATTTAAAAAGGTTATGGAAATTTTAAGCTAAGTTTAAAAATCTGTTTTTAAAATTATGTAGCCAAATCAACTACCATACAACGCCCCCCCCAAAAAAAGTGGAGGTCAATTTTGCATTTAATTTTTTAAAATATTTTTTAATCTTTATTTATTTTTGAGAGAGAGAGAAAAGCAGAACATGAGTGGGTAAGGGTCAGAGAGAGAGAGGAAGACACAGAATCTGAAGCAAGCCTCAGGCTCTGTGCTGTCAGCAGGCAGACCAATCGAGGCTCAAACTTGTGAACCACAAGATTATGACCTGAGCTGAAGTCAGATGCTTAACTTATGAGCCGCCCAGATGCCTCTCAATCTTGCGTTTCTAAGTCTTCCAGTAAGAGGTTTATTGCCAGAGTCCAGCTCCAGCTGGTCCAGGGTTCCCTGAAGGAGGTGACAGTGTCGGCAGAAAATGGAGTGAGAGAGCCCGGAGTTTCTTTCTTTCTTGGTCACCAGCCTGGCATCTCTATCTTGCCAGGTTTTGTGACTTTATTTATAGATTTAAGTGTTAACATGACATCAAAAAGTGGAATTTTTACAAATAATTCTCAGTGATAAGATGCTTTGAAAAGGGTGCAGAAACAGGTTTTACAGAGGTATTTTTGTAGAACTATTTTAATTACAGTGAGGCAATTTACACATCATAGGATAACAGGATATTCTCAGTGAAAAGCAGATAACATACATATTTGTTTGAACCGGTAGTAAATCTAACAACTAAGAAGATAGCAGGATGTTTTCGGTGAGAAGCAGATAGCAAACACATTTTATAACAATAACACTAAGATTCAGGCATAAACAGGGCTAGGAGGCATTCTGTTTGGCTCACAAGAGGAAGAATGTATTTATGATGGTTAGTAAATAAACCTTTTGTCAACCTTGTTCTTTGATGTTGAAGGTGTAAGTGCCATAGGCGCCCTAGATGTGCTGGCCTTTGCATATGAGTTTAAGTTGTAACTACTCTTACTTATCCTCCAAATTAGCATATGTATGCGCAGTAACTTATGCCTGGCTGTTGTTTATTTCTTATTCCTAAATTAGGCTCTTTTTCTCAGGGCCAGAGTTAATAGTAAATCTTGTGTTCTTTAACCCCCTTCATTTTCTGTGTCTTAAATTTGTGAGGCTCATTAGAAGAGCCTTTCTGCAGTGCTTTGTTTAAATTCTTCTTTATAGAGATGGGAATATGCTTCTTCCCATCAGGTATCTGTGTGGGGAATATCTGTATGACTTGGACCATTGTGAGGCCTAATCAATAGCAACAGGCTTAATTTCACATGAGCAGTAGAAGCAGAGGAGATGCCAGTTTCCGCCTCTCATGGCAGGAGCCGTGGGGCACCTGCCATTTCCTTACTGTGACCTTGTCATCCAGTAAGGCTGGTGCGGCTCCTAGCAGTTTATCAAATACTTAAAATGGAGAATAATTCTTGAATTATTAATTGATTTGTAATTATCTTCTAACTTTAAAACTAAAGAAATACTTTGGTCATTATTAAATTTGAGGCTTCGTCAGTTATTTGAACTTCTTTTTAAAAATTTTCTAAAGTCTACTTATTTATTTTGACAGAGAAGGAGAGTGCATGTGCATGAGTGCACATGAGCAGGGCAGGGGCAGAGAGAGCGGGAGATAGAGGATCCCAAATAGTCTCCTCACTGCTAGTGTAGAGCCCAGCATGGGGCTTGATCCTACAAACCGTGAAATTGTGACCTGAGCAGAAATCAGGAGTCAGATGCCTAACTGAATGACACATCCAGGTGCCCCATTTGGACTTCTTAAAACAAATCATGTAGCATAGGTACTAGAGGAATAAAAATTAGGTGTCAGGAGCAGAATGTCACGTAGAAGTGAAAACTTCCTTTGTTTAGCAAATCCCCTCTTGGTTATTTTGGCTAAGGAATAGCCTTGAAGCTTTGTGCAATGATCTAGAAGTGAGAAGGAGGTAAAGATTTCCTGCCTAAGGAACACTCCTAAATTGGGATAGTCATTTTTGTTAGGTAATAGAAGAAAAGACATCAAAGATGGGAGAGAAGGGGCACAGCAACATGTCAGGAACTAAAGCCCAAATGAAAAGAGTAACCAACAAAAGCCCACCTAGCAGAATGAACAGACTGGGCAATTTGAGGCTTCCTGCTTTGCCTGTGTTATATTTCTCCTGGCTCCTGCTTGATGCCTGGATACCATTCCAAGGGAGGTGTGAGGCTTGAGTTTAGGACATGTACAGTAGCAGTGGTGGCACCAGTATGTGCATTTTTAAGTGTTTTAATATATTTTAATATAATTTATTGTCAAACTGGCTAACATATAGTGTGTAAAGCGTGCCTTTGGTTTTTGGGTTAGATTCCCATGGTTCATCGCTTACATACAACACCCCATGCTCATTCAAACAAGTGCCCTCCTCAATGTCCATCACCCACTTCCTCCTCTCCTCCACACCCCCATCAACCCTCAGTTTGTTCTCTGTATTTAGGATCTCTTCTGGTTTACCTCCCTCCCTCTCTGTTTATAACTATTTTTCCCCTTCCCTTCATGGTCATCTGTTAAGTTTCTCAGATCATATGTGAGTGAAAACATATGTTATCTATCTTTCTCTGTCTGACTTCTTTCTCTTAGCATAACACCGTCAAGTACCATTCATGTTGCTGCAAATGGCATGATTTCACTTTTTCTCATTGCCAAGTAGCATTCTATTGTATATATAAACCACATCTTTACCCATTCATCATTTGATGGACATTTAGGCTGTTGTTGAAAGTGCTACTATACACATTGGGATACATGTGCCCCTATGATTCAGCACTTCTGTATCCTTTGGATAAATTCCTGATAGTGCTAGCTGAGTTGTAGGGTAGTTCTGTTTTTAATTTTTTGAGGAACCTCCACACTGTTTTCCAGAGTTTCAGTTTGCATTCCTACTAAACTTGCAAGAGGGTTCTTGTTTCTTTACATCCTCGCCAACATCTTTAGTTTACTGAGTTGTTCATTTTAGCCCCTCTGACCAGTGTGATGTGGTATCTCACTGTGGTTTTGATTTGTATTTCCCTGATGATGACTGATGTTGAGAATCTTTTCATGTGTCTGTTGGCCATCAGGATGTCTTTTTGGGAAAGTATCTATTCATGTCTTCTGCCCATTTCTTCACTGGATTATTTGTTTTTCTAGTGTTGAGTTTGGTTGGTTAAGTTCTTTATAAATTTTGGATACTAACCCTTTATCTAATATATCATTTGCAAATATATTTTCCCATTTCATCAGTTGTTTTGTTGTTAGTTTAGTTCCTCTGCAGTGAAGAAAGCTTTTTTTCTTGATGAAGTCCTGATACATCATTTTTGCTTTTAATTCCCTTGCCTTTGGAGATGTGTCTAACAAGAAATTGCTGTGGCTGAGGTCAAGGAGGTTGTTGCCTGCTTTCTTCCCTAGGGTTTTGATGGTTTCCTGTCTTACATTTAGATTTTTCATCCATTTTGAGTTTATTTTTGTGTATCATGTAAGGTGATCTAGTTTCATTCTTCTGCATGTTGCTATCCAGTTCTCCAAGCACCATTTGTTAAAGAAACTGTCTATTTACCATTGGATACTCCTTCCTGCTTTGTCTAGATCATTGGCCATACATTTGTGGGTCCAGTTCTGGGTTCTCTATCCTATTCCATTGTTTTATGTGTCTGTTTTTGTGACAATACCACTGTCTTGATGATTGATTATAGCTTTATAGTAGAGGCTATCGTCTGGGATTGTGATGCTTCCTGCTTTGGTTTTAAAATTCAATATTACTCTGGCTATTCAGGGTCTTTTGTGGCTCTGAACACATTTTAGGATTGTTTTCTCTTGCTTTGAGAAGAATGCCAGTGCAATTTTGATTGGAATTGCAATGAATGTGTAGATTGCTTTGGATGGTATTGACATTTTAACAATATTTATTTTCCAATCCATGAGCACGGAATTTTCCCCCCATTTCTTTGTGGCTTCTTCAATTTTTTTCATAAGCTTTCTATAGTTTTCAGCATACAGATCTTTTACTTCTTTGGTTAGGTTTATTCACAAGTATCTTACGGTTCTTGATGCAGTTGTAAATGGGATCAGTTTCTTGATTTTGTGTTGCTTCATTATTTGTGTATAGAAATGCAACTGATTTCTGTACATTGATTTTGTAACCCGCAACTCTGCTAAATTCATGTATCAGTTCTAGGAGTCTTTTGGATTTTCCATGTAGATTATCATGTCATCTGCAATAAGTGAAAGTTTGACTTCTTTGCCAATTTGTTTGCCTTTTATTTCATTTTGTTTTCTGATTGCTGATGCTAGGACTTTCAACACTATGTTAAACAGCAGTGGTGAGAGTGGGCATCCCTGTCGTGTTCTTGATCCCAGGGGGATCTCAGTTGTTCCCCATTGAGAATGATATTAGCTGTGGGCTTTTCATATATGGCTTTTACAATGTTTAGGTATATTCCTTCTATCTGACTTTCTTAAGAGTTTTTATTAAGAAACGATGCCATATTTTCTCAAATGCTTT
Source organism: Suricata suricatta (assembly GCF_006229205.1). Taxonomy (NCBI): domain Eukaryota; kingdom Metazoa; phylum Chordata; class Mammalia; order Carnivora; family Herpestidae; genus Suricata; species Suricata suricatta. The sequence continues at coordinate 56,741,892 of NC_043712.1, forward strand.
TTCTGCATCTATTGACAGGATAATATGGTTTTATCTTTTCTTTTATTAATGTGATGTGTCACATTGATTTATTTGCATATATTGAACCAGCCCTGCAGCCCAGGAATGAATCGCACTTGAGCATGGTGAATAATTCTTTTTATATGCTGTTGAATTCCATTTGCTAGTATCTTGTTGAGAATTTTTGTAACCATATTCATCAGAGATATTTACCTGTAATTCTCCTTTTTGTGTGTGGGGTCTTTGTCTGGTTTGGGAGTCAAGATAATTCTGGCTTCATAGAATGAGACCAGAAGTTTTCCTTCCATTTCTATTTTTTGGAACAGCTTGAGAAGTATAGGTATTAACTCTGCTTTAAATATCTGATAGGATTACCCTAGGAGGCCATCTGGACCAGGACTCTTATTTGTTGGGAGATTTTTGATAACTGATTCAATTTCTTTGCTAGTTATGGATCTGTTCAAATTTTATATTTCTTCCTGTTTGAGTTTTGGTACTGTGGGGGTGTCTAGGAATGTGTCCATTTCTTTCAGGCTGTCCAGTTTGTTGGTGTACAATTTTTCATAGTATTCTCTGGTAATTGCTTGCATTTGTGAGGGATTGGTTGTGATAAATCCTTTTTCAATCATGATTTTATCTATTTGGGTCCTCTCTCTTTTCTTTTTGAGAAGTCTGGCTAGTATATTGTTTATTTCTTCTGCTCTAATCTTTATTATTTCTCTTCTTTTGATGGCCTTGGGGTTTCTTTTTTCTCTACTTCCAGTTCCTCTAGGTGTCCTGTTAGATTTTGCATTTGGAATTTTTTTGTTTTTTTGAAATAGGGCTGGATTGCAATGTGTTTTCCTCTTAAAACTGCCTTTGCTATGTCCCAAAGGCTTTGGACTGTTGTGTTTTCATTTTCTTTTATTTCCATAATTTTAATTTGTCCTTTTCTTACCTGGTTGACTCATTGTTTCTTTTTTATTATTATTTTTTAATGTTTATTTTTGAGAGAGAGACAGAGCATGACCAGGAGAGGGGCCAAGAGAAAGGGAAACACAGGATCTGAAGCAAGCTCCAGGCTCTGAGCTGTCAGCACATAGCCTGATGTGAACATTGAGATCATGACCTGAGCCAAAGTTGAATGCTTAACTGACTGAGCCAACCAGGTGTCCCTCCCATTCATTCTTTAATAAGCTGTTTTTTTACCTCCATGCATTTGGAAATTTTCCAAACTTTTTACAATGGTTGATTTCAAGTTTCATAGCATTGTGATCTGAAAGTGTGCATGGTATGATCTCAATTCTTTCATATTTATTGAGGGTAGTTTTTTGACCCCATATGTGATCTATCTTGGAGAATGTTACATGTACACTTGAGAAGAATGTGTATTCTGCTGTTTTAGGATGAAAAGTTCTGAATATATCTGTCAAGTCATCTGGTCCAGTGTATCATTCAGAGCCATTGTTTCTTTATTGACTTTCTAGCTAGATGATCTGTCCATTACTATCTGTCCCCTGCAATTACCACATTCTTAACAATAAAATTGCTTATGTTTGTGGTTAATTGTTTTATATATTTGGGTGCTCGCAAATTGGGTGCATAAACATTTTTAATTGTTAGCTCTTCTTGATGGATAGATCCCATAATTATGATATAATGCCCTTCTTCAATTCTTACTACAGCCTTTGGTTTAAAATCTAGTTTGTCTGATATAAGTATGGCTACTTCAGCTTTCTTTTGACTTCCAGTAGCTTGCTAGATGGTTCTCCATCCCCTCACTTTCAATCTGAAGGTGTCTTCAGTTCTAAAATAGGTATCCAGTAGTCAGCAAATAGATGGGTCTTGTTATTTTATCCATTCTGACACCTATGTCTTTTGAATGGAGCATTTAGTCCATTTACTTTCAATGTTATTATTGAAAGATATGGATTTAGAGTCATTGTGTTATTGGTAGGTTTCATGCTTATAGTGATGTTTGGCCCTTTGTGGTCTTTGCAACATTTTACTCACAGAGTCTTGCTTAGGATCTCTTATAGGACTGGATTAGTGATGATGAATTCCTTCAATTTTTGTTCAGGAAACTCTTTATCTCTCCTTCTATTCTAAATGACAGCTTTGCTAGCTAAAGGATTCTTGACAAAATATTTTTCCTATTCATCACATTGAAAATTTCTTGCCACTCCTTTCTAGCCTGCCAAGTTTCAGTATATAAGTCTGCTATTACCCTTATATGTCTATCCTTGTAGGTTAAGGCCTGTTTGTGCCTAGTTGCTTTTCAGAATTCTACCTTTATCTTTGTATTTTTCCAGTTTCACTATGATATGTCATATAGAATATAGATTCAAGTTATGTCTGAAGGGAGCTCTCTCTGCCCCCTGGATTTCAGTGTCTGTTTCCTTCCCCTGATTGGGGAAGTTCTCACCTATGATTTGTTGAAGTACACCTTCCTCCCTTTTCTCTCTCTCTCTCTTCTTCTTCTGGGACTCATGATACAGATATTATTCTGTTCCATTTAATCACATAGTTCTCTAATTCTCCCCTTGTGGTCCAAAATTCTTTATCTCTATTTTTCTCAGCTTCATCTTTTTTCATAATTTTATCTTCTATTTCACTTATTTTCCCCTCTGCCTCTTCAATCCTCATGGTCACCGCCTCTAGTTTTTTTGCACCTCATTTACAGCACTTTTTTTCAAATTTAATCATGACTACTTTTCAGTTCTGTGATCTCTGCAGCAATTTTTCTGCTGTCTTCTATGATTTTTTCAAGTCCAGTGATTAATATTATGATTATTATTTAAAATTCTTATTCAGTTACATTGTTTATATCTGTTTTGATCAATTCTTTAGCTATCATTTCTTCCTGGAATTTCTTTTGAGGAGAATTTTTCTGTTATATCATTTTCATTAGGTTTCCATCCCTTATGTGTTTTAAAGCTTGTTCTGTGCCTTGCACCTACCAGCACCACTATATTAAAGAAGAGTCATACACTGTCCAGGGCCTGGAACTTCAGGAGATGCTTTTTGGGGTGTCACTTGCTCTCTGTTGTGAGTTTGATTACATTAGTTTTTGACTTTCTACCAGGTGTGCTTTGATTTACTCATTCAAGTAGCCCTGGAGAGTAAAACAAAACAAACAAACAAAAAGCAAAAACAAACCCAGAACACCAGCTACAAGCAAACAACAAGATGGAGGTGGTGCTGTTGGAAGTGGCCTTTTCCCATACACCAAGAAAAATTACTTGGGGCAGGGGGTGGGGGGGGAGGGGAGGAAAAAAATTTGACCAGACAAAGAAACTATATGGCTTAATTCAGAGAAAGAGAAAGGAAAACAAAGAGGGAGGTATAGAATATGTATAAAGAAAATAGATTAACTACTCTGCTTAAACAAACCAACAACCAGAATAACCAGACTAAAGGAGGGAAAAGATAAGGAGGAAAAAATATATATGATAAGATATCCTAGGATAAATTCAGGCAATGCAGCAGTGCTGGTCTAGAGGAGGGTCTGTCTGGTTAGTCAGCATCAAGCTCTCCTGTAGATACACAATTACCAGGCATGGAAGGGCATGGTTTTGTATAGGCAGGTCCTGCCTCCACTGTAGGCCTCTCTATCAGTTCCCTGAAACCCCACCCTACTGGTGAGGGGGAAACAATGGCAACCACCCCCCAGTCTCTCCTCCGTGGACCAGCTATCCCAAACCACTGTATTCAGGTCCCAAACCACTGTATTCAGGCTGCACTCACTGTGTCATGGGCACAAACAAGATGGTTTGTCCCACTCTGCCAACTTCCATACTTCCCTGGTGCTTGGATGGGACTTAAACCCTGATGTCTTAAAGGTTCCCACTCTGTACACCGGTTCCAGGGAAGTGCCTCTCTGTGCTTCTCAATATATTGTCTCTGGCTGGAGGGGCAGGCAGGGAGGGGCAGGCAGTCTTTGTCTTTTTTTTTTCCTAATTTTTTAAATGTTTTATTTATTTTTGATACAGAGAGAGACAGAGCATGAGAGGGGGAGGGGCAGACAGAGAAGGAGACACAGAACCGGAAGCAGGCTCCAGGCTCTGAGCTAGCTGTCAGCACAGAGCCTGATGCGGGGCTCGAACCCACGAGTGTGAGCTCTGACCTGAGCCGAAGTCGGAGGCTTAACCGACTGAGCCACCCAGGCGCACCAGTCTTTGCCGTTTAAATGGTTACATATCTTCTTTCCACAACATTCCAGGGAAGGATTGCTTTCTCCCACTGGGGAGTGTGCCTCTGAACTAGTCGTGGAGCCCTGGGACTGGCACCGCACCCCTCCTCCCCAGGTGTGCAAACGTGGCAGTCGTCCCCAGTCCAGAGCAAGCCCCTCAGTAAGAGATTGGATCTTTCTCTGTCCTGGTCCATGTACAGTCCTATGTTCCCCAGCCTCTCTTTCTCTTCCCTTTGTCTCTCCACAGAAAGGGATCTCTCCCCTCTGTTCCTCCCCCAGTAGGCGATCACACATCTATGTCTCGTCAGGTGGTCCCCGTGGATCCCTGGAGGTGTCTGTCACTTTGCCACCTGCAGTCTTGGAGTTCAACATCCTTTGGCCTCAACACTGCTGTGTTTGAGAGACAAGGGAACTTTGAATCCCCATACTTTCCGGCCATGTTGGGTCCCCCAGTATGTGCATTTTCTAAATAGTGCTCTTGGGAGAGCATAGGGTCATCCAATGAGAAACAGTCTTTTCAGTGTGGTCTCGATGCAGAAGGATGACATTTTAAGATACAATTTATTTCTGCTATCATCGTATAGGCTTTTTTATGTAGAAACACCCAACGGAGCCATTAAGTTATTTCTGGAAGTCAGTTTGGGCCCACTAATCAAGCCTTGTTAAAGGACCTAGGCCTCCACCGGTCTAGATTTTGGGACACTTTTATGTAATGTATTCCATCACCCACATGGTATGTTAAGTGCTAACATGGCGCTGATCTTATCAATTCCTGCCTTACGCCCAAAGTAAGAATTTTAAAGGCTTGAACCATAAGACACATGGTGTGCAATTAACAATTAATGAACTCCTTGACTACAACAGTAGGCTGGTGGTCTGGGTAAAAATTACACAATAATGGTCCCTGCTGTCTCTCATCAATCTCTTTCTACCACTCTTTCTCCATAGCTGGCTGGCTAGATATTGGTATAGATAGTTTGTTATACATATCTCAAGTAAGAGAGTACACACAGTATATATTTATTTGTCTTTGTCTGACATATCTCACATAGCATAATGCCTTTGAGATCCATCCATGTTTTTTTTCAAATAGTGGTATTTCATTCTTATTTATGGCAGTATATTATATTCTTCAGGTAAAAACCCAGAAGTAGATTATATGGTAGCTTTATTTTTAACTTTTGAAAGAAACTCCATACTGTTTTCCATAAGGATTGCATCAATTTATTTCTAGATATTTTATCCTACTTAATGCAAGTGTCAGTGGAATTTCTCTTTTAATTTATCTTTCTGATAATTCATTATCTTTTCTGCATCCATTGATAAGATCATGTGTTTTTATCCTTCATTTTGTTAATGTGGTGTAGCACTTTGACTGATTTGTGGAAGTTGAATCATCCTAACATCACAGGAATAAATCCTTCTTGATAGTGGTGTATGATCATTTTAATATACTGTTGAATTTGGTTTGCTAATATTTAGTTGATATTTTTTGTATCCATGTTCATCAGGGATATTCGTCTGTGTTTTTCTTTTCTTCCTTTTTTTTTCCTGGCCTCCTTTTTTGGTTTTGGTATCAGGGTAATGTGGCTTCATAAAATGATCTTGGAATAGTTTCCTCCTCTTATATTTTTTGGAAGGGTTTTAGAAGGATTAGTCTGAAATATTCTCTTAATGTTTGGTAGAAATTCACCAGTGAAGCCATCTGGTCCTGGACTTTTGTTTGTCAGGAGGTTTTTAATCATTGATTCAATTTTCTTACTAGTAATTGGTCTGTTCAGATTTTCTATCTCATCATGATTCATTCTTGGTAGGTTATAGATTTCTGGGAATTAATTCATCTAGGCTTTCCAATTTATTAGTGTGTATTTGTTGATAGTAGTCACTTATGATCTTTTGAATTTCTGTGGTATCAGTTGAGACATCTCTTTTATTTTGGATTTCTTTTTCTTTTTTTTTTCTCAAAGAGTCTGGCTAAAGGTTTGCCAATTTTACTAATCTTTTAAAAGAACTTAAGTATGTTTAAATATGTGTCTATTTTTCAATTTAACAACTTGAAACAAAATCCCTTGACACTTACCTGTGAAAAATAATTTCTGTGCTTTTATATTATTCTATTAACCTTCCTCACTCCTTGATAGAGACATATTTTTTGAATTATTTTTGGTTACTTCTGCATATTTACATGACTTATTTGAACTTTGGTTGCTGTTGAAAACCTTTACTGTATTAAATGAGAATACTGTGTTCTTATCAACATCTTTCTCTCTACTTGCTACCCTGTTTCCTTAAAGATCTAACTTTGCTTACATTTCAGATTTGCTAAACTTATATTGTGTTTTTCTACCATGTTTGAGTCGTTTTTAATATTAAATTTTTTTAGAGCAACAGAGTGTGAGTGGGGAGGGGCAGAGTGAAGGAGACACAAAATCTGAAGCAGGCTGCAGGCTCTGAGCTGGCAGCAAAGAACCTGATACAGGGCTTGAACTCACGGACCAGTAAGATGATTACAGGAGCTGAAGTAGGCCACTTAATAGAATGAGCCACCCAGGCACTATGAGTCATTAGTACGTTTTGTATAGATTGATCCTGACCATGAGAAGAAACACTCGTAGTAGTATGACTCTGTGAATACTGTTATTTGCAGTAGTGGGTTGGATATGCATTCTTTTCTGCATCTCTAAGCAAAAGATCCTTTTGCATTAGGGGTTTTACAAAACAGTAGAGTCATTATTTTTGTCTCTCAATTCTTTAATACTTGTTGAGGGATTTCTTTATCATCATGTATATACACGGGTCCAAAATTGAGAGACATAATTTCATGTTTTTACAGATTAAAACCTTTTAAATATGTATTAGACACATACACATACTCACACACAAATGTCATGTGCCAGGCTCTTTCTAGGTATATAGAAACAAATTTAATTAACAAATTTAATCTTCTCCATAATCCTCCTAAGGCTGTTACCTATTATTATGCCTATTTTATTTATGAGGATACCGTGATCAGAAAATGGTATATAACATGTCCAATGTTACACAGCTGGTGGGTTACTAATACCATTGGGATTCAGCCCAGGAGTCTTGTTCCAAATGTGATTTGTCAAGTACCATATAGTGTTTCTATAAGGAGAATTAAATTTAGATTCATATTATGATGTTCTTATTGGTATTTCACCAAAAAGGGTGAAATTCAACTGAGCTTAATATTCTACACCCCAACAAAATACTTTCTTATGTTAATACAAGAGAAATATAATGCAATATCTTTACAAAATTTTTCTACACTTTTAACTTCTTTACACTTTCATGTGAAAATAAATTCTGTTTTGCTGTCTGACTTTTAAAACACTAGTTTTTGTAGCATCACATAGAATGAATAAAAACATATTTTCAGAACAGTTATTTACATTTTAATTTGAGAAATGGTTTCAAGAGATACTTAGAGTTAATAACTGACAAATCTCTTTACTGTAATTATTATCCCAATTAAAAGTAAACTCTTAGTTCCAGTAAGTAATTAAAGTTAAACATTAATAGCTTTCATAAAATGTTCAAAATAACAATTGAAATTAAACATTAATACTGTTTGGAATACTGTCCAAGATGAAGCTCTTATATAGAAAACTCATTTGTGGATTGTGTAGTAGACCATGTATGAATGTGGCATGCAGAATTCTAAGATGAGCCTCAATGTCATACATCTTTGTGTAATCCCACCCTCCTTAAACCTAAGCTGAGCCTGAAATTGCTTTGACCCACATCAGTTGACAAAGTGGAGGCATTTTTCAGATGTAATTGTGTCCCTAATCAGTTGGCTTTAAATTTTAAAAAAAATTTTTAACATTTATTTTTGAGACAGAGAGAGACAGAGTACCCCACAAGGGAGGGGCAGAGAGAGAGGGAGACACAGAATCTGAAACAGGTTTCAGGCTCTGAGCTGTCAGCACAGAACCCGACGTGGGGCTCAAACCCATGAACCACGAGATCATGACCTGAGCCAAAGCCAGAAGTTTAACCAGCTGAGCCACCCAGGCTCAGGCTTTAATTAATAAAGTTGGCTTTAGATTAATCTAAAGGGTTATTATGGATGGACCTGGCTGGATCAGGTGGGATCTTCAAAAGGGACCAGAAGATGAAACACTGGAAACAGCAAAAACTGGCCTTCTGTCCTGCTGGCCTTGAGGAATGAGGTTCATGAGGTGTACAACTGCAAGGAAATGAATTCTGCTGACAATCACAGGAGACTGGAGAAAAGATGTTGAGCCTCAGACGAGACTCCAATTCCAGCCAACACTTGCACACACCCTTTTGAAACCCTAAGAAAGAACTCAACTAAGTCATACCTGTATTTCTGATTCACAGGAACTATGAGATAATAAATGAGTATCATTTTTTGCTGCTGTGCTTATGGTAATTTTTATAGAGCAATAGAAAACAAATGCAATGAACCATCTCTTAGGGGAAAAGTAGAATATTTTTCAGTAATGTAGTCTTTCTACTTCAAAAATGTCTTGTCACATATACACAGACACAAATATGTGCACATGTGCATGGAAGTATAAGACATCTAATTCCTCAGAATCTGTAGAAGAATATCCAATTTCAATCAATAATGACATATTAAAAGTTCTAATAATCACAGAATATCAGGGTTAAAGAGTGGAAAGTATGTATACATTATTTAACTGTTTAGAAATAATAACAGCAAAAAGACAAAACACTTGCCCCACATTACATAAATGCAAAAGAGGTCCTAGGGTAAGAGCCTAGAAACAGACCAATTTCCTCCTTGTACAATTGCTGTGGAATCAAGTCAGACTGCCCCAAACCAATACAGAATGGCAGGTAACTCATCTTTATTATGTGTATAAATGAGATTGTGTAATCTTTCAATGAATAGGATTGAAAGGATTTTAAATACACAAACCTGAGGATATTAGAGCAATCAGCTGGACGTTTTTATATCATATGGCAGTTATCAATGATTAACTGTACATTTTGACACCAAACAGACAGTTTAAATCTCAGCTGAGTCCATTGAAACCTGATCTCTATCTTCAGAAAAATAGATTTCAGTGCTTGAATGAGTCAAGAAGATTATACCATAGTGAAACTAATCCAAAGAAGAAATGTACAGGTCCAATAATTTTTAAAAGAATGTCCATTTAATATTTAAAATATTTTTAAATTAAAAAATCTTTTTTAAGGAATCTCCGTACTGTTTTCCATTGTGCCTACACCAATTTACTTTCCCACCAACAGTGCACAAGTGTTTCCTGTTCTCACATCCTTGCAAATGTTCATTATTTCTTGTCTTTTTGATAACACCCATCTTAACAGATGTGATGTGATATCTGATTATTGTCTTTGATTTGCATTGTCCAGATGATCAGTGATGTTGAGCATTTTTTTTTATGTGTCTATTGGTCATCTGCATGTCTCCTTTGGAAAAATATCTTTTCAATTCTCTACCTATTTTCTAATCAATAGTTTTTTTCTGTTTTGTTTTTACTATTGCATTGTATGGGTTTTTATGCATTTTTGGACATTATCACACACGTGTTTTGCACGTATTTTTCCTCATTCAGTAGGCTGCCTTTTCATTTTGTTAACGGTTTTCTTTACTATGCAGAAGATTTTTAGTTTACTATTGTCCCACTTCTTTATTTTTTACTATTGTTGCCCTTTTTTTTTTTTTTACATTTATTTATTGTTTTTGAGAGACAGAGACAGAGTGCAAACAGGGGAGGGACACAGAAAGAGAGAGAGACACAGAATCCGAAGCAGGCTCAGGCTGTGAGCTAGAGTTCAGCACAGAGCCTGATGTGGGGGCTCAAACCTACCATCCGTGAGATCATGACCTGAGCCAAAGTTGGGCGCTCAACCAACTAAGCCACCCAGGTGCCCCGAGGTTTTAAAGTCAGATCTAAAAAAATCATCACTGGGACTGATGTCAAAGAGTTTGCCACCTTCTTCTCAGAGTTTTATAGTTTCAGGTTTCATATTTAGGCCTCTAGTCCTTTTTGAGTTTATTTCTGTGAATAGTGTTAAGACAGTGATGCAGTTTCATTCTTTAACATATGACTGTTCAGTTTTCTTAACAGCATTTATTAAAAAGACTGTTCTTTCCCCATTGTATATTCTTGGCTCCTTTGTCATAAATTAATTGAAAATAGCTTTGTGGGTTAATTTTGGGCTCTCTGCTCTATTCCATTGACCTATGTGTCTCTTTTTAATGCCAGTACAGTTTCAATTCCAATAGCTTTGTAATATAGTTTGAAATTAGGAAGTCTGATGCCTCCAACTTTGTTCTCCTTCCTCCAGGTTGCTTTGGTTATTTAGAATCTTTTGTGATTCCATAAAAATTTTAGGATTGTTTGTTCTATATCTCAGAAAACTGCCATTGGAATTTTGGTAGGGATTATACAGAATCTGTGGATTTATTTGGGTAGTATATACATTTTAACAATATTAATTTTTATAATTCATGAGTGTGGAATATCTTTCCATTTATTTGTGTCCCTTTCACTTTTGTTTTTTTAATTTTTATATATTGTTTTATTGAGATAAGGAAGGGAGGGGCAGAGAAACAGAGAGAATACCAAACAGGTTCTGCTGTGGAGCCCAGTGCAACATAAACTGCCAGACCTGAGCCAAAATCAATAGTCAAATGTTCAACCGACTGAGCCACCCAGTTGATTCTTGTTTCTTTCATTAATGTCCTAGAGCTTTGGGCATATAGTTCTTTTGTTTCTTTGGTTAAATTTGTTCCTAAGTATTTAATTCTTTTTGAAGCAATTGAGAATTTGATGGTTTTCTGAATTTTTCTTTCTGATAATTGTTAGTGGATAAGAATAGGACAGAAATTTGTATTTTGATTTAGTACCCTGAAGCCTCCCTGAATTTATTAGTTCCAACAGTGTTATGCAGTCTGCAAGGGATTTCTGTGTTTGAAATCATGTCATACATAAAGAGTGACAGTTTACTTTATTTCTTTCTAACTTGAATTATTTTACTTTCTTTTTTCTTACCTAATTGCTGTGGCTAGGACTTCTAGGATAATGTTAAATAAGAGTGTTCAGAGTGAGCATTTTGTTCTGTTCCTAGTCTTAGAGCTTTCAGCTTTTACTGCTGAGTGTGATGTTAGTTGTGAGCTTGGCATATATGGTCTTTACTGTGTGGAGGCATGTTCTCTTTATACCCACTTTGCTGAGATTTTTTTAATAACAAATAGATGTTGCATTTTATCAAATTCTTTTTATTTGCATTAATTGAGATGATCATATGATTTTTATCCTTCATTCTGTTAATGTCATGTATCACATTGAATGATCTTTACCGTTCTTGTATCCCTGGAATAATCGCACTCAATCATAGTTTTTTATATTTTTAACAATTATTGAATTCAGTTTGCTAATAGTTGTTGAGAATTTTGCATCTATGTTCATAAGGAATATTGACCTATAATTTTCATTTCTTGTGGTGTCCTTGTCTGGTTTCATTATCAGAGTAATGCTGGTTTCATAAAATTATCTTGAAACAGTTACCATATCTTTTATTTCTTAAAAGAGTTTGAAAAGCATAGGCATTTGAACTTCCTTGAATGTTGGATAGATTTCACGAGTGGAGCCATCTGGTCCTGGACTTTAGTTTGTTGGGAGATTTTTGATTACTGACTCAATCTCCTTACTAGAAATTGATCTATTCACATTTTCTATTTTTTCATGAATCATTCTTAAAAAATTGCATGTTTCTAGGAATTTATCCCTTTTTTCTATGTTATCTAATCTCTTGATCTAGAATTACACTTTTAAATTTATTTTGTGTTTCTGTGGTATTGGCTGTAATATCTTCTACTTTAATAGCTGTTTTTATTTTGAGCCCTCTCTTTTTTCTTATTTGGTGAGTGTAAAGGTTTATCATTTTCTTTTCTTTTCAAAAACAGCTTTTAGCTTTATTAATGTTTTCTATTGTCTTTTTAATCTATTTTATTTTTTTCCACTCTTATCTTTGTTATTTCCTTTCTTTTACTAACGTAGGGCTTCATTTGCTCTTGCTTTTCTAGTTCTTTTAAGTGTAAGGTTAGATTGTTTATTTGAGACTTTTCTTGCTTCTTAGGGTATGAAAATATTACTATGAACCTTTGTCTTAAAATTGTTTTTCCTGTATCCCATAGATACTGGTATGTTGTATTAGCATTTTCATTTGTCTCAGGTATTTTTTTTTTATTTGCCCCTTTAATTCTTCAGTGACCTATTCAGTTCAGTAACATGTTGTTTAATCTCTATATTTGTGAATTTTCCAGTGTTTTCTTTTAACTGGTTTCTAGTTTCATACCATTTTGTTCAGAAAAGACACTTGATATGATTTCGATCTTCTTAAATTCACCGATACTTATGTGTGTCCTAACATATGATATATCCTACAGAATATTCCATGTGCACTTGAGAGGAGGATCAAGCCCCACATTGGGCTCTATGCTGACACCGCAGAGCCTGCTTTGGATTCTCTTCCTCCTGCTCTCAAAGCGAAAAGTAAACTTAAAACATTTTTTTTTTAAGAAGTCCCTTTAACATTTCTTATAGAGCTAGTTTAGTGGTGATGGGTACCATTTGCTCTTCTTGTCTGGAAAACTCCTTGTCTCCTCTGTAATTCTCAATGAAAACTTTGCCCAGTAGAATAGTTTTGGACGATTTTTTTTCCTTTTAGCACTTTCAGTATATCATACTTCTCTTTTGGCCTTCAAAATTTTGCTGAAAAATCTACTGATAGTCTTATGCAGTTCCTTTATGTAACAGTTGTTTTTCTCTCGCTGCTTTTAATATTCTCTCATAATACTTTAACTATAATATATCTTTGTGTAGAATTTTTTGTGTTCATTCTATTTAGAATCCTCAAGGCTTCCTGGGCGTAGATGTATGTTTTCTTCCCCAACTTAGAGAAGTTTTTAGCTTTGCTTTCTGTAAATAAGCTTTATGCTTCTTTCTCTTTCTCTTCTCCTTCTGGATCTCCTAAATGCACATGTACTCACTTAATGATTTAACATGGGTTTAGTAAGCTATGTTCATTTAAAAAAAAATATATATATATATATTTTTTCCTTTTGCAGTTCTTCTCGGTTGATTTCTACTGCCCTGCCTTCTAGGTCCCTGATCCTTTATTTTTTTTCATCAAGTCTGCTGTTGTACCTCTTTAGTGTAGTTTTCAGTTTAGTTATTGCATTTTTTAGCCCTGTGACTTCTTTTTAGAACTTTTATTTTATATTTTATCTCTTTGTTGATGTTCTCCTTTTGTAGAGCCATTTTTCCAAGTTCTTTGAATATCTTCATAATCAGTTTTTGAACACTTTATCAGGTCAATTACCCACCCCATTTCTTAGGTTTACTTTTTTTTAGGTTTTATCTTATTCTTAAATTTGAAACATATTCACCTGCTGCCTCATACACTTGACTCTGTGATAATTTCTATGTTTTAAGCAAAACAGCTACCTCTCCCAATGTTGATGAAAGGTCTTTGCATAGGAGATGAACTTTATCATTCAACTTTGCCTTAGTTATTTGTTGTCTCTTGAAACTTTGTATTTTTTAAATATTTATTTAATTTTGGGAAAGAGAGAGACAGAGTGCAAGAGAGGTGGGACAAAGAGAGAGTGGGAAATGCAGAATCTGAAACAGGCTCCAGGTTCTTAACTCTCAGCATAGAGCCTGAAATGGGGCTTGAACTCACAAACTCTGAAATCATGACCTAATCTGAAGTCAGACACTTAACCAACAGCCCTTATGTGCCCCAAACCTTTGTGAATTTTTAAACAGCCTAATCTATTCTTAATAGCTTTCCTTTGTTGAGAGTGTCAAGACCTGTCAGTGTTCCAAAGGAAAGGATCCCTGTTGAGCATTTGGGTACAGGCTGATTAGAAGCCAGACCCTCAGGCAGGTTTACAAATATTTGCTAATTTGTAGAGTTTACAAATATATGCAATAATGTATCTTAGCTGGACTTCAGATCAGTAGATCTGGAAGTGCCTCTTGAGTGATAGTCGCAAAAAATAAGTCCCCACATTTGTATATAAGCTTCTTTCTTGGAGGTACTGTAGTTTTAGTGAGAGTAGGGAGAACACAAAGATGGTGTCTGTCTACATTCCCAGAGATCACTTTTGTCATGTTTAGAGGTATAACAAACCTGAAGCTTGCACTCCAGCTTCAGTTCTAGTACAAGCAAATGGGCTTCTGACAGAGAAAGACTGGGGATATGTTTTAGTCTGCTGTCTGTGCAATGCCCTGGAGGTGGTAGTCTGCCAAGAACTGTCTCTCTGATTGTCACAGTCCTATGAAACGCAGGAACACAAGCTCCTCTGGCCACCATAGCCAATTAAGGAGTGTCTCCTATGTGGAATACATGTAACTGCCAGATTTAGCAAGAAGGCAGTGGGAGAGCACAGACACTGCATGCCTGCCACTACTGTCAAGGTAGAGGGAAAGTGCACAAATTCCATCTACCAGCACGTCTGTCCTGTGGGAGACTCCCAACACACCCCTGCCACTTTGGAAGATGGATGCTTTAAGGTTAGCAAATGAGTTTCCTTCTCATATAATCCAGTGCTTTTCAAATTGCTGATTTTGTGTTGGGCCCTGAGATGTCTGTTCAAGCCCTTTTAGAGCATATCTCAATTTCACATAGCCATCTGGGTCTCCTGGGTATTAGCTCCAAATGGTGTTCAAAAACAGGTGTTTTGCAGGTAGGTCCATCTCTCCAGAGCAGCTCTTAGGGTTGGAAGTGCCTGGTGTCTGGTATGAACCCTTTACTCTTTGGGAAGAAGCTCCTGGATTTGTGAGTTACCATGCCAGGGTTGGGGTTTGTGTCAAGACCATGTCTCAGCCTCTTCTACCCACCATGATGTGACCCTCTTATCATTTCTTGCTATGAAGCAATTCAGCTAGTTTTCAGTTCTTTTTCAGAGGGAATTGTCCCATAAGTAGTGGTAGATTTGGTATGTCCATGGGAAGAGGTAAGTTCAAGATTTTTGACCTCCCTTATCTAACTTCATCTCAAGGAGGTCAGAGATGGCGACAGAGGTGGGGGGGCAATTTCCTGAATAAGTAATTTTTAAAGGTGAAATATAAATTGATAAATTGTGTGTGTGTACATGTGTGTACATTTAGATGTCTTGTGATACAAGAAAAAGTCTTATATTTCATGCTGTGATTTTGATCTTAGGGAATTAGAGAACAGAGGTTTCTTTAACATGAAAGTCATGCTTCAGAAGTGATATTAATGAATGAAATGAATTCAATTAAGGGCAAACTGGGTTTATTACAGACAGATGGAAATAAGAGAATAGATTTTGGATGAGAAAATTGGATAAATGGTTTTGTGAGGCTCACCTCTATCAGAGAGTCTTTAGTTTGGGAAATGGAACAGGATTCTTGCTGATTATGCTCTTCACTTCCCTTACATCTGAATTACTTACAACTTTACTTTAAGGTGGTGGTTCACAACCCTGACTACCATTGGAATCATCATACTACTTTAAAATATCATTGATACTCAGGCTGTTCTCCACAAAGATTCTGATTTGACTTTTGGAGTTAATACTTTTTAAAGGCACACAACTGATTTTAATGCATAGCCAGCTTTTAGAACCACAGCCTCCAGACCCTACTTAGCTAACATTAGGGTAATCTATCTGTTATACAATCTTAATGTCATTTAATTGAGACTTTCTTACAATGGCTATTTAGAATACGATATAATAATAGTAATAATAATAATAATAATAAGTGCCCTTGGAAATCATCTAATCATATTCCTACATTTTATAGATGAGACTGAAGGCTCATCTGAGGTGAAAAACTAGTTTTGTTTCTTTTTATTAAATCTATTTAAAGCATAGTGCACATATGAAATTTCATGTGACTAATTAAAATTCATTCTTAAAAAAATAAGTCAGTATCCACTATTAGTCAGACTGTGTTCAATCACTTAAGTTAATAACTGATCATATAAGTAAGTTGTTATCACTTTCATTTTAGAGATTAAGGATGTTGAGTAATTTCCCTAAATTATTGGGCCAATAAGTAGTGGAGTCAGGATTCAAAAGCATTTCTACCAGATTTGAAATCTATGATCTTTTCATTACTGCATTCATGGGCTTATTTAATATCTCCTCATATGCCTAACATTACCTACCAGTGAAATTACCTTAATATTTCAACATTTCCTAAAAAGGCTTATTTTGCAAATTTTTAAATTTTTAATTGCTTAGAACCCTAATATCATTGTAATTATGTTAGCATATAGGACTTAAAAGACTTATTCAGAAGTGTCAAAGTATTAAATAATTCTAAAATAGATTATATTATATTAAAAATGCAATGGAATACTGATCCTTGTTCTGGAAAACTTCAGAATGTTCACTTAAAAATCTTTTGAGTCATTTTTTAAATTGTTATCCTGACCTTTAGTAAGTGTTAAACAGGTTTGTTCAAAATTTAATGAGGATGAATTTTCATATGATAGTCATTTTAATTCAAAGTATTATGAAGGATTCAACAGTTTTAGTATAAATAGCAGCTTGTTACAAATGTATGGTTGATGACTAGCTCAGGCTAAATTTTGCACATCTATGGATTCTAAAATTGAATTTGGATTTCATCCAAATTTTGGTTTAAGTATCATAAGTAAAAGAAAATACATAGTCTAAAATGAACCATGGTTTGAATCTTCATTACCTTCAGCCACTGTTTCTTTGTGAGTGGATTCTCACAAGCAACTCTCTCTATTAGGGAAGATTTAGAAATTGTGATAAAACAAAGCGTGTATATAGTGTTGGCTTCCTCTTACCTTGTTTCATCTAGTAAGTGTATGAAATATAACAAAAAGCTTTCATTTTTAAATATCATCATTTCATGACCTAGAAATGAATTCAACTGAAAAAAAGAATCATGGTATCAGTATTTGCTTAGAACTAACTTAGCATCTAACCTAGCCACCATTTCCCACTAAAATATGTATTTCAGTGTCTGAGTAACTTCAACACTATTATTCCTGACTTGTTTTGAATCATTTTCAGAAGTTTTTGGCAGTTTTTATAAATTCATATATACATAAAACAATTTCAGATTTTGTTCCCCATTAATCAACCATGAGTGGTGGCAGGCTGAAGGGCCATCCTAGGAAATATGGACATCATAATATTAAACAAACACAGAAACAATAAAATGCTTAACATATAATATAAGGAAATTAGTATGTAATATAAAAGAATATTTTCTCTTCAAGGTGAATCCACCAGCCTCCTGGCTTATAACTTGTTTTATGAAAAAAAACCCACAAATTATTTTTATTCCTTCTAACTATAGAATATTGCTCTTGAAGATATAAAAAAAAGCTTCAAGGGGTTTAGTTTTTGTTTGGGAAAATGAAAGTACCATAGATGAAGCAAAAACTATCAGACAAGTGTATTAAATTTTATGTATAGTATTTGTTGTTGTTGTTGTTTTCAGATCATTGGTTTTCAAATATAATCCCTGAACTACAAGCATCAGTGTCACCTGAGAATTTGTTAGAAATGCATTTTCAGATCCTACCCAGACCTACTAAGTGATAACTTTTTGGGGTTGGGACAAGAAACAAGACCTCCAGGTGACTCTCAAACTAAAGTTTAGAACTGTAGACCTTAACTTTTAAGGTTCTGTCACTTAATTAATCTAAACTTATTCTTATTATAATTATTATGAAATTGGTAGGAACTGGCTTATTTTTTAGTTTTGTTGAGATATAATTGACATACAGCACTGTATAAGTTTAAGGTGTATAGCATGATTTTATTTACACATATAATAAAATAACTATCATGATTATCATCTCGTATAAATGCCAAAAAATAAAAAAAATCAAAAGAATCCTTCTGGGGTGCCTGGGTGGCTCAGTCGTTTGAGCATCCAACTTCGGCTCAGTAATGATCACACACAGTTCATAGGTTTGAGCCCCATATCAGGCTCTGTGCTGACAGCTCAGAGCCTGAAGCCTGCTACGATTCTGTGTGTGTGTGTGTGTGTCTCTGCCCCTCCTCTGCCCACACTTTGTTTCTTTCTCTCTCAAAAATAAATAAATATTAATTTTTTAAAAGAGTCCTTCTTACGCTAGAACTCATAGGATTAATTTTTTTAACAAGTTTGATATATACCATATAGGAGTCTTAACCATAGCCATCCTGTTACACATTATATCCTAGTACTTATTTATCCTATAACTGGAAATGTGTACCTTTTGTCCACTTTCTTGCAATTCACCCTTCCTAACTCCTTCTAGATAACTGCAAATCTGATTTCTAGTTGTATGAGTTTGTTTTGTTTTCTTTTGTTAGATTATTTTTCCTAAGTCTCACTTACTTAATTGTCTTTATCTTTCTCTGACTCATTTAACTTAGGATAATGCTCTCAAGGCCCATTCATGTTGTCACATATGGCAAGATTCCTTCTTTTTCATAAGCAAGTAATATTACATTCCATCTATCTATTTATCTGTCTATCTATCTATCTGTCATCTATCTCACAACTTCTTTACACATTCATTTGTTTATGAACACGAAGGTTGTTTCCAAGTCTTGGCTATTTTAAAGAATGCTTCTATGAACATGGAGGTACAAATGTTTCTTCAATATAGTGTTCTCATTTCCTTCAGATATATACCCAGAAGTGGAACTTCTGGATTACATGGTAGTTCTAGTTTTAATCTTTGAGGATTCTCTCTGCCATTTTCCATAGTGCCTGTACCAGGTTTGCATTCCTCCCAATAGTGCACAAGGGTTTCCTTTTTTTCTCCACATCCTTGCTAGCATTTTTTATATCTTGTATTTTTGATGCTACTCATTCTAACAGGTGTTAGGTGATATCTCATTGTGATTTTGATTTGCATTTTCCTAATGATTAATGATATTGAGCAGTTTTTTTATGTAACTGTTGGCATTGCTTTATGATTTTAAGCATCTTTAAATATGTATATATTTTCTCCCATTTCCTCCCTTTTCATCTTCTTCACTATGTTTCTGAAAAATGTGAAATAATCTAACCTCAGATAATCAATCAATAGTGGATTTAACTAAATTCACTCTTCATTTGGAAAAAAAAAATCCATATAATTCTGAAGAAAAACATACCCTGGGGAAAATGGTAAAAATAAGAAAAAAAAAATTCTAGGATTTCTAAGAAGGACTTCCAGATTCATTTGAATCCCTCAGTTATGTCTGTAGAAATGTTCATCCTAACCAAGATATACATACCCACAAAATTTATATTAAATATAGAATGCAGTTCTCATTATCATAATATCATAAGACACTAGAACTTGGGTTAAAATAACTGAATATTCAGGATGAAAGATATGGTCAGACATGGTCAACAGGATGACTGCGGATAGGATTGAGCTCCCACTGGACTTTAGAAGATGCTAAAAATTTGTACAGGTGAGGATAAGAGGTCATTCCTTGAAAAGGGCAGAGGAATAAAATTATGAAAGCAACAGATCAATGTTACTCACAGTTCTGGACTATGGCTTTTGGGGACTACTTACACTTTTCCAAAAGTTTAGCATAGTTTAGTATCTGTCTTCTGAGCAAAGGTTTTTACCCTTAGTTTCACTCTGTATATCCACCAGCTAGTACAGTGTCTGGCACAGAGGATATACCTAATAAATAGTTTAGAATATGTAATGAAAATTAAGTAGTCACTTGGAACTAGCTTGAGTAGGGCAGTGATATCCAGATGTCAGTGAAAGAGTTTAGATCATATTCTATAGGCTTTAACTAAATATTAAAGTGATGTGGTGGGAATGCAGAAATAGCAGGAAGGAAGATTAGAACACAGAAGAGAGAGATACCAAGAAATCATGCAAAGACTTGTAATTAACAAAGTCTTATGGACTAGAAAAGGTCTAGGGACAAAAGATGACATTCATTCCTGTTTTATTTCTTAAATCAGCAAAATATTATGCAACTATAATTACAAAGTACATGTTTCATGAAACAGTGCCAGATTTCTCTTCTGTTTCTACATTTAAAAAATCACTTAAGCTTTATTACATACAGATGACCATATGCCCTTGATATAAATTTGTTATCTGCCCTTACTACTAGTCAGAGTGGGGGAACAAGTTGGGGAATGGTGAGAATAATGATTGAATATCCAAGGACAAGTGGGGATGAAGCAAAAATTTATAGTAAATACTTTTTCTGTCCATGAAAGGAAGATGCAAGTTTACATATATTTTTTAAAGGAATGATTGGCAGAAAAAGACGATCATAGAATCAGTAGTAAACCTTGCCATGACTTGAGGAATTATACTGTTTTGTTTTTATCCTAAATGAGGAAAATGTAAAAACTAGATCAGGAATTTTAACTTTTTTAAGGAGCTGAACACGCACACACACCACCACCACCATCACAATGCTTTTTTCTAAAATGAAATCTTAATTGGAATATTGTTATTAAAATATAGAAATCAAGTGAAGCCAGAAGTTATGTGATTGAAGAGGACATGTAGTGGAGCAACCCTGAGCTCTGCTGACCTCAAACTCTCCCTCTCCCTCTGAGACACTTTATTTGTAGACAGAGCTCCCAGGAAGCCTGTGTTTTCACACTGAGGATATACATCAACTATTTTATCTACACTACACTGACAAAACAGAAATCTAATACAAGGGATAAAAGGGTGTTAACTTATTTTCTCCTATACGCTTTCTGGTAACTTCCATATTGACACATACAGTCTACAGGGTGATCAAAGTGTGCCTTTAAAGTACCTCTAAAGCACTGTACCTGGGTTCTGGTTGGCTGAATCTCCTTATAGATTTCAGTTAACTCTGCTTTGGAGGTGATTCTTTGAATATGCAGCTAAGGTATATAGAATACAGAAATATCACCAAAGAATGTGTTTTAGTTGAATCAGGAGGATAGTCCTGCTGCAGGGAGGGAATTGACAGTACAGTGTGAGTAAGGAATTGCACCTGGAGTGGGCTGCTCCACAGCTGCGTTGCCTTCGTTAGAATTGAGCCCCTTCCCATTCCTCACTTCCATATCCTCCATAACACAGAGCTTGGCAGAGTGGAGGCGTTCAACAAATGCTTTGGAGGTTAATCATTATATATCGCTTTCTTGTCCGTTACAAATTTATAGCTTTTATTCCCCATAACAATTATATGTGTAAATATACTAACTTTCATATTTAAATTTGTAACTTACAAAAAAGGCTTTGTGTATATAAGATTCGTTTTTTCCTCTCAAGTTAAAAAATGTGAGATTATGGAAGTATATTCCACTTTTAACCATACACCGATTCCTAAAACTTTGGAGATTCAAAGTTTTGTGCCTCCAATTATTTTAAGTGATATGTCTTTGGGAAAAATGAGTAAAAATTCTTGCCCGGGCATGGGAAACATGCTGTGACGTACATTATCCTATAAGCCCTGTACACCTTTAGTTTTAGGATGCTATTTTAAGTAATGTCCTTATATATAATGCCCATTCCTGCATTTGATCATGGATGAAAGAGAAAAAAACTTCAAACAAAGTCATTAAAATAATCTGTTTTTATTTGTTTTACAAAATGGTCGTCTGCCATAAAAATTCTTGTCCAGGTTTGTTCTCAAAGTTTGTTTTAATGTATTATGTATAAGAAATATAAGGCTTTTGAAGCATAATTTTCTGGGGATCTCTCTTATAAAATTTATCGCAAAAGATTGCTAGCACAAATTACTTGAATTTCAGTATTTAGGTAATTGATAATAACCTGAAAATTGACCCAGTCAGACTTTACATTCTAGTAATGTACCTGCTGTTGTGGGCCCTCGTTAGACACAGGATGCCTCCTCTCAACAAAATTTGGCTCAGGTGGCAGGACTGGTGACACACCAACCCAGAGGGTATAAAAAGATTTGTTACCTGCATGATGGGTTTTCACTGTGGTTAGGGAGCAAGGTCAGCATGTTACTGCACTTGTAGGCCACGGCTTGTGTGATCAAAGGAGGTTGCCCCTTGGCCTATTCTTTGCTGCTTATAAAGACTGCAGAAGAAGTGGACCAGAGAGTTGTGAGGCGGAAAGCTTCTAGCTGTAAAATATCAAAACACGAAGTTAGAGTCTTTGTTTCATACTTTCTTTGCTCCTTTTAAAAATAAATAAAGCAGAAACTTATTTCTACTTAAGTTCTTGACATGGAAACTCTCAGAAATTGGTTCTGATTCTTCATTCTGGAAAGATAAAGAAAATCTCAAAAAGTGAGTGTAGGGGCACCTGGGTGGTGCAGTCCGTTGAATATCTGACTGATTTCAATCCATGTCATGATCCCAAGTTATGGGATCGAGCCTTATATTGGGATTGGAATTCTCTCTATCTCCGTCTAACCCTTTTCCTTGCTTGCACTTGTCTTCTCTCTAAAATTAATAAAAAACAGTAAATGGAGATCTGTATATAATTATATCAGAAACAAATTATTACCATGAAGAAGACATTAAGCAAACTCAAATAGCAATATCTGTATAAAAGCCAGGGATTTTAAGTCTCAATTATTATTATATAAGCTAGCAGGTATTAAACATTCCTTATCAGACATTCAGGTCATCAGTTTATACGATTATCTTATTCAAACTTACTGCACCCTCATATGTCAGGTTCTATGATTATTTCCAATCTACATTGAGGAAACTTGTGCCTAGAGAAATAAAAGGACTTCCTTAACATTAGAAAAATATGTAAGAAACTGATTTATGATAAAGGCACCAGACAGTATGTAAACTTCTGCAATATTTTTTTAAAAGCATACATGTCAGTGATGATGGTTGTATTCAAGTTAATTTGCTATGAAGAACTATCTAGAAGAACAAACTGTGGAAAATGTATTGCTTTAAATCCCTGAAACTTATGCCACAATCCAATTTTGAAATAAAAGAAATATTTGTGTTTTTATTGTCCAGTGTGTTCATAATTCCAGGTGTTGCTGTTTCTCTTTAAGATTTAAAAAATTCCTTTCAGATGTCATGTTTATAAAATTTGAGAGTGACACTGTGTAAGATACTAAATGTTGGATCAATTATAAAAAGAAAAGGAAATCAGTGAAAGTAAGGCCTTTGAATGGCATCAGGTTGATGGGTGGCCCTTTGGTACTTCCTTTCCATTTCCGTCTTTCTCCTGTGTCCATCTTTTGGATGCATTATGCTGAAAAAAACAAGAACTATATAATTTGATTATTCTTTATTCTCCTATATCCCATTGGTATATTTTTACATTATATTTAGATTCTTTTTTAAATGGTTATTTATATTTGAGAAAGAGATGGACAGAGTGCGAGTGGGGTAGGGGCAGAGAGAGAGGAAGACATGTAATCTGAAGCAGGCTCCAGGCTCTGAGCTGTCAGCACAGAGCCCAAAGCAGGGCTCAGTCTCATGAACTGTGAGATCATGATCTGAGCCAAAGTTGGACCCTAACCAACTGAGCTGTTCAGGCCCCCTTACATTTAGATTCTGATTGGAATGAACTTAGTATGGTTTGTACACTCAAAGAAGAGTAGAGATACTCCTGGTGATCTGGCCAACAACTATAATGTATGCAGTTCCCATCCTTAAATTGGAAAGGATTAAGTATGCTATTTATAGCCATGGGAATACTTTTCTTTCTAGGCTCATGCCATATACAATATATGTGTGTTTCAATCAGTTCAGTAGTTATGTGATACACAAGAGTGAATTTTATACGCTTAAAATCCATACCTTTATCTACTACAACTTTCTGTTAGATTAGAGAAGTATCTGGAGGCTAATTCAATAAATGTGTCTAAAGATATGTTGCTCAAATGAATTTTTTACAATAACTTTAATGACTTTGTCTTGATTTATCAAGATACTATGCATACTGAGATCTGATCATTTCTCAAATGACTGGAATTAGTTATAATTTTTACCTACATTCTTTTTTAATGAGAAAATTAGCTACTCTTTTCTTTCCTTGTCCTTGGGGTGAGGGGAAGAGGCATCAAAGAAAGGAACAAAAGTGCAGGATTGTGCATTTGTGCATTTGTGTCATGTAGTAGTTAATGAGCTGAACCCATGGCATTTCCCAAGGAAAATTAAATATGCAAATGAAAGCAATGGCTGAATTAAGGCCTTTCCATGTGTTTAATGTGAGATCCTCTGTAGAAATTATTTTTTTAATTTCTTTTTTATAATATTTAGTTTTCACCATTTTGTTCATCCAGATGCCATTGCTGCAAATCATTATTCAAGTTCAGGCATCCACAGCCCGTCTGTGCTCAGCATTGCTAAAGGGTCACTAAGGTCCAATTGAAAGGGGCAAGATAACTGGAAATTTGTTAAATGTTGCTAAATGTACTCAGCTCTTTAGCCAGAGACTAAATGTGTCACTTATTCAAAAGTACCCCGATTTACAGTGGCCCCCAAACCCGGTGTGCCATTTTAATTTTGAGGTTATCTTCTCTCATTATAATATACTTCATGGATTTTCTCTACTTGGGCTATCTCAGATGTTCCTATATCATATTGTCCTTCTGGGTCTACCATTTCCAAACTCCTAATTGTGTCTCTCCTATTTGTGAAGGGGGTACTTGGAATGCATATTCTATACTAATCATCACCTACAATTCTGGGACAGTCCATCTTGTCCTTGGTGCTGGCAGATGTAACTACCTCTATGTGACATTGAAGAAGAAGGAGGGGATGCTTTTAACAGTCTGTCCCAATGATAAAAGAGAATCTTGCCTTAATTCTCACAAAATGGTAACAAGCATAGCCCTTGATTATCAATAGCAGATTATGATACCATTTATGGAGTACTTAATGTGTGCAGACAATATGACTTAATCTTCAAATAAACCTATAAGAACGTTTTCTCTCTCTTTTTTTTTTTTTTTTTTACCAAGGACAAAAATAAGTTTCAGAGAAGTTAAAAAAAAATGATCTAAAAGATTTGTTACTTGAAAATAGTAGATCCAAATGCAAGGCCACTTGTACTCCATATGGTGTCTTTGTACAGATAAGAAAAACAAAAAGAGCTCCCTTTTCCCAAGTTACTGTCATTTTTCAAAAAATTACCAGATTATGAATATATATTTTAAAATAAAAACATACTTCACTGCCACCTGCAGGAAAGTTGTGATGGAGGGTCTACATCTGTGATGGCTACGACATGAGTGGTGTCTCCTTAGATGTGCTGTCCTTGTGAAGTCAAGAATCTGCACATTCACAGCAGCCTTTAATAGGATTTGAAAACTAGTGTTTGGAGTTCAGAGCCCTTCTGCCTAACTTGACATAAACTCAGAAGTATCTAAGCAAGACATGGTCATATTGTACATGTAAGTTATGTAGGTAAAACTGTTTATGCTTTCTGCTCCCAGCCTGGTCACTATAATTACATCTGCCTTCCAACCCCCCATGAGTACTCCTGAGGGCATATTTACATTGTTGATAGGTAGCTCCTGATCATCCTGACGACCAAAGAAATTTTAGAAAGAAAGACAACAAAGTAAATGGAGTTAGGGCAAAATGTAAATCTGGCCCCTATATTATTTAAGAATTAAGTAGAAGACTTTTTTTTCAAAACTAAGCAAAAATGGGGAAAAGAAAATAAATCAAGTTCCATTGTTTCTTAAGCTATTAGACACTCATAACTATGAAACACAGCACTGATGACAGAAAGTTCCTGAAAAGGGTGTGAATCTACATTCAGCTGGTATGTTTTGGATTGTCTGTGCTTGTCAGAGCCATACTTGTTAAGTAATTTGAGATTCAGTTTAGGTCTTACTAGTGAAACCAAATTCTATCTCATTTTTAAATTTTATTTTAATTAACTTATTTTTAAATGCTTATTTTATTTTGAGAGAGAGACGGAGAGAGGGAGGCAGAGAGAGACAGAGAGACAGAGAGAGAGACAGAGACAGAGAGAGGCAGAGAGGGGTAGTGGGGAGGAACAGAGAGAAAGGGAGACAGAGGATCCAAAGCAAGCTCTGCACTGACAGCAGAGAGCCCAGTGTAGGGTTGCAACCCATGAATCCTGAGATGATGACCTGAGCCAAAGTCGGACGCTTAACTGACTGAGACATCCAGGCGCCCCAAGATTCTCTTCTTATAAGTGGAAGAATGCAGGGGGAAGGATGGTCACAGGAAACATTTTGGAGAATATGTTTTTGACACACTGTATTTAGCAACCACTTCTGCTGCCATAGCACTGCTTTTTGAACTTATAACCACCAAACAATTCAGTCACATGTTAACTATAACCATTATTGTCCTTGGTGGGGATTCCTAGTATGTCATTCCATTTTCATTTCCTTCAACATCTATGCAGAAGTTATTAATATACAGTCCAAAATCCAATTCTATGATCAAATCTTAATGTGACTTGCATAGCATCCATTTCTATTCTATGCTGTTCCCTGTGATGGGAGCATCTCACAGTGGCATGGGACCTTAGGTGTCAGCTGGTGGCCAGAGCTCTCATTTTAGAGTTGAGAGAACAGATACACCCTGAATAGGTTTCTCAAAGCTGGAGTTCTTTTAGAGGGATACAACTAAAATAAGAACATTTGTCTCATGACAAAGTTTGCAGGGTTTTTTAAAATACATTGAACAACAATTGTTATACTGAGTCATCTAGGCAGTTTTTAAAATAAATAAAAAAGAAGCATGTTATATTTTTAAATAAACTGGGATAAAACCAATAATACTTTATTATTTTAATAGTATATATAAATAACTAACTTAATTATGGTTACCCTTTATAATTTGCTAACTAGTAGCCATTATTTGTGCTACCAAGGTTTTTTTAAAAATTTTAATTCTCATAAGGTTAACTTACAGTGTCATATTAATTTTAGGTCCAATATAGTGATTCAACAATTCCACGCAGCACCTGGTGCTCATCATGAGCAGGCCCTCCTTAATCCCCGTCACCTGATGTACTCCTGCCCTTCTTCCTCTGGTAACCATCTGTGTTCATTATATTTAAGAGTCTGTTTCTTCATTTGTCTTGCTCTCTCTTTCTCCTTTTCTTTTGCTCATTTGTTTTGTTTCTTAAACTCCTCATGTGAGTGAAATTATGTGGTATTTGTCATTCTCTGACTCACTTTTTGCTTAGCAGTAGACTCTTCAGCTCCATTCATATAGTTGCAATGACCAAAATCTCATTTTTTAAGGCTGAATAATATTCATTTATTCATCTATCAGTGGACACTTGGGTTGCTTCCGTATTTGGGCTGTTGAAATAATGCTGCAAAGAAGACTGGGATGCATGAATCCCTTGGAATTCATGTCTCTGTATTTTTTGGTAAATGCCCAGCAGTGCCATTACTGGATCATAGAGTAGTTCCATTTTTAACTTTTTGAGGAACCTCCAGTGAGTCACTCTCCTGCTGGTAATCAGTCTGTTCAAATTATCTGTTCCTTCTTGTTTCAGTTTCCAGGTTAGGTTTCTAGGAATCTATCCATTTCTTAGAGGTTGTCTATTTTTTTGGCATATAGTTTTCCACAATATTCTTTTATAATTGCTTGTATTTATTTCCATTGTGTTACTTGTTACTTCTCCTTCATTTGTGATTTTGTTTGATCTCTCTCTCTATGACTTTCTCATTCTCTCTCTCTCACTCTCTCTCTTTCTTTAATGTATCTAACTAGAGGTTCATCAATTTTGTTGATCCTTTCAGTGAACCAACTCCTGGTTTCATTGATCTATTCTATTGACTTTTTAGTTTCCTTATCATTTATTTCTGCTCTAATCTTTATGATTGCCTTCCTTCTGCTGGTTTTGGATTTTGTTTGTTGTTCCTTATCTTGTTCCATTAGGTGAAAGGTTAGCTTGTTTATTTGTGTGCTACCAAGGAATTTAATTTTGATCACACAAACTCAGTCTCACACTAGGAATAAGCAGTATTTCTTTGGAAGTTTAGTGAATTTTTCTCTTCTTAATGGTTTTTTTGGGTAGAGAAAAGATGTACACTTTGATTGGCTTACCAAAGCAACTTCATAATGGACCAGGAATTGTGATTGCACATGACCTTGTTAAAATTCTGATTTACACCTAGGAGCCACACAGATATATTGGGGGGCGGGGGATGTGTTTCTAGTGCATCAGAACTTTTGGTTTCAAGTTCAGTTAGGCTAAACATTAATTAATTAAACATTAAACATCTGTACTTTTTTCTTTCTTATCTCTAATATGCTACATCTTACATCTAATATAGTTTGTCACTATAAAAGTCCTAATTCCTAGGATTGTGTTAAAATGGTGTTATTGGGTTGTAAAAGAAAAACACCATTAACAGCACTCACTCCATATTTGAAATCTAATATGTACTGCATGGGGTGACTTATGAAATCAGGGGATCTATAAACTGATAAAGCAAAGAGGGACACTGGTTCTAGAGTTATAGTTGGTCTCTAAAGGCACTTCAAAGCTCTCGTATATGTCATAATTTCTTAGTGATGAATTCCCTTGTTATATTACGGGTACATCATCTGAAAAAGGTAAGTTTTTCTCTGAATATCAGAATTGTAAATTAAAGGAAAACATCTGCACACAAATTGTGCCAATCATCAGAGCATTGCTGAGAAAAGACAATTTTCCTATGGGCTTGCTCATCAAATCTTCCTGAGTATGTTTGACAGTGACATCAGGCATTTTTCGTTCCTACTGAATTGAAACAGAATACTGATGGATAACATTTCAATTGCTCGCCCCAGAGAAGAAAGGCATTTATTACAAGTTAAGATAGGAAGACTAGAAAGAATTCTCACATGGAGTATGATACTCTCTCAGCTTTTTAGCCATATATTAAGATTTTAAATGTCCAGATATTTTTATTTAGAGGAAAAATTTCAGGTTGGATAGCAGCTTACTGCTGCTTACTGACTTTTTAAATAAGTCTCAGATAAAAATAAGAGTTATACCACTATTTATGTGTGTTCCAGTACCGGTGGTATTCATAGAACAGAAAGCAAAAGTTATCACTTGAAACCATGAATACAAACATCCCAAGAACAAAATAAGAGTTTTCGCAAAAAGTATTTATTTTTTCTAGCTGTTAACAAAATATAAATTACATGATGAAAATGAAATACAAAAACAATGTGTTTAGCAGTGGGTTCTTCTGTTTTCAAAAAACAGAACAGTTCACTCTTGAGTATCTACTCAAGAGAAATGAAAACAAATGCCTGTACAAAATTTTGTTCATGGCAAAACAATTCACAATAATCAAAATGTCAAAACAACTAAAATATCCATTAGAACATAACAGATAAATAATATGTGGTATATCCATAAAATAGAATATTATTTGGCAACAAAACAAAATGAAGTATTCATAAATGCTGCAATGTTGATGAACTTTGAAAACACGATGCCAAGTGAAATAGGTCAGTCAGAAAAGACCATATAACCTCCTTTTACATGAATTGTCCAGAAAAGGCAAATGAATATACACAGAAATCAGATTAGTGGTTGCCTATATCTCACCAGAGTTTAGGGGGAAATGATGGGTCATGACTAAGAGTATGGCCTTTCTTCTCAGACATGAAACTACCCTAAAATTGATTGTGGTCACAGTTCTATAACTGTGAGTATATCAAAACATTGAATTGTGCACTTTAAATGGTGAGTTGTGTGATATATCAATTAAGCTTCTATGAAAAAAAAAAAGCCCAGAAAACAGACTGAAGGCAAAATCACAAAACATCCAAGACAAAAAACAAAAAACAACAAACCAAAGAAAGATTCCATAACATAAGGACATTTGTGTTTATATGTATTGGGTAGTTTTTGCTTATTAATTTATGAGACATTACTCAGATGATAATTATGAATATTGTTTCATTGTTATTTTTGTGAAGTGTAGTGGTCTTAGATGTCATCAAGAGATCCTTACTTACTCTTTATATTTCACTTACTCTAAACTCAACAGCTGATTAAATGTACCACTTGCATACCTTTACTTGTGTTAAATATTATTTTTAACCACCAAAATATTCCAATGCAAACTTAAAATACATTATTTTTCTTCTAAAAACATATAAGAAATGTTAAAAGTTATCTTTAAAGTAAATTAAATATAGAAAACATTTAAGGAGTTTAATGTAAGTGTAGGAAAATATGGCTCAAATATTACTTCTCTTAAGTTTTGTCTATTAAAACATTAGGCTCAAGAAATTGTATTAGTTTAGGGGCACCTGGGTGGTTTAGTCAGTTGAGCTCCTGACTTCGGCTTAGGTCATGAATTCAGGGTTCGTGAGTTCAAGCCCCGCATCAGGTTCTTGCTGACAGCTCAGAGCCTGGAGCCTGCTTCAGATTCTGTGTCTCTCTCTCTCTCTCTCTCTCTCTCTCTCTCTGCCCATCTGCCACTTGCTCTCTCTCTTTCTCTCTCTCTCTGTCTCAAAAATAAATATTTGAAAAAAAATTTTTAAAGCCACTTGCTAAAAAAACAAGAATTTGAATAGGTTTAGGAAAAATCTTTAAATTATAAATTTCCAGTAATTTCTCATAAAATGATGAAATAATCTGTATTCTAGCACTATATTTAAAAGAAGAATATTGCTAAGATTGATTGATGCATTAAATATTACATTTTCAGGCTCAAAAATAATGCCATTTAGAGTAAATTGTCATTATTGAGACTGAAATGTTTTTCAAGGAGCTGAAGATCAAATAATATATCTAGTATGGAAGTCAGGTTCTTATTTGGCATTTTACATCTTATTCAAATTAGGTTTTTTCAATATCTGGCATAGCCCTCACTGACAGATAAAAACTGCTTTGTGAAATTATAGGAAACAAAAAGTCTATACAAGACTCATTTAGTTTGCTTTCAAACTCTTTAAAATCCAATTTGAATTTGTGTTTCCTTGACTTGAGACTTGTATCCTTGACCTAAAATTCATTGCTTTATCGCATTCTAGTTTTAAAAATTATGATGTAATAGGAGTGCTGGATCAACATAACACATGTTTATTTACAAACAAAATGTGGTAAGCATTTTTAAGAAAGCTTTTTTTAAAATATAAGAAGCCTTATGGATAATTTAAGGAAGATAAATTAAAACATTTAAAAAATATATTTATAAAGCTCTTCATAGGTTTGTGTATGTTGCCAGACACTCATCATTACTTAAAACCTATGCACATTTCCACATATAGATATAAATATTACTCATTAGAAATATAATTTCTCTTCTCAAAAAGTTTATAATTAGTCTTTCACATTTTCCTAATTCCGTCCTATAGTTCTATCACACTACATATTTGGTTCTAGATGGCAAATTTACTTTCACTTATTTCAAATAAATCAGAATACTAAAGGAGTTTTTTATTTAAAAATATTAAGAATATAATTTTGCAGAAAAAAATTGAATGTAATATATTCAGAGAGTTTCTATAGAGGTTATAATATACTTTTTTGAAACACAAAAAATGAGCTCAGTTTATTTTCAGTGAGTTAAACAAACTGTAACTTCCTTGAAAAAGTTTTAGTTAGTAAGACACAATGTATTGAACTTTCTACAAGGTAGCATTCTGGGAACTGTGGGTGGATAAAAGACATTTAAAACACATTGCTTGCCTTTAAGCAGCTTAGTCTTGTTAAACAGAGAAAAACAAAACAAACAAACAAAAAGAACTAAGGAACGACTGAACACCCTCTCACTTCTTAGAATCAAAATATCTCTTACCTTCGAATGGTTGATTAGTGGCAATACCAATATTACAGATCCGGGTGAATAAGTTTTCTTGCCTTTGTCTCTCCAAATAGTCTAGTGCCCTGACCAAAGAGATTAGTTCAAGGTTAAGTCATTTAGAGATTGTATCAGATTCTTCATCAGAGTTACTATTTTGAACAAGGTATCCTCCCACCCACCCACCCAGTGATGTTTAATCTGGTAGGTTTGAAGTTTGGCGGTGGACAGTGACCAGCTTGTGAAGTGACAGTCTTTTAGATGGAGGAATTAATTTTGAGAATGTGATTTTAGTCTTTGGGATCAGACAGGCCTTTACATTTTCTTCAAAACCAGTGGTTCTCAGCTTGGTAATATTGCCTCCAAGAGGATATTAGGCGGTGTCTGAATACATTGTTGTTCGTGCCACTGGGAGTGCTACTGGTGTCCAATGAGCAGAAGCCAAGGATGCTACTATGCGTCCTGGACACAGGACACTATGTATCCTGGACACAGGATGCACAGGACACAATGTTGCCCCCAACAAAGACTGTCAATAATACTGATGTTGAAAAACCTTGCCTAAAATGAGCAAACATGTTAACCTCTCCCTTTTTTTCCACTCCCCCCGCCCTTTGGTAAAAGTTAGTTTAAGTTGGATTTCTATCCCTGACAGTTGAGCAGGTGATATTTCACTATCAAAAGAACTTAACAAAAATCCTACAGTACAGCGGTTATCTAAGGTTTCTGGAATGTGAGGGTACAGGTGACCTCTGGTTTAGCATGATTTGAAGCACAATTTTTTGACTTACGACGGTGTGAGAGCGATACACATTCAATAGTAACTTCAAGTTTTGAATTTCGCTCATTTCCCAGGCTAGCAATATGTGGTGTGGTGTTTTCTTGTGATGCTGGGCAGCAGCAGTGAGCCATAGCTCCCAGTCAGCCGTATCAGGCAAACAACTGGTATACTTACAGCCATTCTATACCCATACAGTCATTCTGTTTTTCACTTTCTGTGCTGTATTCAGTAAATTACACAAGATATAAAATAGGCTTTGTGTTAAATGATCTTGCACAACTATAGGCCAAGGTAAGTGTTCTGAATAGATTTAAGATAGGCTAGGTTAAGCATTTCAATTTAGGATTATTTTCAGTTTGTGATGGATTTTGTGGGATGTAACTCCAGCTCTAAGCTAGGAAGAGGATTTCAAAATAGGAAAGAGACACATTGAGAGAAAGAGGTGAAGTGTTCTAGGTAAATAGAAGAGAACAAAAGTACTGGACTGGAGAATAAAAATAAGCAAGTGTGCTCTATTTGCAGTCAGTGGGAAGGAAGAATAGAGTTGGATCAAAAAGATACTTGGTAGGGGTGTCTGGGTGGCTCAGTCAGTGAAGCATTTGTCTTCAGCTCCGGTCATGGTCTAGCAGTTTGTGGGTTCGAGCCCCGTGCTGGGCTCTATGCTGACAGCGCAGAGCCTGGAGCCTGCTTTGGATTCTGTGTCTCCCTCTCTCTCTGCCCTTCCCTTGCTCACACTCTGTCTCCCTGTCTCTTGAAAATAAATAAACACTAAAAAAAAAAAAAAAAAAAAAGACACTTGGTAATAGATTATGACCAGCCTTGATGTCAAAGTAAGAAACATTTAAGAGTTTTTAAGCTAGAAGGAATAGTGTTTCCTGACACCAAATTTTTAAATCCTTGTAAAAACAATATTGGTTCATATTTGCAAATTTTAGAAACTTTTAAAAGTATAAAGGAGTAAATGCTACCACTTCAGGAATAATTGCTGTTATTAGTTTAGCATATTTTCTAACAGATTTTTCTTTACAAATAAGTATTCATATATATACAAGATCATTATGTATGTGTGGTTTAAAAAATTATGTTTATTTATTATTGAGACAGAAAGAAAGCATCAGTGGAGGAGGGGCAGAGAGAGAGAGAGAGACACAGAATCCTAAGCAGGCTCCAGGCTCTGAGCTGTTAGCATACAGCCTGATGCAGGGCTCAAAACCACAAACCATGAGATCATGACCTGAGCCGAAGTTGGACATTTAACTGCCTGAGACACCCAGATGCTCCTGTATGTGTGATTTTTATTTCACTTTAGTATTATTCACTAAGATAATGAGGTTCTCAGATTGTTAAAAGATTTTAGAATTTTTATGGTCATATAAAATGTATTATTTTTATTTACCATATTTTATTAACCATTTCATTATTCTTGGCCTACCTGTTGTCAGTTTAGAAAAAAAATAAATGACTGTAATGAATATATTTGTGCATAAATTTTTATAATTGTTATTATTAGTAGTAGAATTACATGAAATATACAAACAATTAAGAATCTTGATGTTGTAAGAAACATTGTATTTATATCCCTTTCATCAATCCACGGAAATTACTCCTAGTTATTCATAAAATTTAAGATAACTATTTTTTTTTGAAAAAATTTATTTTGAGAGAGAGAGAGAGAGAGAGGGAATGGGTCGAAGAGAGAGAGAGAATCCCAAGCAGGCTCCACACTCTCAGTCCAGAGCCCAACATGGGGCTCAATCAAACAAACCATGAGATCATGACCTGAGCCAAAACCAAGAGTCAGACACTCAACCTGCTGAGCCACCCAGGTGCCTTAAAATTAAGACAGTTCTTAACTAAGGATTGCCCTGGGCAGTAATTTTATTTTTCCTACATTTTACTTATAGGTTAGGTTCCAATCACTTGCTATCTAGGTCTGAAAAACTTAACCATTAAAAAAATAACTTGTGAATCAATGCATTTATTCATAAACTGCAATTCTAACAAGATACTAATCTAGAAGTATTTCATTACTTAAATAATAGTTGCTTCTTTTACAATTTTGATCTTAACATGTAGTGTTAAGATATTAGTGTTTTTGATATGCTAGGGGCCTATCATTTGTACATGTATTTTTATTTATATTCTACCCACTATCAAAAAGTTTGGCCTATGTCCATCTGCCTAATCCCTGACTACTCATAAAGACAGAACTTATTCCTTAGTTTCTCATGATAGTATTTTGACAGTTTCTAGAATGTTCCTAATGGTTCTAACACTCTGAATTTTTAACCCACATAAGTTATAGCAGTAAGTTATCTAGGTTAGATTCCTTTTCTTTCTAAAATTAACCTTCAACATAGAACTGTTCTCACTCTGCTTTAAACTAAAGTTTCCTCTGAAGTTCAATTCAAACTTTACTCTTTACTAAGTGTTCTCTCCTTCTGTCTTTCTACTCTCCTGTCTTTCTACTCTCTGATTTCACATTCTTCCCCTAGTCTTCATTCCATACATACATACACACTCTTGATGATATCTGTTCTTTATTTTTAGACTAAAATTCTACTGTCGGTTAATAACATTAATGGAATTTCTTCTGAGATATATTCTGCATAAATTAAAAGTGACATATTTGGGTCAAAATTACCCTCATCAGCATTCAAGGACACATAGACCTTTTAAAACGACCATATTCCTCAACATCATCCACTCTCTTCGCTCTCGTATTTTAGAGATGGCCTGGCACATCACATGAAGGATCACATTTAACATTTTGCATTAAATAATACATATAATGTGCATTATAAGATATTTCAAATTTTTGGTTTCCTTATTTTAATTCTCTTAAATCTCTTTAGATTGGTGGGCTTATAATCTTGCTTAGCAACTGTGTTTTTTAAAGCACATATAACTACTGATTTTTAAACTTTAACTGTGAGTGTACATGCATGCAGTAAAGTGTTGATCTCATATAGCCAAAGAAGAAGTATTGTGTGAAATTTCAGTTATATTTTTATTGTTCTAGTTAATATAATTTTAGTATTGTATCACACATTTTAAGTAATCACTTCCACCAAAAATAAATTTGAATTAGAGGGAAAAAATTCTATTCTATTCAATGATGAATACCTGGTATTTAGGGAACAGATTTTAATTGGAATAATGTATTTCTGATTTCACTTGTAATTCAAATTCTAATTACAGAATTGATTTTTCTCAATGTTAATGAGCTCATCTTGAGCAAGCTATCAACTTCTGCTGTATAACAAACCACCTTAAAGTTTTTTTGGCTTAAAACAAGAGTTGGCAAACCACTGCCTGACCATATCCAAGTGCTGCTTTTTTTTGGTTTTTGTTTTTGTTTTTGATGTCTGTTTTGGTAAATAAAGTTTTATTGAAACACAGTCAGGCCTGTTTATTTGCTCATTAGCTATGACAGCTTTTGTGCTACAACAACAGAGTAGAATAACTGTGATAGAGATTGTATGGCCCACACAACCTAAAACGTTTACTATCTGGACCTACACTGAAAAAAAAATGTTGTTACCAATGGCTGAAAACAACAGTCACCTGTTAGTCACCTGTTAGCTGTTACAGTTGTATCTGTCAGCAATTTGGGCTGAGCTCAGCAGAGCAGTTCTTTTGATGGCTTTTTCTGGACTCATTCCTGTGGCTTCAGTCTGGACCTCATTTACATGTCTGATGGTTGGTGCTGGCTGTCATATGAAGTGGCAAGGATGACTGAGTCACAGGTTTGCCTAGCCTGAGATGATTCATATTGCTACTCTTGCAGGAATCCCAGAAGCAGCAAGGAGTTTTCAAGCCTGTGTTTTATCACATTTTCTAGTCTCTCATCTACCAAAGCAGGTCACTGTGGCAGGCCCAGCATTAGTGTGCAAATGATGTATACAAATGTGTGGACATAGGAAGGCATGAACAGAGATTATCACTGCAAAATTCTACCACAATTCATTTCCTAATGTTACAGATGAAGAAAATGAGCCCCAGAGAATTAAAATGACCTCCCCATGTTCAAATAGCTAGTCAGTGTCTAAGCCTGTAGTTGACACAGAATCTTTTGATTTCTAATAGCTGTATATCTACTTCTTGTAGTCTTCTTAAAATGCCCTACAGGTCATGTCAGTAAACAGTTATGTAACACACAGGGATAGACTAGTACAACAGCTAACAGCACCATCTTGGATTTTAAAACTCAGTTTTAATCTTGACTTCACTACTC
The DNA here is from genome assembly GCF_006229205.1 of Suricata suricatta. NCBI lineage: Eukaryota > Metazoa > Chordata > Mammalia > Carnivora > Herpestidae > Suricata > Suricata suricatta. The sequence goes on from NC_043712.1 coordinate 56,778,802, forward strand.
TGTAGGTGACTTTGAACAAATGACTCAAATCTTATGAATATGCTTCTCCTAGCATGCTAAGATGACAGAGCTTACATTGTTGTAAGCATGTTTGATAGGCATAAAAATAGATTCTAAAAAGTATTACCAAAGTCCCGAATCAGGGTAAGTGCTGAAAAACTGCTAGCTTCTTTAGTGTTACTATTTCATTTCTTATTTCATTGTACTACTTTTTTGTATCAAATGTGTTGATTGCTCTTTAAATTTTATCATTATTTCTTTCAAACTACAACTTGATTTCTCTTGCATTTCACTTTTCTAGACACTGATTTTCAAGTAACCTAAGTTTTCATCTTTAGAGCCTAGTTTATCAATTAAATGCTTTAGTATGTGGATAACAGATAACCTTGTCATATGAAGTAATATTTTTGTCCATTTTACACTTCTATTTGATCAAGGCACATTTTCTGCAGGGGAGACATTATTTGTTGAAATAAAGACACAGTTTTGCATGTGCATATTCCAAGGCAGGTACTGAGTTACTAGGTTCTAGGAGGTACATCTTATTTCTTTGTGCCCAGCAGACCACGATACCTCAAGACCCCATATCTATTTTGATAACCTATTATAGAAACAGATCTGTTTTGTTACATCTATACATGTATGACTGTTTTATTGTCATCATCACTTTTTGTAAAAGAGACTTGAGTTCAAGGAGTGAATTTCATTTCTTTCTTACAATGTTAAGCCATAAAATTGGCCTGATCATTTAGATACTCTAATTTGATTTTTTAAACTCAGAAACCACTATTTCAGTTGCATACTAAATAAATATTATTATAATATCTTTATCATAGCTCAGATTGGATCAACATAAATGACAATGGTCAAAAACATGTTGAATTTGTTCCCAATTATTTTACTAAGCATTGACATTATTTTATTATTTCAGGTTTATTTTGTAATCTTCTTTCCCCACCTTTGAGTATATATCTGATTCCAGTGTTGTCGCTTCAATGCTCTACCAAGGAAACTCAATTTCAAGTGTTTATGAACTTGGCAATACTTGTCATTGTGATAATTGACACATATTATTTCAAATAATATTATGCTATTTTTGTTTGTTAAAAAATGCATGTGTCATGTTGTGTAATGTGAGCTAAAAGATTAATTCGTAAGCATACTCTTATTCCTAGAATCCTCTAGGTTTTTGTTTTTTGTTTTTTGTTTCCTTATAGTTGTCTGGATCAATTTGAACTGGTCTTTAAAGCTAGTTTCACTTTAATAACAGAGGTTTTGGCTTATTTAGAAAAATAACCATATGTATGGCCTATGTAAAATAACTCCCTTGAATATGTAAGAATTAAAAAGAACAGCAAGGAAATCACACTTAAAATTTTAGTATCTTTCCTAAACTGCTGGCAAGAGACAAGCAAAGCTATTACTATAGACTTGTAATCATGTGCAAGATAATGCTGCTCTTAAAGGAAATCTCCAACTGCAAGTACAACCTCCATTTTGTTAATTATCTTAATCAAAACTCAAATGCTTTTCTTCTGTTATGAAAATCTGGAGGAGTTTAGAATATTCTCTCATATTCTACAGGGTAAGTTCAGAGTGTTATCTTCTAGTGACTTCTGCAGACACTAATGCAAGATACCAGTATGAGACATTCTTCAAGAGCTCACTCTGAGTGACAGGAGTAAGGAAGCCAAAGATTTAGGTTTGCATGATAAAACCTGGGTTTATATTCAGGAATGCTAGTATTTGAGTCAGGATTTATACTTGGAAGGCACCTTTGAAGTTACCTTGTTTAGATTCTGTCTGTTGAAAAAATGATATCTTGAGGTAGAGAAAATTCTAGAAAACTTCATAAGTAGCTACTAGTAAAAGAGCACTCAGTTAGGTTATAGAATGTGAGATCTGATATTGTACCAGAATGTTTTCTTGGGTCTGGATACAGTTTCAATGCAACCCAAGGGATTCTGTTTACTCGGTACTGGTTCATAGTCTGGACCCAGCTACCCACTGCTAACATTAACAAATAAAAATGTAATGCACTAGTTAAATTTGAATTTAAAATAAACAGATCTTTTAGCAAAAATGCTTCCATATTTGTCATATTACAACGGCTAGCCTTGAGATGTATTAGACCTGAGTATCTGGTAGAGGACACTCATAGGAACCAATCAGAAGATCAGGAGGCACCTGGGTGGTTCAGTCATTTAAGCATCGAACTTTGGACTTCAGCTCAGATCATGATCTCATGGTTTGTGAAGATAGCCTTGTATCCGACTCTCTGCTGTCAGTACAGAGCCTGCTTCAGATCCTCTGTTTCCCCCTCGCTCTCTGCCCCTCCTCTGCTCATGCTCTCCCTCTCTCTCAAAAATAAACATAATAACAAAGAAGATCAAGAGCCAGGCCATAAAGCTGAGTTTCTGGGTGGTTTTATAATTGACTAAACAGGAGTGTTTGATAGGGGCAACTAGGGTATATCCTCACCTTTTATTAGTTCAACTGAAAGTTTTACAGTTTAAAGAAAAACTATAGAAAATGACTGTAAATTAATTAATTGAAATAAAAATGATTACCAGAAGGTATTGTGAACTTCTGACACAGTTTCCAATCAGACTGGCTCAAGAACTGAATGGGGCCCATCCAAAAGGGGGAAGACAGTGGAACTTCCCACCTGGAGGATTTGCTACGCCTAGGGTGTCAAGAGTGGAATGGATGACTTTGAGGCTTTGTATAAATAAAGCATCATTCCTGGACTCCAAGGTATCTTTTGTCAACAATAAACTGATGACTAGTGAGGAGGACCAAGCATATTGGCCCGACTATGACAGAGCCACCCATAAGAAACAGATACTTTCAACAATCTCAAAGAATAAGCTGGACAATACTGTTGTAAAGTTGTTTGTCATTTTTTGTTTTTGTAAGAATCCATTCTCCATCATACTGTAAATGCCTTTAATGAATTATAAATTAAGCATAAAACATGAAAGCTGTGGCATATTCAGTTGTTTTCCCTACTTTTTGAATTTTTAACCACAAATTGTTATTTCTAAGTGTGTATGTGTGTGTGTGTGTGTGAGAGAGAGAGAGAGAGAAGAAGGAGAAGAAGCAGCAGCAGAGGAGAGAAGGAAGTCAACATCTTACAAAACTGAAATCACAGTCTTTGTATATTTGTATACTTTATACACATTTGGTATATAAAAGATTTAGGTGCAGGTAAATATTTTGAAGTACGTATCAAAATGATTGTTGGCTTGCCAATATCATGCATAAAAATTATTGCTTGCTCTATTGCTGATTTTATAAGCATTGCTAAGTGAAAATGTGTACATAAAAGTACCTAGATTGCTTACATAAATTGCATCATTTCATGATGATCTTAACAGACTAATGGTGATTAGTGTGGTTTAAGGCATTTATGGTGAGGTACCTTATCTTCATCTGCTCTTTTATATTTTGATATCCTACCTTCATACTTCGTTATGGTTCAGCCTGCTGAAACCATGTTAATGCCACATTTCTTGTACTCCAGGACCCCTCAGCCACTGTGATCATGCATTAGGAACTAAGCACAAGGGCCACCTAAGCAGAAATTCATCAGAACCTGAGTTCTGGATCATGATCCTCAATTAATATATGTATCTCGGTTCTTCTGTTACCTCTTAGCCCAGCTGAGGCTAGTTTAAGCAAGAAAGACATATTAGGTTTGCCTTTCCAATCTCTGTAAAGGACAAGAGCAGAACTGGCTGACGTGTGGCTGGTATTAAGGGGAATTGAGATCTGTGTTCTTTCTTTTCTGTCTCCCCTTTCTGTCTCTTTCCCATTCTCTTCCTCTCTCTCCTTCTGCATCTCCCTTTCCTATTCTCCCTCCCCTCTTCTTTCCTTCCCTGTATTCCTTCACTTTATTACACACATACCCAACTCCACCACACGCACACTTTTCCCTCTCTACACATGCTTGTTTTGTTATTTTCTACTACAGAAAGTGTATTTTTTCTTTCTTTTTTAATACCATGGGTGCATATGACTGTTAACATCCTAATATTTTAGTCTGTCTTTAATCAGCTAGCCAGTTACTCTTATCCTAAGTTTTAAATTGGAAGGAGAGAATTCAGTTTGGCCTGCCTTGAGTCACATGTTTAATCCGTTGACCACTCAAGGTGTTTGGGAGCCTGAGTACCAATGAGTCTCCTCTTGGAACTTTCAGTGGTTCTAGCAGAAGGAGCATGGGAATGAGGAAATATATTATGGCACCATGGAAATCTTTTAGAAATAGGCAGTCTACCCAAATTGTACCCCTGCAGTTGTCTGGGATATTGCTGTCTTTGCTCTTTCTCAGACTTCTGTGCTTGCCTAACTAATTGGATGTAATGCATATCCTTTTCTTCCTGTCTATGAATTCATTTCTTGGATGGCGATCCTGACTCTTTGTTTTAGCAATTTTGCCCTGAAGGATGCTTCTGGTTTGCTGTAGCACCCTGGGAGCCTGTCTTCACCAGCACCTCCTTCCCAGATGGAGGCTTAACACTTGATTCCATAAAGATTTTGGCATAATGCAAAGTGACATTGTGCCTGGAGCCTTTGTGGTATAGACAAGGTGTAAGATGTAACCTACCATTTTTCTTTGTATCTCAGTTAATAAAAAAGCAAAAAACCTGTCTAAAAACTAGTTTATGTTAACTCCTTAAGTCATAATTTATCTTTGTAAAACTTATTTTTACATTTATTTACTTTTAAGAGACAGAGACAGAGTGTGAGCAGGGTGGGGCAGAGAGGGAAGGAGACAGAATCCTAAGCAGGCTTCAGACTCTGAGCAGGCTTTCAGCACAGAGCCTGATGCAGGGCTCAAACCAATGACCTGAGAGATTAGGACCTAAGCCAAAGCAGGATGCTCAACCAACTGAGCCACCCAGGTGCCCCAGTCATAATTTATCTTTTAATTTTAATAATCTTTTTTGAGTATTATGTGAACCACCCTACCATTTGGAGAAATATTAGCCTTTTGTCCTGTTTTTATGGAATATCTTATCTTAAACAGACAGATAATAACCAAAATCCACTTTAATATGGATGATCTAATATATGGAATTTTATTGGTATGAGAATGTATTATGGTGTACATGATCTATGTTTATCATAATATGATCATAACAAGGAAGGAATTGTTGAGAAAGTGATTGAACTGAGACGCAAAGATCAATTTTAAGTAGGTGAAGTGGAGTATTTGCAGGGTAGGAAGTGAGATAGGAATGGGATTTATTGGAGAAGGAACCAACAAGCAAATGTTAAGTGGCAGTAGAAAATCTGGCATTTTCAAAACAGACCTGATACATGATGAGTTTGATGCCTTACAAACTGAGCTACCCAGGCATACCATGATGAGTTTGGAGAATTAGAAAGGGGTTTTGTCCTGTATGATAGAAGCAATGGTAGACACTAAAGGATTTTAATAGGATGGAGACTTTTACAGTTACCTAACTGATGAGTTGATTTCTCTTTCCGTTGACACAAAGTATGAGACAAAGACAGCCCAAATAATAAGAAACACTTGACAAAGTAAGGGAAAAAGCATCACTTCATTTAAAATAGCAACACTTTAAAGTTAGAAGGGCTTATAGAAACACTTTGTACTGTACCTGGCAAAATAAAAGATTCTTGTTAATTGTTATTATCATTTTCTCTTTCCTTTTCTTTGTATTATATCTCCAAGGTCATGCTTTCTCAGGACGTAAGAGAGCTGCCAATATTTTAATAAATAAGAGATTGTATAGAGCATATGAGGGCACGTGAAAATATTGTAATGCATGGTTTTAGTCATCAGAGGGCAAAGACTATGTCCTTTTGATCACTAGAAACCACATTTGCTGATGCTTTCCCAAGGGTTTCCTAGGAGACAAGCACCAGCCATAGTAAACACATGTGAACCATAGTTTATAGAAATTCTGTCTACATAGTTGTCCTTGTGACCTCAGAGCAGAAGAAAAAATAGTGTCAGGGTATTAGTTCAAAAGGGTATCTAGCCTCATTCTTTTCTTTCTACATCTGGCAGTCAAAAGAATCCACATTCTTCTGGGAAACTTTTGATCTATTTTTTATGGAAAGAACCATAAAGATAATTGAAAGTCTTCTATCATCCAATGGTTAGTGAGCACAAACTCTCTTCAAAGAGAATTCTGTTGGGGTTAAATTGTCTTTACCCTTTATTCATTTCCCATCACTGAAGATGTTAAAACACACACATACACACACACACACACACACACACACACACACAGAAACAGAGGGAGAGAGAAGAGATGGCCATCAGCCTGGCAACAGTAAAAAATAGATAGTCTTGGCTATGTGACAAACTGAAACATTTGTCCCTGAGTAAGAAGTTGGCTGAAATATTAAACAAATATACTTCATTATGTAATTCGTATTGTATATCACCAAGGGAAAGATTCAAAACACTATTAAGCACATTTTGGTAAATCAAAACCTTAAAGTTATTACTTTTGGTTTAAATAACTGATTTTTTTTTGTTCAGTTACTTACTTTTACTTTTATATGATAACACAAATGATTTACCAGCTTACAGCAAATATCCATTCATAAACTATATAATATAAATAACAATTTAGGACCAGGTAGGGAATATATGACTGTTCTGGCCATAGGTAGACAATATGATTGGTTAGAGCCCTTTTTGTTTTTAACTTTCTGAGACAAGATGCTTTCTTTAACATTAAGTTCTAATGGAAACATTTTATTATCTTCAACATTATTGCATTTCTATAGCTATATAATTAGGGTTAATTTATCTTATTTAAAGTTTTATTTTCTTTCATTTGACATTTTTTTTCAAAAAGTCACATTGCTCACAGAGATGATATTCTACTTTATAGAGTTATTGTGGTCTTTTTTTTCTGAGTAGAAATCAGTTTCTCAAAGTGAGAGAGAAATTAGCACATTTTATCCTCTGGAAAAATTATAGTTTGTCTTTTGAAATAGCTCTGCATTAAAGAATTATCTCCCCTTCTTCAATGTATTTAATGGAGTAATTTTTTTTATTTATTTTTTTACATTTCTTATTTTTGAGAGACAGAGTGAGACAGAGTACCAGCAAGGGAGGGGCAGAGAGAGAAGGAGACGCACAATCCGAAGCAGGGTTTAGGCTCTGAGCAAGCATTTAGCACAGAATCCAATGTGGGGATCAAGCCCACGAACCCTGAGATCATGACCTGAGCCAGAGTCGGACACTTAACCGACTGAGCCACTTAGGCACCCCGGCTTTTCTCTTTCTATAGTGCACTTACGGAGCCTGATCCTACCGAAGCAAATGCCACTCTTTGAGAGATTTTTCTTTGTCTGACAGATTGTCCTTGAAATGGTTAAAACCTCTAGTCTTTATGTTTAAAACTGGGCAATGCAACTGAGTTAATATTTAGCAGTTTGAATACAGACTTCAGAGAAAGAGAAAGAGAGACAGCATCAACAGGGGAGGGGCAGTGAGAGAGGGAGACACAGAATCCAAAGCAAGCTGGTCTGTGAGCTGTCAGCACAGCTGATGCAGGGCTCAAACTCATGAACCCTGAAATCATAACCTAAGATGAAGTCAGGCGCTTAGCCAACTGAGCCTCCCAGGCACCCCTCCAATCAGAAGAAAGGAATTGAGGGGCTTCTGGGTGACTCAGTCGGCTGTGTCTGACTTTGGCTCAGGTCCTGATCTCCTAGTTTTTGAGCTCGAGCCACACATCAGGCTTTGTGCTGAGGACAGCTCAGAGCCTGGAGCCTGATTCAGATTATGTGTTTTTCTCTCTCTGCCTCTTCCCCATTTGTGCTCTGTCTCTCAAAAATAAATAAAAACATTAAAGAAAAAAAAGAAGAGAGGAATTGGTTTTTTGTTCTGTGTTAAAAGAGTTGGTTGATTACATTTCCCCAGGCAGCCAAGACCCTAAGTGAATGCTTATCCTCAATGTGTCTGGGCAATTTGGTTGCTGCATGCCTTGTCTTCTTTATTAAGAATCTTTATTAAGAACTCTTTCCAAGTGGTCCCATAAGAGAAAGGATCCCAACATTGATGATGGAAATGTTCTTCTTCTCAACCTTAGGAAGAAGCCCCTTATGATATACATGTGTTTTTTAATTCATCCTCTTAGGCAAAACCATGCTTGGACTAGTAATGGACCATCCCTTCCTTTTTTGGGGTAGCAGAGAAGTGAAAGTTTTCATTAAATCTGATTGTGAATCTCTGTATCTCCATAAGAGCTATTTATTTAGAAAAAAATAAAATGCTTCAGCTCTGTAATTAGATTTTTTAAAAATTCAAACAAATTCAAGAATCAGTCTATTTTTAGCAGAAAAAATTAAAAAGGAATCTTGGTGACTGGACTGGTTACTTATTGCTATAGAGCATTTCACCCCACCAAACAGTGGTATCTGCTCATTTGTATTCCTCCTGTGGGTATATCTCATTATCATGGAGGTGATTGGGCTAGGCTGGCTTGGTGGTTCTTGCCCTTACCGCATAGAAATTGAGTCAGATCATAGTAGAGACTGGTGTTATCTCTACGGCTTTTTCACTCTCATCTCTGAGAGTTAATGATGAATATTGACTCCAGCTAAATCCCCAGTCAACAGTCATTATATATAATATATATAGCTGGACTTACTATTAGGCTCATGATTGGATTCCCACAGTGAGCATAGAGAGAGGAAGTCAAAGAGACAGAGACAAAGAAAGACAGAGTGATACAGAACACAGATAGAGGCACTCTATTACCTTTTATTACCTAACTTTGGAAGTCATATAACTTTATTTCCATCAAATTCTGTTAGTTTTGACCATCACAAGTTGCACCTAGTTCAAAGGAAGAAGACATTCTACCACTTGATGAAAAAGGGTGAGGTCATATTGTGAGAGGAACAAGTGAATCATTTTTATGGCCAAGTCTGCCACAATGATGCCTTAAGAATAACAGAATGAATCCATAGTAATAAAAGTAATATTAGACAACTTTTATTATATACTAAACACTTGCTCTGTAGTATTCTACATGATTCACATGTATTATTATTCAGATATTACCACATTCATTTATTTAATATGAATACTATTGCTTTCCCTATTTTAAAGCTTAGAAAACAAAGTTAAACAATTTATTCAGTGTCATACAGCTTGAACTGAACATGCCGACCCTAAGCTCTTAAGCGCTATTCTGCACTGCATCTCACTAGACAGTAGAAATGAATAGACTGGGGGAAAGTTTAATATCTTAATTTAGAGGACCTATTGTTTAACCACATGTGCTTGTGGAGTGCCTGGGTGGCTCAGTCAGTTAAGCGTCTGACTCTTGGTTTCGGCTCAGGTCATGATCTCATGGTTCCTGAGACTGAGCCCTGTGTCCTTGCCCTGACAGCATAGAGCCTGCTTGGTATTCTCTCTCTCCTTCTCTCTCTGCCCCTCCTCGTTCCCTCTCCCTTTCAAAATAAATAAATGTAAAAAATATATGAGCTTGATTTACATACTTTAGATCTGTGAACCTTAGAGATTCATGTCTAAAAATGATAATAGAAATAATAGATCTCCAGGGTGATCATCAAGGTGAATTTTTAATATGCCCAAAAAAGTGCCTGACGTAGTACTGGTCACATAATTGTTGCCTGACATATAATGTTTGAACATATTATTTCCTTGACTATATGTTTTGTACATTTAGGGTTTTTTTCAATGTTTTTCTTTCATATCAAGTCGTGAGATATAGATATATGGATAATGCTAACCTCCATCTCATTCAAAGCTTCCTATTTGGCCCATTAATTGAATTAAATTGGTATTGATAGATATTATAAATGATAAGGTAAACATTTAAATGTATGACAAATGAGATAGTTTAGGCACCAAGAAGAATATGAACTAAGTGTGCAGATATTTTTGTTCTTTTGAATATATATTAAATATTTAATATGTAAGATATATAACATATAATGTGCAATTATATATATCATACACATATACATGGACACACACATATAAGTGGTTTCTTCTTGGACCTTCTATTTATTCTTGGGGCATATGATTAGGAACATAAACCAACATATAGTTTATAGTTTTCCGATAGACACTGTGACTTAAGATGAATTTTTTCTTTCTTCCCCTTTTTTCTCAGATTCTTTTTCCTCTTGTGTTATTAGAATGTTGTATGTTCAGTATGTGTTTATTGATTGATCAAAGGATTTTAGGTCTGAGATTAAGTTTAAAGAGAGATTACGTCTTAATTATTTCTTGCTAAATATTTTTGAAAAAGCTTAAAAATAATCAAGCCTCATTTAGGACTCTAATTTTGATCTGGTGCTAAACTAAACCTTATAAAGACTTTGTAGGCCTTTCACATTACAGAATTTGGTTCCAGTGCATCTTGTCTTGGCAGGAACCCAAAAATGAAGCGACTGTTCAGATATCTCATAAAATTATTGAGTTTAATTTAAAATTTGGTTATATAAATGAATGAGAGGCCAGAGAACATATATGACATGTATTTTATTATCCCAAACTTCAATATTGAAGGAAACTACTTACTTTTTCACTATTTTATAGTCTGTTTTATCAGAATCTTTATTTCTTTCCTCATGATATAAATGCTTTAAAACAATGAATGTTCTCTTTATGTTGTGCTAAAGCTATTATAACCCTGGAATTCTATACTAAATACTTTAATTCAAATAAAGTTTGACAGATGTAGCAACTAGGATGAAAGCTGAGTTAATTTCCCCCAACTGTTCTTTGTAGACAATCTATGAAAGATTTAGATGTGACCATTTTTTTAAGAGAATGCGTATTGATAATAAAAATCATCATTATTTTTCTTTTGGCAAATTAATTCTTTGTATCTAATTTTGTTTAAATGGAAGTATTTAAGCATTTAAAATTTTAAGTTTATTTATTTTGAGAGAGGTAGAGGCAGTTTGAGTGGGAAAGCAGCAGAGAGACAGGGAGAGAGAGAGAGAGAGAGAGAGAGAGAGAGAGAGAGAGAGACAATCTCAAGCAGGCTCCATGCTGCCAGCTGTGGAGCCTGAAGTGTTGCTTGAACCCACAAACTGGAGAATATGATGTGAGCAGAAACCAAGAGTCAGACGCTTAACCGGCTGAGCCACCCAGGGGCCCTGAAGCATTTATTTTTTGAAAGCAGACAATTTCCATAGCTTATTGCAGGCAGTATTATCTATAAACTGATGCTGACATGTAAATGGACTTGAATTTGTAGGTAGCTAAGTATGGTATTCATTGCCAATCCCTAAGATGCAAGACAACTGCATTTATAGTGGCACCATTTCGATGTTGACTAATTGAGGAAAGTAAAGTTCTTTAGTATTAGTACTTGTCATAAACACATGGGGGAAATTTGGCAAGAAAAATATGATGAGATTTAAAAATTAAAAATGATTTATTAATAATTTTTGAATGTTTATTCATTTTAGAGAAACAGAGACAGAGCACAAGTAGGGGAGGGGCAGAGAGAGAAAAGGAGATAGAGAATCCGAAGCAGGCTCCAGGATCTGAGCTGTCAGCATAGAGCCTGATGCTGGGCTCAAACTCTTGAACCGTGAGATTATGACCCTAAGCCATAGGTTGGACACTTAACTAACTGAGCCACCCAGGCACCCCTAAAATACTAATTCTTAAATATGGGTGATGAGTTAGATTTCAGATGTGTTCCTCTATCTACTTTATAAAATTGGTCAAATGTCCATTCTTTTCTCTTGGCAGAGTGATTGCCTAGGTAGCTTGCTCTCACTAATGGAATCAAACCTGCCACATGGAAAGGGTATTTTTAGGTTTACTCTTGGCTATTACCAAAATTTACTACCAAATTTTAAACTTTTACTCCTAGCTCCTGCAAATCTTGAAACAATAGAAACTGAGAGCTACCAAAATTGTTAGTCACAGAAAATTCAAGCACAATAATGTCTTTGTTGTTGTGGAGATCAGAGAATTAAGTTTATTTTCCACAAGAGGCGTGGTCACTTGATCTTTTCTGCAGTGACTAACAGCGATAAAGTTTCCTTTTGCTACTCTCAGTGCATGAATAGCAGGGGAGATACCAGCAGAGAGGTCTTGAAATGGTTTTAATCACTCACCTGATGGTGAAGATTTTTAAATGCAGTTTGAATTTACTGACTTCAGAGTAGTAAGATTTGCAGAAGTAATATCTTGATTTGGAAAAAGAGTACAAAAGCAGTAGGAATGCATAGCATGATTCAAGGGATCAAGTTTCTTGGCTACCATGCAATATTACCTACTTAGGAGTTCAAATTCTCTGTAGTAGACTACACAGCTGCATTTGAGAGGAAATTGAGCATCGGTATTCCCAAAGAATATCACATACTTCTTATAGATGGAGGTCATGTTTTAATCAACTTTTTATCCCCAGTGTGGGACACAGATTTCTGAACTAAACCATCTAAAACAATCTCCTTACACAAGATAATATGCCCTTAGTTTCATGAAGCCATGTCCAAAAGCATTCACAGAGGAGGGGCAGAGAGACAGAATCCCAAGCAGGCTCCACGCTGACAGCAGGGCCCCAACCTACGAACCATGATAGTGACCCAAGCCAAAATCAAGTCAGATGTTCAACCAACTGATCCACCCAGGTATACCTTTATGTATGTTCTTAATTTGGAAATCATACTTTAGAAATTACCTAGGACCACCCAAGAAAACACTAACTCAGAGCCTCAGTCCCCTCTCTGCCTCCTCTTGGCAGCATTTAACCCTTACTGCTTACCTCTACCTAATACTACTACTTCCCATCACTCATTTTATGTCTTTGCTATATTCCTTCCTTTACCATATGGAACACAACCCTTTTCTCTTGTGCACTCTGCTCTCTCCCCTCCGGATTCTAGGGAAGCAACCAAAATAGAATGCAAATAAATATGAAAAACGGTGAGATATGTGAATTTTTAAATTTTTTCTATCACCCTATAAACCAACATTAAATGCACAAATAATGTCAGGACTTTTAGGAGAAATTATCGTGGAAATGACACAAATGTGACAGCAACTATAACTGAGAATAATGCTGGATCCATAAAATTTTGTCTCATAAAATGTTCCAAGTATATGGTAATGTATGTGTAAATTATAAAAGTAAAAATTTCACAAAATCATTGTTCATAAGTGACTGTGGAAAAATAGATTTTATTCCTAATTTATTGTCTTTGGATTAACGTTGCAGAGAATTAATAGTGTTTTAGTTGGGATCTTATTATTTTATCTAGGAGGAAAATATGCGTAGCTTGCCTTTCAACGTTCTGAAGCATGTATCTTAATCACTTCTGATTAAATTCAAGTTGCAACTTTATGAAGTCTAACTCAGAATATATCATTTAAGCATGGAAATTTGAGATCACATTGTCCCTCTAGGTATATAAGTTTTTCATTAATAAGGACAATTACTGATGAAACTACTTTTAGTTTATAACACCTTTTAATCAAAGATTAAAGCTGTTTAATTTTCTAGTAAGGTTTAAGTTACATTTTACAAATGCAAAGAAAATGTGTTCCTCTTAGAACAGTTTTGTGTCTCTACAGAATACCTATTCAGTTAGTATTTAATTTGTGCTCATATATCTCTACTAGCATTAACAGCATAAAGATCTATGTTTTATATGTTTATTTTTTATTTTTTAAGTTTAATTATTTATTCTGAGAGAGAGAAGCAGAGAAAGAGAGAGGGAGTGACAGAATCCCAAGCAGGCCTCATGATGTCAGCACAGAGCCCTGTGAGGGACTCGACCTCATGAACTGTGAGATCATGACCTGAGCCAAAATCAGGAAGCAAACATTTAGCTGACTGAGCCTCCCAGGTGACCCTAAAGATATACGTTTTAAAGAACTATAATTACTGCAGAGTTTAAATAAACAACAAGTTAGTTGTAGAAAGATAATGAAGTGATGGTGATACAAGGAGAAATAAGAGGGGGGAGGGGGAGGGGAAGGAGAAAAGGAGGAGGAGGAGAAGGAAGAGGAGAAAATGAAGGAAGAGGAGTAGGAGTGGGAGGGAGAGGTGAAGGGGGAGGAGGAGGAAGAAGGGAAGAAGAGGCAGGGGATCAGGAAGAGGAGGAAAAGGAAGAAAGTAGCTATACTTTCTTGAGGTTTTACTTTATGTCTGGTATTGTTCATGCATTTTGCAGATAATCCTTTAAAAGGAGTTAAGCATTGTCAATTTTCTGAATAGGGAGATTTATGTTTAGAAAGATTAAATTAATTTCCAAAGCATATATACCTAGTAATTTGCATAACTATGTATCAACCTTAGGTTATTTTTTAAAAAAAATAAAGTTTATTTATTTTGAGAGAGAGACAGAGAGAGAGAGAGAGAGAGAGAGCAAGTGGAGGAAGGGCAGAGAGAGGGAGAGAGACAATCCCAGGCAGGTTCCACACTGTCAGTGTAGAGCCTGATTCAGGGTTCAAATTGGACCAAAGTCAGATGCTTCACCAATTGAGCCACCCAGATGCCCCAACTGTAGGTTACTCTTTTAACGACTGTTGTGGCCATACAGCTGTTAGAAGGTTTGGAAGGCAAGAACAGAGAGAAAGATAGTCAGGAGACCAGTAGAAATTTTTAAAATATGGAATATTTCATTTCTCAATGTGGATTATATTTTTTCAATGTTCAGTGCTTGCTTTTTGATAGAAACTGTTATATCACTGAATTGGCTTGTAATATTTTTACACATGTAATTCTCCAGAGTATTTCATATGCTATCTCCCATTTTTGAAGGCTTTTTTTACACTCCCTGATTTGATATTCCTTTTTTCTTATTTGAGCTTACTTAACTTTGAACTCCTTATATACTGCCTCATCTATCAATCTTCCTACCCCATCACACACCCCCAACCCTCACAGGTGATAGACTAATGCCTTCAGGAGAAGGATTCTTTCTTATTCCATGGCTTGTTCATCATTCATTCATTCATTGGGCCATGCATGCATTCATTCATGCATCTAACACACTTGTAGTAACCACATGCCATTAAAAAGCAAACCACTCCTTTTTCAATCTAAGTCTGTACCTTATAATGAGAGAAAAGGCTATTGCACCAATATTTATAGTGTACTGTCAGGGGGTCACCTAACACATCTACATATGCATCTATCAATGAATTTTCATGGAATATTCAGTTATGCTTTTTTTAAGCAATCAACTTATGGAAAATGCTATTGTAGTTATACTTAGGATATCATAAGTAACATAATATTCTTAAATATTTCAAAGTATTACTTTTACTATCATATTAAATATGTATCATATTGCTTTACATCATAACCTCAGGTCATCCTGTACTTAAAGAAATATATATTCATTATCTTTAATGACATATTTACTGTACACATTCTAAAACATATGACTAATGTGTCCTGGGAGGAAGATTGGCCAAAAGTATACTGAAACCTCTGTTTTTTTCAGTTGGGATATGGTAGAATTACATTTTATTTTTCACTATGTTTAGGATAATATGTTTTCCCAAGAAATGAAAAATGCCAAACCTTAAATAAGGTCACAATTATAAATAATGTTTCTGTTTGGGCAGTCAGGTACATTGTGTTTATGTTCTGACATACTTTCATTTATAGCTACATTTTTATTATTAATTATTAAGAAGCAATAGAATGAGAAGAGTTTCCTAATATACTGCTAATTAAGACAAATTGTGTGATTAACTGTCACACAGACTTAAAGCATATGTCTGAGTCTAAAAGATTATGCCTGAGCTTAGACAAGTCAATGTAGAATTATGGGAAAAGAGTGCTTACATAAGTAGAGCTCTGATTTAAGGGGCAGCCATTTTCAAATCATTGTTCAATTAAAAAGGCAGTAGTCTTCTTAAATATGGAGAACAAACGGAAGGTTACTGGAGGAGTTGTAGGAAGGGGTGGGCTAAATGGGTAAGGGGCATTAAGGAATCGACTCCTAAAATCACTGTTGCACTATACAGTAACTATCTTGGATGTAAATTTAAAAAATAAATTTAAAAATGCAGTGATCATAGTTTTTCTCCCTGTTTTAAACAGTTTGTATTTCAGTTCTTCAGACAACATTATTCACATAGAACATTACATTTTCAACAGGGGCTCTACAATATGAACTAGTTGGAAACAAATTTTTTAATTGTAACTTTTGATGAAGTGTATTCCTATTCATAGCCAGAATGCAAGAGGGACTTTTATTCCTGTTCAGTGTAATAAATAGCTTTGGTATGAAAAAGAAATCTACATTGACCGTAAACTCATAGCTCTGTGCCCATGTCTCTTTACTGTCCATAGAAACTTGCTCAGATGTTCTCTTATGACATGCACCTCACTGTATTTGAAAAGCTGCACACAGAATCCTGTATCTCCCAGACATTTATTAGCCATCTATCATGTACAGGACATGGTGATGGGCGCAAAGGATGCAGAACTGCATTAATCAATATCTCTGCTTGGAGGGAGATCACAGTTTAATGAGGATGCCTTGAAACAAATATTACAGCATGCTGAAGGGAGTAAAGTTATAGGTTAGAGGTACTTTTAGAATGCATGAATAGAATGACTAACCCTCTGAGGGCCACATAGTGATTCACAGACAGGTTGCCTCTGATCTAGGGCTTAAAGTATGAGTGATATACCAGTAGATTACGACAGTGAGAAAGAATAATGATTATGTAGGGCTCTCTGTGTCGGTCTCATGCCATGCAATTTACATGTTACCTCATTTATTCCTCCCAAAGCTATGAGATAATGTCATTATTATTCCAACTTAGATGAGCCAACTGTGGGAAGCTTAACATACCCAATGTTACACATTAAGTAGTAGAACCTTGGTGCAAATCTAAAGTTTTATAAATTTAAATATAGCAGTTTGGTTCAAGGGCCTGATGCCAAGTAGGAAAAAAAATCAATTAATTGAGGACATGAGGACAGCATACATGCACAATGTCTTTAGGTTTGGGATTATAAATTCAAAGACTGGATGACTGATAAGTAGGACAGCTAGAATAGGAGGCTGAAGTTAGAGATTGGGGACAGATTATGAAGAGTTTTATATGGTAGGCATTTGTACTTATTACTACTACTGTGTGCATATTCATTGATGATGAAAAGATACAAATATATATATATATTTGATTTTATGGGATTTCTGAATTAAACTGGGTAGCAGTGTGAAAAAAAAGCCAAGGGTATTGGTTTGAAATCAGTTAGGTGGAGCTGTTACGATTTTACAGGTGGGGAAGTGTGGATGAGGACTCATATTAAACCAGTAAACGCCGGCCTGTGATACTATGGAATAAAAGATCTCACCAACAAAATATATCTTATGCTCAAACATACACAACCAAGAGAAATTGTTACACACAAAGCAATCAAAGCATAAACATTAAAATATTAACATTTAATATGAGAAGAAAATTAAATCTGTCTCAAAAACACTAGCCTTTTCAGCTGTGACCAAAGCTGATACAAGGCAGAATATAAATGTGGAAACCACTCAGTTTTCATAATCAAAGGAAACTATTATCCTCAAACCAGTAACCTCAAGAAGAAATAAGCATGACATTAAAGAAGGCTTTCTTTGAATAAGTCACTCCCCAAGAGTGAATATCCTTGGGTTTTTTAAAGGTATCAGGCAAAACCATTTATAAAGTGTAAAGGGACAGCGGAGACTAAATTGCCTCAGGCTTTGAAAGTGGAAGCCCTAGTTTAGAGGCAGAAATTTGTATCAGCTTTTAAACTTTCCATTTTTGAAGCGTAACCATTTCTCTCTCCCCTGCCACCTTATCTCTCTTTCTCTCCTTCACCCCTCTCTTTTCTCCAGCACAGATGTGGTGACATTTTGCATATTCTGCCAATTTTCTACTAGAGAACTGTTGTTATGGCAAGTCTCTTGATCACATCCAGAGAGAAGTAGCAAGGTTATAAAATTTATAGTCATCAGCTCACTTAATTAGAGGTAAATTGTACTGTTTCCTCAGCCACCAGAGAGAAAAATCTCCATTGATCCTCTCTAACCTCTAGAATTAGATATTCTTATAAATCAGGAAAATCCTCAAGCTGACTGATTCTACATGACACTAAAGAGGCAGTATGCTGTAATCAGCAATGCAAAAATAAATTTGGATTCAATTCCTGTCTCTAATATTGAAGTAAGGCTACATTATTACTCTCTCCCTGGATCTAGCTGAGTGCCTAACACATAGTAGGGACTCATATATTTCTGTTGCTTAAATAAATGAATATTGGTCTAATGATTTGGTCCATCTAAATCACAGTATCCTAAACTGCTAGGAAAACTGATGAATAATACATAAATGTGTCTAAAACAAGTCTTGATGCTGCTCTAGTCTTCTGCCTTGTTAAACCTACTATCGCCAAATAGCTTCAATATTTCAGGCTACTATGATTTGCTGAGATGACATTTTATATGGGAGCTTAAAGAAATTAATAAGTGAAAAACAGCAGTTCTGTTTTTGAAAAGAGGTTAGAGGACTAAAAATGAGTGTTCCAGCACACCTTGGTGATGGCTCAATCAGGTTAGTGACTGATTCTTGATTTCAGCTGAGGTCACGATTCCAGGGTTGTGAGATCCAGGGCTGTGAGTGTCGACACTGGCTTAAGATGTTCTGTCTCTCCCCATGCTCCTCTCCCCATTTGTGCTCTTTCTAGAAATTAAAAATTTTAAATTTAAACATGAGTCTATTCCTTGTCCCAATTTCACCACAACTAGACCTAGAGTTCCAAAAACAAACAAACAAACAGACAGACAAACAAACACAGGTTGAAAGCATATGGGAGTGGTGACTAGGTGGCTCAGTTGACTGAACTTCTGACTCTGGATTTTGGCCCAGGTCATGATCACAGGGTTGTGGAATTGAGCCCCATGTCAGGCCTGTTAATATTGTCTCTCTCTCTCTCGCTTTGCCCCTTTCTCACTTTGCATGCTCTTTCTCTCTTTCAAATTAAAAAATAAATTGAAAATAAAGCTAATGGTAGAATATTTATTCTAAATTGATTATAATCATTTTTTTGTCTCATACTTTCAGATTTTCTCTTTCAAGTATCATAGTCCTAAATCCAAAGCCTCTTATTCCCTTACATTGGCTTCTTTAATCTTATAATTAAGTGTAGACATAAAAACAGCCCTGCTGTTTAAATAAACTTCTAATAAGGTGGGTCAATTTTCAAATGAGAAATACAGCCATGGTTTCATTCACCATTAGTTATAATAAATACTTGACTTCGTATCAACTTTCTTTTATAAATAGTCAATTTAACAGCATTAATATAGTATACATGACATGAAAAATGCCTCTATTTAAAGTACACAGTTGCATAAATTTTCACATGCATATTGATCTATGAACCATGCCCACATTAAGATAATGAAGATATACATCATCTCCAAAAGTTATGTTGTTTTCCTTTACAAACTCCCTTCCTCCCAAACCACCGTCATGAGGCAAATACTTATCTGTCTTTTGTCTGTACAACGTAGTTGCATTTTTTACAATTTTGTATGAATAGGATTAAGTTGTATGCACTGTATTTTTTAATATTTTCTTTCACTTATCATTATTATTTTGAGATTTACCTGTCTTCTGTGTATAAAGAGTCTGTTACTTTTTATTATTGAATAACAGTCTATTCTATAGTATACTACAATTTGTTTGTCTTTTGCTAAAGTTATATCTGGGCATTTCATTTTCATTTCATCATTTCATCATTCATTTTTATTTCATTATCATCATGATTTTGATAAAAACATGCTATTGTTTTATGATTTCAACCCTTTTTTAATTGGAAATGTAAAGAAATAACATGGATTTTTGTTATTTTTATATCCTGAAATTTTTCTAAACTCACTTATTAGATCTAACTTTCTTGCAAATTCTTTAGGTTTTTTAGATAAGTGATCATATTGTCAACACACAAACCTGGTTTTGTATTTTCCTTTTACATCTGTGCACCTTTTACTTTCTCCTGCCTTATTACTTAGGCTGGGAACCCAAGTACAATATTAAATAGAACCACCAAGAGCAGTTATCCTCTCCTTGTTCCTAATTTTACAGTGAAAGCATTAGTCTTTTTTCATTAAACAATATTGTCAACTAAATTTTTTCATAGACTTTTTCTGTGATGCTGAGGAAGTTTCTCTCTGGTTATATTTTGCTTATTGTTTTTACCATGAACATCTTTGGGATTTCTATTAATTATACTTCTAATGATTTTTTTGGGACAATCAAATGCTTTATTTTTCTCTTTTTTTGTCTCATTATGGTGAGTTATATTACTGTATTTTTGCATGCTAAACCTACTTTAAGTATTTGGCATAAATTCACTAGGGCATGCTGTATTATCTTTATTGTTTGTTTTACAAATTACTTTAGAAATCCTAAAATTGTTTTACTAATTTTATGTCTGTATTCATTAATGATATAGTCCTGTAGTTTACTTTTCTTGTTTTGTAAAGAAGTTTTTTTCTGGGGCGCCTGGGTGGCTCAGTCGGTTAAGCATCTGACTTCAGCTAGGTCATGGTCTCATGGTATGTGGGTGCGAGCCCCACATCGGGCTCTGTGCTGACAGATCAGAGCCTGGAGCCTGCTTCCAATTCTCTGTCTCCCTCTCTCTCTTTGCCCCTCCCCCACTTGTGTTCTGTCTCTCTTGTTCTCAAAAATAAATTAAACATTTAAAAAGAAGTTTTTTTTCTTACCTATTTAACAGCATAGGAAATATTTAATAATGTACTCTTCAGTGACAGTTTGTACTCACCTTTTTTGGACTCTGCACATTTATTCCCCTATTCCTGTCCTGAAGCTCTTGTTTGTGTAGTGTTTGTTGCCTTCTATATTCTCTGGATTCAAAAGGCATCCTATTTCCTGTGAACTCACACCACTAAACTGTTAACAATGCTAGTGCATAATAAGATATTCAAAGCATTTTTACTATTCTGCTATAACAGCTGTATTCAACCTTAGTGTACCTGATGCATTTTATTTTACATGTATTTTGTAATTCCCTTTCATTATTTGAAATGAAACATAAGTAAACTACATGAATAGAATACTGCAATGATAATGTAAAGGAGACATAAAGAGGGAGCAATTTGTAATAAAACAATTATATTTATTTTATTAATAAGTGAACATATTACTATGAAAACCTAATGAGGCAAGCACATGCTTGCATCTATATATAGAATATCTTTTGAAGGCCAACTACAAATTTGGATTTATCACTTTGTAACTCTAACATCTTGAGTGTCATTCCCATGTAGGTAACATGATTATGCCTAGGGGAAAATAAATTTTGATGAAAAACAGAAGTTTTTCTGAGGGTGCTGGGTGGCTCAGTCAGTTGAGTGTCTGAGTCTCAACTGCAGTTCAGATCATGATCCCAGGGTCATTGTACCTAGCCCAGTGTTAGGCTTTCCCGCCCTTCTCCCCCACTCAAGCTCTCTTTCTATAAAATAAATAAAATAAAATAAAATAGTAAAGTAAAATAAAATGAGGAAGTTTTTCTAAGTTTAATCTTTCCTTAATTTAGGCAGAGATTACTTTGTTAGAAGTTCAGTGTAGACTTGAAATGTGCAAAAGCGTTCTGTGTTTACGTTCTAAAGCGTGTTAAAGGTTAGGCTCAGGCAACCTCTGATTTAGGCACTACAGATGCCTAGAATGTGGAGCTTTGCAGGATGAGTACTGCATATTGCTGGCTCTCTCTATGGGAATTCCCATTTGCCCTAGATCATTCTGACAGACACATGACCATCCAAGTTTTTAAAATTCTCTCTAGAAGGAGACACTGCTTCTGTGGATATTCGCTAGGATAGATTTTAAATTAAAATGACATTTGAACCTACATTGCTGATTTATCCCATTTTGATCATTTTTTCACAGCTGACAACTAACAAATTGAGTTTTGCGAAGAGTATTTCTTTAGACGTAATTTGGTGAATATTCACTATTTTTACATAAGATTTTATGTCTACAGATAGTCCCAGATTATAAGTGAATGAGCCTCTTTGTGGATCCTAATTATTTTTATAAATTAAAAAAATAAATCATTTTGATATTTAACATTAAAACAACTGTGTTTCATGTGAAGTAATATATTGCATCCAGGACCAGATGCTTCTATTTAAGAATTAGACAAGATTTTAGAAATAGCCCGAAGTACTTGGTTCCTTTCCTATAACTAATAGACAACAAAGCTGTAAATATGTATATTTAAAGTATATTAAAATCAACGTTGATGGAACCAGAGTGTATGATGCCAAGTGAAATAGTCAGTCAGAGAAAGACAAATATCATATGATTTCACTTATATGTGGTATTTAAGAAACAAATCAGATGACCAGAGGGGAAGAGAAGGAAATATAAGGTAAAAACAGAGAGGAAAGCAAACCGTAAGAGACTCTTAAATAAAGAGAAAAAAGTGAGGGTTGCTAGAGGAGAGATGGGTGGGGGCTTAGGCTAAATGGGTGATGTGCACTAAGGAAGGCACTTGTGATGAGCACTGAGCATTGAATGTAAGTGATGAATCTCTGGCTTTTGCTCCTGAAACCAATACTACACTGTATGTTAACTAACTTTAATTTAGCTAAATAAATTAAATAATAAAGAAATAAGTAAAATATTTTTTAATATAGTGAACTCTCATAAGCTCTTCAAAAATGCACCTTTTAAGAATTATGCACCTTTTACTTATTTATGCCATAAATAAAAATCTGTTATGAAGTATTTTTAGCTAAAATATGAAGACTTACAAAATAGAGGCAATAAATAAGTTTGAGAGATGGTATAGTTGAGCTTAATGTGTGGTAATAGATTTTCAATTAATCTTAATGTTGGATGCTTCCAAGTGCTAGGTTTTGCAGGCAGGACTACCATGTAGGACATATAGTAATTAATATATGTTGTGTATACTTCCAAAGCAAAGTTCTAAGGGACACTTAATAGACTAAAAATATAATAGAGTATGGTGGGAAAATGCAGTTATGAAAACTGTGGTAGTCAAGTGTGCACATTGCATCCATCTGTTGAAGAAACCCTTTGGATAACGTGGATTGGTAGAGAAGAATGAATGATTATTTTCCAAGCATTCCTGTCAGAACTTATACATTTCAAACCTATATATGAAGATAGGAACCACTTTTAAACATTTTTATTAGTCCATAATTTTACCCTGGTCTGAATGACTTTAGCAAGCCCAAAAGGTAGACCCAAAGACTAGAATAAAGTCAGAGCCATTGTTGCCATTAAATCTGCATCATACTTGACCCAGTTCAGTATTTCAAATGGCCTTGGAATTGACTTTACTTCCTGGAATATTTGTGGAATGCAGACATGTTTCTAATTTCCGCATAGATAGAGGCAAGGACACAAAATGGGCTATGGAATGAAACCTTAATGTTGAAAATACCCTGTTATAAAAATGACTTTCAGAGGTTGCCTGGATGGCTCAGTCGACTGAGTGTCTATCTTCAACTCAGGTCATGATCTCACAGTTTGTGAGTTCAAACCCTACTGTCATTGCAGAGCCTGCTTCAGATCCTCTGTCCTCTTCTTTCTCTGCCACTTCCCAGCTCATCCTCCCCCTCCTCAAATAAATAAACATGTTTTAAAAATGACTTTCAGGCTAGAATTAGTGGTAGGGAAGTTTTCATGATTATTTAGTAGAAACTCATGTTAAATCACAATCCTCCTTTACAAGTTTCAGGTGGGCTAGTTACTGGAGCCACTATGTTTGAGAACAAATACAGACTCTGAGAGTCTGGAATGCACTAGAATAATATCAAAAGTATATGTCAGTCTACCAACATGAGGATTAACCTTCTTATCTATAAAGTAGCCTTAACATGGAGCATTTTTAAATTAAAATTTCAAGAGCAATTTAGCTCATTAATTACTTAAGCATGAATATATTGTTGGGATACATTTGCTCTTATGTAATCTGTAAAGTGAAGTCACCTGTGGATGAGAGCATTTAATGACAATTGATTTTTCTCACATGTGAGACATGTTATGAAACTCTAACAGCTCATGAGTGTTGACTACCAGACCAGCTGGTGTTTGACTCATTTGGCAGTTCTTTTTTGTGCCTGCATTTGTTTTCCTGCAGGAGTCCAGAAATAGGCTGAAGTGATCTCACCAAGTGTCTCCTAATTTTAGATTTTTCCTCATGTGCTGGTTATGGTCAAAGAGAGTTCCATAACCTTCCTGGTTCCACCCACTTTTACATGAGCAGCAAGATGTACTCTTTAGAACACTGAATCCTTCTGGTGTATAACATAGTGATTTTTGTTAGGAAATGGGGCACAGTGATAATTGTTTATAGGTGGTTCTAGTATATTTTGTCTCACCTAAATTTTTTCATACTGGGTTTCACATGGCCTTTTAAGTTGCATTGTTAAACTAAGGTCATGGAAGTTCAGAGTTTTGGTAGAAGAAGAATGCAATCCACTAAGGTAATCATCACCAATTATATAAATTAATATTTGTAATATTTAAACATCTTTCTATTAAAAGAATACATGTTCATTTTTAAAATAATTGTAGAGAATATAAGAGAGAAAAAGCAAAGGATAGAAAATTAAAAAGACTGATAGTCTCAATACAAAAAAAATATTTTAATAATGTATAATGATCAATTCTGGATGTTTATGTATATATGTGTGTGATATATATATATATGTATATATATATATATGTCACATGCATAACAATATATGTTGCTTTAAGGTATTTTTAATGACCTAGTTGTAGCTATTATAATCATGTTTTCATAACTTAGGAAACATATCAGAAATCCTATATAATGAAAATTTCAGACTTTCAATAGTGCATTTCTTGATCTTCCAAACTATACTTAGAAATCTGTTGTGATAAAAAAGAAAACAAGAAAGTTCTTGTGATAATTAAAATGTATTTCAGTTTGATTCATTTTTGCTGAGATAAACAATTTATATTTACTGAATTCTCCACAGAACTACAACTTGATCCAAAAAGTAAAATAAATGATTTTGATCATTTATTTATTTAAACAAAGTTAAGTACATTTAAAAATATTTATAAAAATATTCAGAAGAACTAATACTTAACAATTATAGGTTTGCAATTCAGTGATGTGTTTCCAGCAATTTGCATATCTTCACTTAAATTACTTGAATGATTGTGTTAAATGTTAATTGTTCATTGTTTAAATTTTTGTCATTAAATATTTAACTAGTTTTATATCTCCATAATCTAAGTGTGAATATTAACAATTCCTGCCTTCTAGGGATTTAATTCTGCAGGTCAATGAGCTTAAAATAAACTTGTATGTTAGATATAATTGTAAGGTGGGAGAAATATATATATGTCAAGAAAATAATAATCAAATCTTAGATTTTGGCTGGTTTGGGGACCAGAAAAAATTATCAAGAGTGTTCTCATCATATGTGTTCCCAGCATATGTTCTTTATATGTCCTTTTTAAAAATGGTTGTGGTTGGTGATATTCCAGGATTAAGGGGGATTTTTGTATATTATAGTTAATACTTTTTTCTCAATAAAAACATGTATTGTCTCTAACAAAGACAGGCATAGCCAGATGTTATCCATCACGTTTAGAAGTTAGCATTTGGTACTTTACTAGCAAGATATTTCCCATGGCAGAGATTCAGGGAAGATTCCTAGCATTGAAAAAACTTCAAGTTCATATGCGATCTTTTTATTCAAGGCAGTTCCTCTTCTTCAGGCCTTTTAAAATAATGATGCATACCTCCAATCATTTTCTATCTGTTATTATTATTATTATAAAATAATTCAGTATTATACTCACTTTAAATTTTATTCATTCTTGTATTTTCAAATATTGAGAACCTTCTGTATCTCAGACCACAGCGGGATACAGTGATTAGTGACATATAAAAGATCCTTATGCTGTAATAGTTTTGCTATTTTTTTACACACTAATCTCTAGATTTCAAATATTTGACATAGGTGGAATTTCAATATACCTCACAATAAAGGGATGCTGGATGCAACACTGAGGTTATATCTGCCCATTAGGTGCTGGTTTCAACTCACCGGTCCCTTCTGCTTCAACAAACATGTATGTACCCAGAATTATGATCATGTGGACCATCATTTTAGCTCACTCCATATCAGTGCTTCTCAAAGGGAAATCCCTGCAGCATCAACATCAGCGACTTTGCTAAGAATACAAATTTGGGGACCTCACTTTAGACCTGCCTTGACCTGCCTTATCACCTTGGGGGTGAGGCCAAGTAATCTCTACGTTAACAGTCTTCCAAGACAAATCATTCTCATGTGTGCTACATTTTGAGAACTGCTGGTTTAGAGTAAATGTTAATGCTGTCTTGCTCACAATCTATAATGGATGTCAGTATTACAAGTGCTTATTTCATCATTTCCTAATAAATTAAATTTTGAAGCTCTAGAACACTTTCCTTCTGATGAAGAAGTCATATGGCCATCTTCATTATTTTTTCTGTGTTAATAATGCCTGTATTAACAAAATCATGTGATATTAACCAGTATCTATTCTTTGGTACAGGGAAAGTATAAAATTCACCCCATCCAGTTTACCTCTAATTACATAAAAATTTTAAGCAGCAAGACAATTTCTGTATTCACTGGTATTAATAATTAACCTCTAAGTACAAGATGGCAATGTACAAATGGTTCATATTTTAATTGAATATTTTAATGCCTTGTATAAACATTGAGTTTCATTCTCTGTAAGGATAAATGATTAGACTCATTTAGTAATTTGATAATTAAGCCCCTACTATAAGCAATCTTGTATGCAGGAGGCTGTAAAGTTGAAGAGTATGGCATCATCTATATCTTCAAGAACTTAGAGATTAGCAGCATATACTATGAAATATACACACATAACTCTAGAATGTGGGGCAGTACATGAGGAACTTGATAAGGGAAGTATATGTAGGCTATGTGACAAATGGAGGAGAAACCCTTGATACTGGCCTTCTGAGATGCTTTATGTTGAAGAGGCCATTTGAATTAAGGTCATTAAGCCTAAAATGTGAAACATATCATAAGTGGTATAGTAAAGTAGAGAAGGCTGTTCAGGAAAAAGAAAGAACATCAGCAAAGGAAGGGAGGGAAGAAAGCCTAGTACTCGGTGTTCATAGAGTATCAAAGAATGAGGTTCATTAGAAATCGAAGTATGTGCCTATGATAGTTGAGGAAATAAGGAATTCAGTAGAAATTTATTGACTACTGAGAATTTGAAAAAGGAAAGTAAGTAAGACAGTTAAATGTATAAATACACACAGCTGTTTTTCTTTTATAGAATGGATTGGAAGAGAAAAAGTTTGAGGGAAGTTGAATAATTAAAAAATGTATTTAACTTTGGTCTAAGGAATAAGAAATTAGACCCCTGCGCAAGAGGAAGAAGAGGCTTAAGATAGGGAGAAGAAGGGACAGTATAACAGAATTATTGGGTAGCCTCCAAAAGTTAAAGTGAATATTCACAGTATTGAAAAATCATGAAGAAAATGTATTTGTATTAACTATAGAAGGGCAATGTTCCTGGTAGGAGAAATAATAAGTTTATTTGGGGACATGCTAATGTGGCTTTGTTAGGAACTAGCAGGTGTATGAGCAGTTAATGAAGTGGGACTCGGGAAGGTAAAAGCATAGGGGGACTGCCTCTTTTGTGTCCACTCATATCATATTCAAAAAAATGAATCTTTTTCCAGATAGGGTTTTAGTAATTAGTCTCTTCCTTTATTGAACAACTGTTTCTTAAACTCTCACTATATGTCAGACACTATTCCAGGCACTGCTGATAACAGCAGTGAAGAAAGCTCCTTCATTGTGCTTAAACATTAGATGGTTATTAAGAATAAAGATAAATTAAAAGAATACATATATGCATTATTTCAGGTAAGGTAATATATTTGATTTTTCTGAGACCTCTTTCTAGAGCCGTCCATTTTTTGTGTGTGAAATATTGATTCAAATTATGTTCTTATTTAATGTTCAAGTATTTTTTATATGTATTTTTTGAGATAGAGAGACAGAAACAGAGAGTGAGTGGGGGAGGGTCAGAGAGAGAGGGGGAAACAGAATCTGAAGCAGGCTCCAGGCTCTGAGCTGTCACCATGGAGCCCGACGCAGGGCTTGAACCCACAAACCATGAAATCATAACCTGAGCTGAAGTCGGACGCTTAACTGACTGAGCCAACCAGGAGGCCCTGTTTAAGAATTTTAAAATAGTTTATGTACTAGCTTTTCTACCATACTAATACCTAGACTAAATATGACATCATCTGAAAAATTATCTAAAGGTTTCCCACTGTTCTTTCACATTCATGACAAAACTAATAATATCTGTACACTGAATTGTAGATTTTATGGAGCAAAATTCTTTTTGGCATGTAAAATATAATGAGAATAAAACCTGTCCATTTTTTGGTAAACTATTGCTCATAACTTGGCTTTCTTGAACAAAAATGTTCGTATTTTATTTAATTTTATTTTTTTTAAAGGAATGAAACCAAAAGGAAAAGAGAGAGATCTCAAGCTGTTGGGATTTGAAATTTTGGCAGATAATTTTTTTTCTGAAAAAAAAAATTGTTGGATGAGAATTCAAAACATCCTCCTCTTTAGCCCTACTTAGACATCCATAATACCGCCTCAGAGGACACAAAACAGTGAGGTACCCAGCTTATCCTACAGGGAAAATCATTTTAAATACTGGAATGCAAGCAGAGAAAATTCTGGTGACCCCTGTGTACATCCAAACCACTCACTTTCATTCTTAGACCTCAATCACTATCATTTCTATGAAACTGACAGAATTCTCAGCATTGATATGCAAATGAATGCACCGACAGTAGCCACACTATTTATTTTCCATGTGCTCTGTAAGCCAGAATTCTGAAAGGCTTCCAGCAATTTAATACACAACACCTTCAATGAATTCAACTAAAAACAGTCAACCAGCTTCACATACTCTAGAATAGTCTGTTGAGACCTTGACATATTCCTGAGGACTGTTATGTTTTAAGTTTGCTAAATGCCACTGAGAAATTTTTTTAATGGATAAACTGGTAGTGAGGTAAAATGGAATGCTTAAAATCTTTGTTTCCATTTATGCTCTTTCAAAATTACATGAAATGTATGGCATAGTTGACATTTGAGCTGTAAGATCAAATGGAAAAGGTTGGTCCTATTTTGTGTGAGCTGAATTTCTTTTCAGCAAAGCAATTAAATTGTGTCTCTAATAACAGACTACTCATTGCCTATTGGCCTGTGTACTCTTCCGAGAATCATGAAAATTGAAATGGGATACAGATTATGATAATGGAACTAAAAAGGAGAGGAAGCAGAAGGAATTTACTACTCTCTCTCTCTCTCTCTCTCTCTCTCTCTCTCTCTCTCTCTCTCTCCTTCTGTTTTCCTTCTCCTAATTCTTAAGGTAATTACAAAACTCTAGAGATGTGAACATCTTTATTATGTATGCAAAACGCCGCCATCTGCTGGAAACTTACTTTGCAAACCTTCAGAGGCTGAATATGAGAAAAACCTATTAGTAAAAGTGATGCTTTGTTGTACTGTTCCTTTACTCAAGTGCCAGACTTTTCCTTGGTGTCCCAGGAGCTCAGTTTCTAAGGAATTAAACGGGAAGTGGGACACATCTAGGAGAGAGATTTGGTTTCATCCAGCCCCCACTGTTATATTCTCGTTCTTCTGATGCTCTAGAGCAGAGTACTGTGTACAATTAGTGGATGTTACAATTATCTCATTAAGGACATTTCTTCTAATTATTTGCAAATCAGAACAAATTGAGTAACTATGAATGGCTAACCAACTGTCATTCCTTAAACAAGCATTTGTTAAACATTTACTGTCAGATGATTTGCCTACATGATGAGGATACATGAGGGAGACACATAGGCACACACATGCATAGAGGTACACACCTACATGTGTGCCCCCTCACACACACATACACACGTGCACGCCTGTACTTGGACACTCCAGTTACGCTTTCTGAGAACTCATTACCTAGTTTATCATAGAGCATGTAATAATTACCTGAAATGTACAACCAAAGTAATTACAAGATGCCCTTTTATACTTCGCTTAGATTTTTTTTAAGTAGTTGATTTTTTGTTTCTTTTTCTACCTTACTCGGTCTCTAGTTATTCCTTCCAATGAACACATCCGTTTTTAATTTTTCTTTTCTGAGTGTTTGTCCCTTCACAAGCTCTCTCTACTGTGCTTGCTACCAGTCTTTCTTCCTTTTCGTTTGCTTTCTTCTTTTAAAAATTTTTTGTCTTTATTATTTATTTTGAGAGACAGAGACAGAGAGTGAGAGGGAGAGGGGCAGAGAAGCGGGGAGACTCAGAATCTGAAGCAGGCTCCAGGCTCCGAGATGTCAGCACAGGGCCCAACGTGGGGCTCGAACCCACGGAGTGAGCGATCATGACCTGAGCCAAAGTCAGACCTTAACCGAAGTCAGACGCTTAACCGACTGAGTTACCCAGGCGCCCCTTTCTAATCTTTCTTAACTCAACTTAATAACTTTTTTTTTTCACCTTGCATGAAACTATTTATTTTCTTAGGAAATCCAAAATCCAGGTTAGGATCAACTCTTACTTTTGTTTTATAATTTACCATCAGCAGGGACCAGATCTTTCATGGGCACTCTGAAAGGCAAATGACCAGCAGCCCTCAAACCTCATAATCATCCTAGAAAACCAAGGGAACCTCAAACAGATTTGATCCCTGATTTCCTATCAAGATGTATGACAACTTACAATTATTAGCATAAATATGTAGCATAAATAATAGAATCACTCTGGGCTAAACAGTGCCCTTCTACAACTGACTCAGGTAAGGATAGAAAACTGCAAACTTCTGTTACATTTTGATAAACATATTGAAAATGTTTTAGATGCTATTGTTTAACCTTAAAAGAAAAACAAATTTAAAAAAATAGGATGAAACTCTAAAGAACAACAACCAAAAAATATTTTGGATTTCAAAACTAAAAATAATTGGACATCACTCAGTGGTTAGATCATATTAGTTAGATGGAAAGAGACTTAGGGGAGCCTGGGTGGCTCAGTTGGTTGAGCATCTGACTTCCACTCAGGTCATGATATTGTGGCTCCTGAGTACAAGCCCCTCATTGGACTCTGTGATGGAGCCTGCTTTGGATTCTGTGTCTCTGTCTTTTTCTGTCCCTCCCCCACTCACACTGTCTCTTTTTCTCTCTCAAAAATAAATGAACTTTAAAGTTTAAAAAAAAGAGATTTAAACCTTACAGCCCAGAGAACTACAAATACATCTCTCAGATCCCAATGCTTCATGAAGGTTTATTTGAGTAGAACCATGTTATTGTCAGAAGGGTGTTCTTAAGGTTTATATCATATTAGGTTGCTAGACCTGCTGTAACAAAGCACTACAACCTAAGTTTCCTAAATAATAGAAATTGATTGTCATATAGTTCTGGAGGCTTGAAGTCCAAAAAGAGATCAAGATGTTGGTAGCATTACTTCCTTCTGAGGACCCAGAAAGATAATTTGTTCCTAGCTCTGGTGGTTTGCTGGGCTCTTTAACATTGCTTGTCTTTTGATGTCTCACCTTGATCTCTGCCTTTATCTTTCCATAGTGTTCTGTATACATGACTATGTCCAAATTTCTTCTTTTAAGACACTAGTCATACTAGATTGGGGCTTCAGTCAACTCTTACGTGGCCTCATCTTAACTAATTACATCTGCAACAACTCTATTTATAAAAAGATTTTATTCTATGATACTTGGACTTAGGACATAGGAATTTCAGAGAACACAATTAAAACCATTATACACATAGACCCTGTGTAACCATTAAAACAGATAGCATGGTAAGCTTGGGTAACACTGAAGACCTTATCACTTAGGAGACTATGAAGGCAGCCAAGGGCTTATATCTGTAACTGAACACACTAAACTATTCTCACCTCCTAAGTACTATCTATCAAGTCTTTGAGTAAGGCCTCAGTCTACAAATGAAAGACACTGGTATCAAAAGTGAGGATCGAAAGTACACTTATCAGGTACAAAATGGCTTACTGGCCATGGGGAACCCCAAAATATACACCAATGAAACAATTAGAGAATATCAAACCTTGTGAAATACAATTATAATTATCTTTGCCTTTTTCTGATATCACAGTCATTGCTTAAAACCAGTTGGTACTGATATCACATATCTGAAAATATCAAACTTAGTTTTTAGTCTTTGTGAAATGTCAACTACTGAAGAATTATGTAAGAAGCAATGCCTCTGTCAGTGCGTTTCCATTTCTGTCGTAGTCACTATTTTGTAATTACAATTTGAATATATTCTAATGTAAATATAATGCTAACAGCATTTTAATTTTAGAATATCCGTTTGAAAATAAAGCTACATTTGTATAATATGTACTTATATATGTATATCATCTATATATGTATATACATACATGTATATATACATGTATTTATAACCAATATAAATATATATGTGTATGTATATGCTACACTTGGAGAATATATGTATTATATTTATTTGTATATTATATGTGAACATATACAATATATAAAATTTATAGTTCTGTATAATAAAAAATATATAAATATATACTATATCATATATAAAACTATATCATTTATATAGAGAAAATATATGCATGTGTGTGTATATATATATTCTGCTTCATTTTGTTTTTAGGATTTTTTTAAATTTTCCCTTCTTTCTTAAAAAGAAATGTGGAATTGATTATGGGGTAGATGAAAAATTATACCTTTATAAAAATTGTGAAGAGTGGGTAGCTGATGACAAATATTTACTGTGCCCTAGGAGTAGCTCAAATGGCTTTCTTTATATTTGAAAAATAACTTTCTACTTAACATATTTAGCCTCATAGTTATAATTAATTACAGTTGTTAAGGTTCTATGACATACCATAGACTAATGCTCATTGTTATCCAGATAACAATCAATATTAAACTGAAAAGCTGGCTAATGCTCAGTGATTAATATATAAAAATACCCTGTGGATGTGGCAACACACCTCCTCATACAGTTCTATGACACACAATAGACTAATGCTCATTATTATCTAGATAACAATCAATATTAAACCTAAAGGCTGGCTAATGCTCAGTGCTTAATATGTAAAAATACCCTGTGGATAAGGCAACACACTTTCTTCATTCTGAATGTGCTTTCCCTAATTGACTTAAGAAAACATAATATTGAAACATTAACGGGAAACCTTCCTGGAGGCTTAATATTGGACACAATCCCATTACTTAAAGAGTAATTTTCATAGATGTACAGATTTCTTCTCTTCCTAGAGAATGAGTCATATCTAAGGTTTCATTTGGAAGCAGGTTACCTAGAATTTGGGGTATTTTCTCTATTGGATATTTCTTTTAAGTTTTAGATTTAGATTTAGTAGTTAGATTGTGAGGAATCTTATTTATTCATAGTGAGCCTAAAATTACAGCAA
Organism: Suricata suricatta; assembly: GCF_006229205.1. NCBI lineage: Eukaryota > Metazoa > Chordata > Mammalia > Carnivora > Herpestidae > Suricata > Suricata suricatta. Next base: position 56,812,344 of record NC_043712.1, read on the forward strand.
GTGACCACCTGTATTAAAAACTAGAATTTCTCCTTTAGTCATTAAGGAGTTATAGCAACATAAGCAATTTTTAGATTCTTTTGAATGGCCAAGAAGGGTTTACATTATTTCTGAATTGTGAAGATTTGATAATATGTAAGGAAATACCTTGCCAGTCTCTACCCATGTGGGGCCAGGCAGTATATGGGCCATGTTGGCCAAGGCAAGGCAGGCATTAACTCCAATTTTAGGCAGAAAAGAAATGCCCATCTGCTTGTTCTTCATTACTTCCCTCCTCCCTCACCCCTCCTTCCCTCCCTCCTTCCTTCTTTCTTTCCTTCCTTTCCTCCTTCCTTCCTTCTTTCCTTGAATTAGTGTTTTCCATCTGCTAGACATACTAATGAGCACAGATATTATAGAAACAAGCAAGTAATGGAGCACCCAGGTGGCTTAGTGGTTACGCATCCTGCTCTTGATTTCAGCTCAGGTCTGGATCTCATAATTTCCTGAGTTCCAGGGTCCAACATTGGGTGGAGCCTTCTTGGAGTTCTTCCTCTCTGTGTTGTTTCTCCCTGACTTGTGCTCTCGCTGTCTTTCAAAATAAATAAACTTTAACTGGGTTAGTCTTGAGTTCAAGGCCCACATCAGGCTTGCTGCTGCCAGCACAAAGAAGACTTTGGATCCTCTGTCCCTCCCTCTCTCTGCCCTTGCTCTGCTTGCTTGCTCTCTCTCAAAAATAAATTAACATTAAAAAAAAAAAGGAAACAAGCAAGCAAATAAAAACACAGATTCATCTTTTCCCTGAAGTTGCCGAGAGCTGGGAGGAAGAGAGAGGATAATGAAAAACCATAATGTTTGGTGCTAATATAGGATTAAAGATGTGCACAAGTCTCTCAGGCAGATTTAAGAGGAGTTCCTTACTCTGAGAGCAGAGAGAGGGGGTTATGCAAGTTAAATTAAGGAAGCTGATCTTTGAGTCAAATCTTGAATAGCTTTCCCACTGTGGGATTGCATGTGAAATTTAAAAGCTTATTGGGGAAAGAAGAATAATTTTTAATTATAAAATTAAAATAATTTTATATAAATATAAAACAGATCATAGAACTGATTTAAATTTTTCCTGTTTTAATAAACTGAGGAATATTTGACCATTGATTTGTATATTTGTATAATGCTGTACACATTTTTACCCCAAGATCATTCTTGATCTCTCATTATTTCGATGGCTTTGTAGAAGCCACGACTCTCTACTACCAAACCATTTTTTCTGTGAAGTGCTTTTAAACATACAATTTCAATTCTTTTTGGATCACACTAGATCAGAAAGGATGATAATAATAAACTAAATATGGACAAATGATTTCTACATGAAAACATCTCTGCAAGTATGATATAAAATTACTTTAAAAAATTAAAATATTAGCTTCCATCTTGTAAATGTATAACTAAATCTCATGATAGGCAATATTGAGCTTGATAGCATAAAATATGTATACATTGGTATTATCATTTCCTATTTGTTGATAAGGCAGAGTTTTGAGAGGTTGGTCAAGTGTATATATATATTTGATTAGTCCTTCAAAATCCTATATTCCTTGTATCTATTTTTTATTCTAACACCTTTACATCTACTACAAATATATGAACTCTGAGGAATACACTGTAAAACATCATCAGTTAATTTGGGAATTGGTAAATATATAGACACAGTAAAAAATTAACAGACAAACTTTAGCGTTTTAGCTACCATTTCCACCTCTGTTCTTGCACACACACATTTTATCTCATGCTGATGAATGTGACTTTGGACATTTTTTTAAATCTGTGTATTGGAAACAGGGCTGGCTCTGTGGGCATGTGAACACAGGCCCCATTTGGGATTTAATACACTATAGTTGTAATCTGCTTATTTTTTTTTTAATAGACAGAGAGTGTGAGATGGGGAGGGGCAGAGAGAGAAGAGAGTGAATCCCAAGCGGGCTCTACACTCTCAGTGCAGAGCCTGGCACAGGGCTTGGATTCACAAAACCACAATATTATGACCAGAGTCAAAACCAAGAGTTAAATGACTGAGCCACCCAGGTACCATTCTGTATTTGTAATCTTGGAATGCATAGTAATTTTATCTTCGAATTTGCATTTAGTGAGTAAAGTCTTAGTGGAAAATGAAACACGCTCTAGGTGCTTGGAGTCTACTGATGCACTGTTCCACCTCCTGCAGCCTCTCTGCTTCCCTGGGATCTGGGATATCTTCTTATCTGCCTCCTTCTACTAATGCTCCTCTTCGGTGGCCTCAGCTGTATGACTCCTGCCATCTTCCACCAGGGGTGGCAACTGCAGGAGATCCATGTTCCACTACTGCTCTCTTTTCTCATCAGGGATCTAGCCATGGGCACAGGACAGGGAAGGATTAAGCATGTGGCCATGGTGTTTAAGAGCAGAGCAAGGCTGTGGACATCCTACACTAGGCTGGCAGCAGTACTTTCCATTCAATTTAACAGAGACCTTTTATTCACCTTCAGCCTGGTACGGAGTGAAATTGGGTTGGAAGCTTGTAATCTTGCAATCCCGTTGGAGTCATCAATCTACCAGTCATTGTGGAGGCAAGCCAATGGGAGGGAGACCTTGATTTCCCCACCCAGCTGGGGCCATACATTTTCATTTTGTCTCGGAGCCAAGAGGTTATGTAGCAGGCCCTGAATGGAAATGATTCAAAACTTAAACTGTGGTAGGAATTAAATAAGATCCATATACAATACCTAGAATAATGCCTGGCATAGAACAGGCTTTCAGTAAAGTTATTGTTCTTCCCAATGCCCCATCCTTTTTTAATTTGTTTCCATTAACTACATTAACCAGATATGTATTAAAGGGGAATGACTCTACTACTCCAATCCCCTGAAATTCACTCCCATGTGCCATATAGATTGAAAACCATGAATATTGGCTCTTAAAAGTTTCATTAAATTATCTATTGGATTTAGTTAATAATTAAGAAATGCTCTTTCCATGTGGAGGCATTTATCCTCAATAGGAATGTGACAGTTAATGGATCCAATGATGTTACTCTTGGACCATGTTTTTCACTGCTTCTGGACTCCCATATTCAATATCTTTTTGGAAAAGATAAGCAGGCAATTGAATCAGGTCCCATTGCAGCCAACCAAAAATAGGTAGCATACCACAGTAGTCTCTGTCCATAGAAATGTCAACTTTTCCCATGCTTCATCTTGTAGTCAACAAATGCAGTGCCTACTCTTCACCCATGTAGTGTCCTCATGCCCTTACACCAGAAACACTAGCTCACTAGTTATTAGTTTACTATCTCTGAAGATAGTCATTATAATTAGATTCTTAATACTGCTTTTTTTTTATCATGACTAAGAAGGCACATACATTAAACCTAGGAAACTGGAGTACCTGGGTGGTTCAGTCAGATAAGTGTCCGTTCTTGATTTTAGCACAGGTCATGATTCCATAGTTTGTAGGTTTGAGCTGCGTTCGGCTCTGGGCTAACGGTGAGGAGTTTCCTTGGGATTTTCTCTCTTCTTTGCTCTCTGCCCCTACCCGACTTATGCTATTCTCTCTCTCAAAATAAATAAGTAAACTTTTAAAACGTTAAAAAAAAAACACCTAGGAAACAAATTATGGTGGTCAGCACTTCAGACCTATATAAAATTGCTTGTGTATTTAACTTTTATAATAATGGAAAGTATAAAATTGAAATATTGCTCTTATTTTTAACAAAGAAAGCTTTTAAAATGTCTACTCACCATACATTATTAAAATTCAATTATATAAGACACAATTCATCTGTTCTGAAAATAAAAATAGAAATTCAAAGTTAAAATTTTTGTTACTTAGTGTCATAAATTCATGTTATAAAATAGATGTACATTATTTCTTCTAAAAAGAAACCATCAAAATATGTGAAAGAAATGATTAATTGGCTTTAGATTTTAAATGATCACAAATGGAGGAACATAGCAAAATTTTGATATTATGATGAGTGTTTAAGTAAAGAAAACCATATAATAATCTAAACTAATGCTGCTACATACAATTTTTAAACTTCACTGTCTTCTATTTACAAATAGATAATGGTAAGTTCTGGCATTAGTCATACATAGATATGCATTGCTCTTCTAACTCATAATCTGTATAACTATACATATTGTGAAAACTCTTTATTTGAAAAGTCTGTTTACCTATAATATCTACCTTACAGGAGGAGTCTTGTGAACAGGAAAATGTAAGGAGTGCTTGGTATAACATAAAGATTCAACAAATGGAAAGTATGGAATGAGCTCTGAGACTATTTTTCTTAATAATTTGATTTGTGTTATTTTTCCCAAGAGACTACTGAGAGCAACTTTATAGACTTACCATTATATGAGGATTTTGCCATTTATTGTTGCTCTGCCTCAGAAGATATGATTTACCCTATAATAACATTCAAATCAACCCAGTAATATTAACCATATGCTACTAGGTTCTGCAGTAAGAAGTTTCTGGTCTACAGAAAGTCATTGGAAAGTCTAAATGAGTATGTATTTACTGTGACTAGTGTGTATAGATTAAGTTGTTTATTTTTTGCTTATAGCTTCTTTCAAGATATGCAAGCACATGTTTCTATATAGAAGCTGATTATTGTTACAAATAAATTACAATTCACTTTTACTTACATTACCTAGACTTTATTGTTTGTTTTAATAGAATGAAGTGGATAAACTACTGTAATAACCAAGGCTTACAACTTAAAAATTCCAGCTGGTTATAATTTTCAGCCTAGTGTTAGTTTAGTGCCAGGAAATGGACCTATAAAGAACAAGCGTAATGAGAAATAAGGATAAATAAATTTAAAAGAAGATGAAATAGACGAATAGAGATGCCACATTGTAAAAATACATGTGGACTAGAAAGAAATAAAAACAAAAAATTATTGAATCGAGCAGGGAAAATGAAGAAAAGGAATTAAAATCTGAAAGAAAATGAGCTTTTTTTCCCCTGTAACTTTTTTTTCACTGTCCATTCTCAGGATTTCTTTCTTTCTCCTCGGCCTGACATACATCCTTGCCCCTCCTACATCAGGCACTGCACTAAGCACAAACATGTACAAACAACGCATTTTCACCTTTCCCTGAGGTTTTCCAAAGTTCTGGTGAATAGAAATCTAATGAAACTAAGTGTCTTTTCTAAAAAAATAAGAATGCTTCTTAAGAGAAAGAGACTGAGTCCAAATGGGGGAGGGACAGAGTGAAGGGAGACAGAATCCTAAGCAGGCTCCAGACTCTGAACTGTCAGCACAAAGCCTGAAGTGGCTCCAATTCACAAGCCATGAGATCTTGACCAGAGCCAAAGTCAGATGCTTAACTGACTTCGCCTCCCAGGCAGCCCTAATGTCATTTTTGTTTTATTTTTTTTCTAAACTACTTTATTTTAATTTCAGACCACCAAATTACCAACTATTTTGTATATCATAGAAGTGTACCTATTAAGAACTAGAAAAGACATTTCACTTTTTTTTTTTAAACACATCTGCCTGTCCGTATGAGACTTTTAAGCAAATCACTTATGGTTTCTGTGCTTTGGGTTACTTACCGCACAATAAATTAAGGATGTTCATACAGTTTTGGTAAGGATGACATGTCCTAATGATTTGGAAAATATATTCTAAATTGTAAGATGTTTTCCAAATGTTTATTTCTTTTGTTTTATAAACAATGTGAGATTATTTATAATTTCTATTAATTTTTTTTAATTTTACACAATTTAAGATTACTGTATTCTCATAATAAAGGGTACAACAAAACAAGTGTAGCAAGTACCTTTTCATATAGCAAAGTTGCCACATATGAGGGGGAAAAATCCTAGGTAGAAATAGTGTTATACACATATTTTCTCATCTATTTAACTCTGAAAACATTCTGTAACAGTAATAAGTGAAAAACAGATAATTTGCAGGCTTCTGTTTTATGCATTTGATAATGAGTAATTTACATTTCTGTAACCTGGACATTTAGCAGGTGTTTTTTTTTCCTTTTCTTCTCATAGTTTTTTGTGTTTCTGCTAGAAGTAGTTAAGTTTGGTCTGTTGGAGAACACTGTTAGCGTTTCTGTGTTTATTATAAGATTCTCCAAGTTTAATAATTATGAGAAAGGTATTTATAGATCAAGATAATACAGAGCATTTATGGTGATGGCTCAATATTTGCTTTCAGATTTACTTGTATTATACTAATAGACCAGGCTGGAAATAAGACAGAGAAAAATAACTATAATGTAGCCATGAACACTAGTCTAATAACTTGGTTGCTATATACTGCTTTATAAAGATTAGAAAAAAATCAGTTTAAAAGGATTATAGTTGTACTTAATGCTTCTTAAAAATAGGCCTATTATACATGCCAAAAGGGAACAATTCCTTAGCTTAAATATAAAATTGTATGCAGTATTACTCTTAATGTATTCATAAAAATAAATATATAACTATGGACTCAGGGAGCCTAAGGAATAGTGAATGAATAATACATTTTACATCACTACTTCAGAAATATAGGGAACCTTAAAAACTTTGTGTTCAAAGTTTTCACTTTTATTGATATTGAAAAAACCAGCAGCTTAAAAAATTTAAATAAACATGTTGGACTTTCAATGAGAGATCAGTAAATTTTAGTTATGAATAACTATATTGTGTCATATATTTTTAAAAAATTAGTTCACATAAAAATCAAGCAGAATATGAGATGAGTTGTTTATTATAACTTTTGGGTCAGGTAATCTTTGGTGCTTTTCCTCATTTATTAATTTGATTTCATTTAGATCTAGTCAGTATCAAACATAAACATAGAACAATCAAACTTCTAAGAGCAATAGTTTGAGAAGACTGAATTCACTGTATGTGAACATATATATATATATATATATATATATATATATATATATAGCTCTGTGTGTGTGTGTGTGTGTGTGTGCACGTAAGCTTGTGCATGACCTCCTTTCCAAGCCTCAAATTCTGTGATTTATTTCTGCACACCAACAAGGGCAGAAAATAACAAAGAAAAAGAATATTCAGAGTCTTGAATCTTTTGAGTTCCACACAAGAAGGCACTGACAGGGAAATATTTTGCTAACTTCTTTAACGTTTTTTGCTGGTGAGCTTGAAATCTATGAACACACAGGATCAGACATCTTTCTGAATCAACATAGGAAAAAAGAAAACAGCATCTTAGCAAAAGCTAGCTGCCATTGTTTGTAGTGGTTTTTTGTCTGTTTTCTTGCTTAATGTTTCAGGGTATAAATTATGTATTTATTTACTTATTTTGTTCATGGTTTCTTTGTGCTTTTGAACCTTCTACCATGTCTTTTGAGTGCTCACCAATGGCTGGGTATCATGCTTCAAAACTATGTAAATCCAAATGTCCTTTTAAAACTACTACATTCAGGGGCCCTTGGCTGGCTCAATCAGTAGAGCATGCAACTCCTGATCTCCAGATTGTGAGTTCGAGCCCCATTTTGGATGTAGAGATTATTTAAAATAATTAATTCTTTTAAATTTACATTCAGCAAAAAGAAAATTCAGGGTAGGGGTACCTGGGTGGCTCAGTCAGTTAAGTGTCCAACTATTGATGTTAGCGCAGGCCACGATCTCACAGTTTGTGAGACGGAGCCCTGCACTGGACGCTGTACTGGCAGCAATGAGCCTCCTTGCAATTCTCTCCGCCTTTGCCCTGCTCTCTCTCTCTCTCTCAATATAAATAAATAAACTCGAAAGAGAAATCAGAGTATGAGAAAGTAAATGAATATGTGCATATGCAAACACACATATATATAATTATATATGTATATATGTATCTATTTAGTATGTGAAATACCAACTGTATGTATAATAACATGTACAATATATACTTTTTAACAATATAAAATTATAGTATATATGTATATATAACACATATATACATATACAGATACATATTATTTTAGAACACACCATTATTGTAAGTTCTAGAATAATTTATAATTTTTAAGCGGTTGCACAATGTTTTTGCTTTATATGCACTTAAAAATAATTATTGCAAAATAGTTTTCCATTAACATTTCTGTTCGTTTTTAAATTTTTTTAAATGTTTTATTTATTTTTGATACAGAGAGAGACAGAGCATGAGAGGGGGAAGGGCAGAGAGAGAAGGAGACACAGACAGAACCTGAAGCAGGCTCCAGGCTTTGAGCTAGCTGTCAGCACAGAGCCTGATGCGGGGCTTGAACCCACGAACGTGAGATCTGACCTGAGCCGAAGCCAGAGGCTAAATAAACCGACTGAGCCACCCAGGCGCCCCAACATTTCTGACCTTAAGGCCAGCCTGGAATGTATTAACCATTTACTCAAAGTGTCCTCAGTGTTTAATCTTTGACAGTAAGTAAGAACTGGACTCTAGAGTCACAGAGTGCTCTTTGTGTTCCCATCAGATACTGCGTATTTTAACTTAGGTGAGTACTTAGTTCTCAGTTTCAAAATTTATAAAATTGCCACAATTTCAGTAAATTGTTCCCTGGGTTGCAGTGAGGGATTCAGTTATTAATATATATAAAATTAATAATCATGTTTGGCATGTAGTGAGCATTCAATAAGTGCGAGTAGTTATTATCTTTTTTAAATTAGATTATGACAGTATGCTATAATGTTGTATTATAATTTATTATTCAGTACATTTATAAGTGGAAAAGTCCTAATGTTGATATTTAAATGAATGATTATTAATGCTAAAGTCGTTTTTTTTCTTTAAATGGGGGTACTACTTAAAATGAATACAAGTCAGAGCACCTGGGTGGTTCAGTCAGTTAAGCATCTGAATTCAGCTCAGGTCATGATCTCACAGCTCAGAGCCTGGAGCCTGCTTCAGATTCTGAGTCTCCCTCTCTCTCTGCCCCTCCCCCACTCATGCTTTCTCTCTGTGTCTCTCAAAAATAAATAAACATTAGGGGCGACTGGGTGGCTCAGTTGGTTAAGCGTCCAGCTTCAGCTCAGGTCATGATCCCAACGGTTCATGGGTTTGAGCCCCACGTCAGGTTCTGTGCTGACAGCTAGCTCAGAGCCTGGAGCCAGCTTCAGATTCTGTATCTGCCTCTCTCTCTGACCCTCTCCTGCTTGTGCTGTCTTTCTATGTCTCTCAAAATAAATTTTAAAAATAAATAACTTTTTTAAGCAATATAAGTCAGTAGGGATATATGTAGTTTATGTAAAATCACACTCTGATCAAATGTTAAGTATGTATGAAGCTTTTTGTTTCAACTTTCATTTATTTCTACTTTCTCCAAATTTTTAAATTACAGAGCACAAATAGAATGGGATTTTACAGTAAATGGTGAGAAATGTATTATATCATTCTAAGTGTTTTTATAAGCATTGTTGATAGTATACCAGTTGGCCAGTGACTTTAAATTACCTAGATTGCAAGATCTGTAATGTTTCTCTCAGTGTCAGAATTGTGTGCCTTCTTTCAAAGAACAGGAAGAGTAAAATCTTTAGGATCTAGAGCAAGATTGCCTAGCGCACATGTCTTCTGAGTGTAAGAGGAAAAGTAAATAATAGACAGAGTAAGACAGTAGAGATGTGGCGAAGGATAGCTAGAGAATGTAGACAGTGGATGTCATCCAGTGACATAGATGTTCGTTCACGTGATGTTTTGATGCCAGAAAGGGGCATCCTAGAATTTGTCATCCTAAGTATGGAGAGTATATGAATGTAATATTATCTGTTCAAACTCCAACAAAAGTATTAGTTGTTTATATTTTGTTCAACATGATATGAAAAGTAAGCATTCTAGTATATAAAAAACAGCTTTACTACCTAGAGATTAAAGAAGAAATGTAGATCAAAAAAGATGAAATGCCCTATAGCTTATCTTCACATATTTTTATTGATAATTCATTAAAAACCACTGAAAGACTTTCTGTTCATTACAATTTTTTTTTACAATTATAGGGTCATCTGTGATACTTTATAAATAACCTGAAATTTCTTTCTATAAATCTAGTGTATTGAGTTCATACTCTTAAAATGTTTTGCCTTGTTTTCTTTTTAGTATGTTTTCAGTAGTAGTCATTTAATAATTTTATTGAAAAAAGCCAATTTTTTGTTTCTATGAGTTTCTCCTGGAAATTGGGAATGTATGAGTAGGTGTAATCTGCTGGTTATCCAAAGCCTGCTCATTGTCGTGCATGATTTCTCTGTATTGTTCCATCAAATCTTAAGAAAAATAAAATTCTGCCAGAAGGCCCTAAACTAATATTGTAAAATTAATTATGGCCAATATAATGTGGAGTGAAGTTAAAATGAGTTTACCATGTCTCAACTGAAGTATCTAAATGGAGCAGGAAAAGAAACTCAAGACATGGAAAATCAAACAATATTAATTAGTTCATGAATCCTCTAGAGTTGAGTGGATTAAATCAAATCATTCTATTTAGAATAAAGACATGTAATGCTAAGTGGTATGTCCAGGAAAAAAATGGAATATGAATAATTCAGAGACTTGGCATTCCTTCTATAATGAAATCCCAACTTAACTTTAGTAAATGTTTAGACATTAATTTTTGTTCTTTGTATTTTTATCTTCCTTTGAAATTGGAAAGTATTGCTTTTCCATATTTTTGTCTTTTTTTTAGACTTCTTTTTTATTCTTTTAAGAACTCCTTTTGGCCATAAGACACTCTTAAACACAGAGAACAAACTGGAAGTTACTAGAGGGGAGGTGAGTGAGGAATGGGCTAACTGGGTGATGGGTATTAAGGAGGGCACTTGTTGGGATGGGTACTGGATGTTATATGGAAGAGATGAATCACTGGGTTCTGCTTGCAAGCCAGTACTACACTGTATGTTAACTACTTTGAATTTAAATAAATAATTTCTTTAAAATCCTTTTGTATATCTTTTGGAAGATATTCCCCCCTTCAACAGTGAGGTTTTAGAGAATTGATTTGTGTTTCAAATTCCAGAGTAATAAAAGTGTCACAATGTTTGCATTTGCTGTTGGATCTTATTTTATTTATTTATTTGTTAAAGGTTTATTTGTTTTTGAGAGAGAAAAAGAGAGAGAGAAAGCAGGGAGGGGCAGAGAGACAAGTAGACAGATAACTTGAAGCAGTCTCTGTAATTGGCACAGTGCTGAGAGTGGGTTTGAATTCATGAACCATGATATCATGACCTGAGCCCAAGTCAGATGCTTAACCCACTGAGCCACTCAGATGCCCCAGAATCTTATTTTCAATGCTGAGGCTTGTAAACAGCACACATCTTCTCTGATCTGGAATAGAGACATAGATGAGAGAATGGAAAAATGAACCTCTACACTATGCAAATCCAGTCAAGTTCTATAATGATCTGCCATTGGCCAATCCTATCCTGAAATACTAAGACACTACCAATAGCTTATCTTGCTACTGATAAAGGATGTATTTTGAGTGATGGAGCCACACTAGCTACCAAGAAGTTACTGATAGTGTTTCTGGCCTTCTGAGTCCTAGAACTGAACCATATATTGATGATTGACTAAATAGTTATTCTGTTCATTCATTTCATCTATTCATACATTAATATCAGAAGCATTGATTCAGTGCTTACCATGTGACCTCCTTCATATAAAAATTCAAGATTCAGAGTAATTGGCACAGCGCTTCCCCTCAAGATGCTTAAAACCAGCTGTATGAGATATGTATAAGAAAAGGATTACAGAATGTTAAGTTCTTTCCTCCTGGTACTGTGGGTCATAGTGAAAGAGAAATTCAGTTATGAGAACAGGTGGAGCCATAAAAGGCAGGGAATAAGAGAGCAGAATAGTGTTTCTAAAGGAGTTTGCACCTCTTATAGAGCTACTAGTAATTTAGCAAGCAGAGCTTCTGTCATACTGGTAATCCTATCCAGATTATCATATTTATAGTAATGTATATTTGAATCATTCTCTGTGCAGATCCAAACAAGTGTTAATAAATTTAAAATGTGGTTTTTCCATGTAACTAAGTGGTAGTACCTACTAACCACTGAGGACATACCGCTCTCCAGATTGTATATTAAGATACTGCCCTTTTGCTAAGTTTAAATACTTAATTTCTTTCTAATGAAAAAGAACATTCTACTTTTGTTCATCACCGTGTCACTCTTCTGTGGTTAAAAGTAATAGACATTGGGGCGTCTGGGTGGCTCAGTTGGTTAAGAGTCCGACTTCAGCTCAGGTCATGATTTAGCAGTTTGTTGTGTTCAAGCCTGGTGTTGGGCTCTGTGCTGACAGCTTGGAGCCTGGAGCCTGCTTCAGATTCTGCGTCTCCCCTTCTCTCTGCCCCTCACCTCCTCATGCTCTGTTTCTCTCTCTGTTTATCAATAATAAACAAATGTTTAAAAAAATTAGGGGCAGTTGGGTGGCTCAGTTGGTTAAGCATCCAACTTTGGCTCAGGTCATGATCTCACGGTTGTTGGATTCAAGCCCTGCCATCAGGCTCTGTGCTGACAGCTAGCTCAGAACCTGGAACCTGTCTTCACATTCCATGTCTTCCTCTCTCTCTGACCCTCCCCCTGCACATGCTTTCTCTCTCTCTCTCTCTCTCTCTCTCTCTCTCTCTCTCTCTCTCTCTCTCAAAAAATAAATAAAAGTTAAAATTAAAAAATTAAATAAAAAAGTATTAGTCACAAAATGGTAAAAGAAGGGAAGTAAAGTAAAAATTTTTAAATTTCAATTTAGTGAAAGTTGTTCTCTAAACCATATAATAAGAACATTAAACTGCTATTAAATAGAGATTTAGAATTACTTGCAATTGTTATAGATGAAAAAAATGAAGACTAATATTTTTAAAATAGGAAAAAAAAACCCTCATGTGATTAACAAGAAATCCAGAATCAATTTAGGCAAACCTTACCAAAAGCTTGCTATAGAACTAGTTGACACTTTCTTTCCCAACTATTTACCCTGAAGGCATTAACTCTAGGCAGATAGTCCTCTCCATCCTCTTTGCATTTGAATTCAATTCCTTTGCTGGTACAGAAATCAGACAGTGGTAAAACCAATTAATGCCAGTGATTTGAGTGTATGTGCACATTAGCTCCCAAATCTAAGGCTGAGGGAGTCTTCAGACAGAATCTTGTCTAAGGAATCTTACTGCATGATCAGGCATGGGAAAACACATTATATTCATAATGCTAACAATTAGAAATTAAGCTTCAAAATTAGGGAGAACCTATTTGAAATAACTTTTCTTATTACATTATCTTAACTATAAGCCTTCTCACTATATTGAGAGTTTTATTTATTAGAGAATTCACTCATATGGCCCACATCTAGTTTTCTTACACTTTGCTTTATTATTTTTTCATCTGAGAGAGAAATGAAGATGCCTATTGGGCCTCCCTTTACCACTTCTAATATATTATTATTTGGAAACATTTTAAGTAGTTCATCTCCTAGTAGAACTTTTAATTTCGGCTTTAATCCTTCATGTTGTGCCCTAATTGGTTATTCAGCACAAGGTTAGTGAAAAAATTAAATGCAGCAATGGTTTTTTGTTTTATTTTTAAGGTTTAACCACGTCAGATTCTTAGTATGTTGTTTAACTTCAAGACTTTTCTGTTAATACATTTTATTTTATTTGGCTTCATAATAATAACATTGTTTTCATAATGAATTTATGACTATTATAAACAACTCAAGTGATACAGAACAGATAAGAGATACGTTATAAATCAGCGAGAAGCCCTACTAAATAACCAGTATTTTTGGTAAATATCATTACTGACATTCCTGTATGCGTATATATAAAGTTCTCTAAGTATTTTGAAAATGGATTCAGACTAAATACACTGATGTGTTTCTAGTGATTCACTTCAAGATTCTATATACTCTGTCTCTAAAATGAAAGGTAAATAATTGAACTTGCTTAGTAAAATCCTTAGAACCTAGCATTTATATTGAATAAGGTTTGTGATATTCACTGCTTAATTAAAAATAAAGCTATACATTTAAAAGTGAAAATTTAAACTACCTCCCCATGACACATACTAGATTTTAAAATCTTTTACTATACAACCAAAATTTTAAAAACTAAGGTAACCATTCTGTTTCTTCCAAACAGAGTGAAAATTGAGAAAACAATAGATACAGGTAAGATAGGTAGGCACAAGGAAGACATAGCTTATTTTGGAGTTGTTTGCTTGTTTGTTGGCTTGTTTTACAAGTCTATTACATTATTAGTATTTTTAAGAGTCTACTTTTACAAAAGCCCTAACGTAGGAAGAATGTCCAGAATTATGCAGTCTACTTTTGAGAAGCAATCACTCTCTGTTTTCTTTCTATCTAATGGGGAAAATATATTACATCTGTGTGTGTGTGTGTGTGTGTGTGTGTGCGCACGCATTGTGTTTAATAATGTGTAGGTATATATATAAAATAAACTTCCTAGCCACAGTAGAAGCTCCTTAATAACTGCAACACTATAGTCACTAAAATTATGCTAACATTAACAAAAATGCAAGTAACCAAAACAAAAAACTCAAAGAGTTTGTACAACTTGACTTTGTCCTGTAATAAATGCTAATGAATCATCTATGCAAATAAATAAATAAATAAATAAGGTAAAATAAAAGTTCCAATGAAGTGTCCTCAAAGCTCTTTAAGCTACTTCACTGTATTAATCATGGAATTTTTCTACCATCATTTCCCTTTCATTCTCTTTTTACTTAAATGGAAATCTATGTTGCCAGGTGCCCTTTGCCAGAACACATAATAAATTAATATATACATTTGGTTGTTGTTGTTTTAGCCTTTGGATTGCTGTGAAAATTTAACTTGACCAGATAGGATGATCTGATAGGATGCTTGGTTCAATTAAGTTGCCATTTTTCTTATTGGTCAGAGAAGGAAATTAGGTACTAACTCTAATGAATTGGTGTGGCTTCTTGCTGTGCTGTTTTTGAGAAAGATTTTAGGGCATTTTCATGCCTAAGTGAAGAATGTTGTAATCAACTTGCAGTATCTACTGTGCTGGAAAAAGGCTCAATAGAAATATACTCTCCTTCTGTGTGTGTACCTGTGTTCCAGGTCCTCAGCTTGGGGAAGCTCACACAACACTCACTAACATGCTTTAAATTTTGGAGGTAATACTAGGTTTAATTTTTAATTTGCGTTCAGCTTTCAGAAGTTTGCCTTTGTGAAGTGTGTGTGTGTGTGTGTGTGTGTGTGTGTGTGTGTGTTCATGTGTACACATGCATACACACATGTGTAAGGCATGTTTATGTGTAGGCTTGGTAGAGTACAGTAAAATACAGTGCCAATATAGACATGCAAATAACAGTGTATAGCCTAAATACAGCTCATTTAAGCTTTTTCAAAAGCAAATACAATTTGTAATGACATTAGGTATAAAGCAAAGAAAAATCTGGTGGAAAGCCAGTTTCAGTAATGAAAACTCTTTCAATGCCACTTGAGCACATATTAAAAATAAAGAACAAGACAGTCAAGTAAATGAAAAAGAAAAGGACACTATGTTGTAATAGTTATTTTTCCAACTTTAGATGACAACTAAATGCCCATTAATAATATTGAAGAAATAACCATATAATGAATGAGTTCTTGACTTTCATTTTTTACCTAGCTGGGTGAAAAATCTAAAGCTATTGCTGGAGTGAATATACCTATGAAAGTCAGAAAATTAACAAATGAAAGCCTTTCATCTTTCTAGTTAGCAAGTTAGTTGAAGAATTTTGATAATGAAATAGAGGAAGAGATAGAAAATGTTACATTTGCATGTCAAATCATTGCTTTCTAGCATTGTCAGGAATTGATAAACCACATTTGATGTAAATGTATCCTTTATATTTGTAACTTCATCAGGAAAATTTAAGGAAGCCATATTGTATGCAGAAGTTGAATATTTGAATATATTTTAGAAGCATTCATGAGAATTGTGGATTTAAAGGAGAAATATCACTGTATGCCTTTTGTTAGTATTTTTTTAAAAATGTATCATTGAGCCCCTGAATGGCTCAGTCTATTAAGTGTGCAACTCTCAGTTTTGTCTAAGGTAATGATCTCACAGTCCATGGGCTCAAGCCCTTCATCGGGCTCTGTGCTGACAGTGCAGGACCTACTTGAACTTCTCTCTCTCCCTCTCTCTTTGCCCCTCCTTTGCTTGGTCTCTATCTCTGTCTCTCAAAATAAATAAATAAACATTTAAAAACCATATTGTTGACAGTTAAACAATAGTTTAGACTAGCCAATATATACCTAATAAATAGCAAATTTCTAATAATTTAGAAGTAAATAATAAAGCTTGTAGTCATAGCATATGAGTTCATCATAATTTCTACTTCTTTTTAATTTCATTTTAGTTATGCATAGAAAAGACTGTACATGAGCTGTTTGTATAGTTCAAAGAAAAATAGTGAAACATCTTCCTTCCTATAACTATGGCTCTGTTTAAGAAATTAGAATTCAGAGATTGGGGGATGGGATAAATAGGTAATGGGCATTAAGGAAAGCACTTGTGATGAGCATAAGGTGATATATGGAATTGCTGAATCACTTAATGTACACCTGAAATTAATATAATACTATATGCTAACTAACTGGAATTAAAATAAAAACTTTTAAAAAATTTAAATTGAAGAAATTAGAATATTGGTGTCTTTGAAGCTCTATAAGCCCTTCCCCCTACCTGTGCCCTTCCAGGGCTGGTGCCAATAGGAACTAAGCAAGACCTTTGCTTCAAGCCCAAAATTTAAGGAGGCATCAAAAACTCAATAATTGAGATAGGTAATATTAAAATACAGTATTTTAAATATTCATAATTGATTAAAGGGTTCATGATTAGAAAAATACCACATTTTTAAATGCCATATCAGTTAAAAGGAATATTAAAAACATAGAAATTTTTGTTCTTTTTATTAAAGTATAATACAAATTGGAATTTATATTATATTTTCACATTTCTTCAGAGAAGTTTCTCATTTTCAGGAAGAATATTATCGGTACTATTGAGTTGGAAAATTCTTCATGGTGGGGCTGCCCTGTGCATTGTAGGGAGTTTAGCAGTATTCTTGACTTCGATCAAGGTTTGAGTTTTAC
The DNA here is from genome assembly GCF_006229205.1 of Suricata suricatta. Classification (NCBI taxonomy): domain Eukaryota; kingdom Metazoa; phylum Chordata; class Mammalia; order Carnivora; family Herpestidae; genus Suricata; species Suricata suricatta. The sequence continues at coordinate 56,829,427 of NC_043712.1, forward strand.
ATAAATAAGACCATAATATGTTTCTCTTCACTTTTTTTTTAACCTCAAATGATGCTTTTTAAGTTCAAGAATGTTGAAAAAAATTTTTAAAGATTCAAACATGTCGACATGTGCAGTAGTAAACACATGTACTGCAATTTAATTCAACAGTCTACTGTCAATGAACATTTGAATTGTTTCTAGTATTTACTACAAACGAGGGTACTTTGGACATTCTTACATGTTTCCTGATACATATATATGCAAACTCGTATATAGAAATACATAGACTTAAGACGTTTTTAATGTGGACATTGCACAGATTTCTAGAAATCTCATTTGTGCAATTTTTTCATAGGACTTTCTCTGTTTTAATCAATACAAGTAACATTTTTTATTTACTTGTGTGACATTGACAATTATCTGATTAAAGTTTCTGACAAAAAGGTGAAGTTAAAGTATAAAAATTTCATTTCATGCATGAGGGGAATATTTTACAACATAATTTTAATTGATAGATATACACTGTGTCTATATCTAAATCTTTTGGTGCAGGTTTACGTAGGAATTTTGAGGAAGAAAAAATTGTGCTTAGCAGTGAGAAAACATTTAGAGAAAAGGTAGGACATATTTTAAAATTAGAGTATGGAATCAGCTTCTACCCACATGGTGCTACATTACGATTCCAATTGTCTGTCTAAAATATTTCATCCAGGTCTTGGCCATTTTTTTGGAGTTGCCCAAATCTTAAACTCCTAGACACTTTCCTGGGGTTAAGTGCCTGAGATGGAAGTCTTCCCAGAGTAAAGTATCTGGTCAATGATCTTCCATGTACAGTATAACAATATTTACACTAGTCTTGTCTCAGTACTAAAAGAGTGTTTCATCTCATAGCTCTAAGTTGTCAAGCAGAAGAGAATGATGAAGGAAGTCTTGGTACAGAAATGTTGCATTTCAGCAACACTATCAAATTTGTGATTCTTCATGAAAGCCACTTTGCTGAAGCAGGACGGAAGGATTTTGTATAGGCAGGCCTTGTGTTAGGTAATCAATATGAAAGCCATGCCTGTAGCCAATTTCCCTAAGTGGAAGCAAATTTTCCAATAGGAATTAATAGTAAATGAAAGACGTAGTAGGATTCATTGATACTTGTAGATAAGACTTTTCATATTTTTCTGGCCTTAGAAATATAATTTGCACACTTAAATATAAAATATGAAGGTTACATAAGTTTAAATAGATATCAAAACAAAGTACACTAATAAAACTCCTTGAAATTAAAACATAAGAATACACTTGTAAAATGTACTCTTTTTATGCATATAAGTCCTATGACGGATTTGATGAAGATGTACTTCTTTGACGGCTGGTGGTAGGTAATTGTGGGGTAAGAAAACCGGGAACTAGGTTGACAGACAAGTTTTTTTTTTCCCCAGAAGGAAAAAAGTGTTTTTCACACCAAGACAGGGAGTTAAGACATGTTTTGAACCCTGAATAATTTCGATATGTATTCCAAGTATGATAAAACTTAAAATAGGGATAATTTAAAAAATCTTTAGGTATTTGGAAGGAAAAAATATACACTTAGGCATCAGAGATTTACCTGTATTTTTGGTAACAACAAAATGTTATGATATTTGCTGTGCTTCAGGAGTTATGACTTCAGAGGAAAACTTATTTGGGTAAATAATATAAAGTCTAAATATGGGGAAGAGAAACTTCTAGTACTCTCAAATGAAATAAATAAAATCAGCATTAGAGTAAGATTTGTTAGATGCAAACTTATTTTGCAAATAAGGTTCAATGCTTTAGTGGCTTACCATAATGGAAGATTGTTATCATGCTCTCTTCACAGTCTTTTTAGCAGATGGCTTTCCTCAGGTACATGACCCCAGATCTCCTGCTCTTGGGTCTGTCTGCCATCCTTTAGGACTTCAAGGTCCTTGGCATCCACCCTTGCAGACAAGGAAACAGAACATGGAGGAGGTACAGAACCTTTTTAAAAACCAGGTCCTAATGGAGCACACATTACTTGTATTCAAAGCTTACTTCTGCTCTGAAGCCTTTCCCGATTCTTTTGGGCCATGAAAATCCCTATGGTCTCAGGATTCCTAAAGTAGTGTGTTTCTAACTTTATTTATTTTGTAATGTTGTTTTAATTCACTTACCTTCTTGATCCTCATCTTGACATGTCTAGTTTCAACACCCATCAAATTATCTTCAGTCAATTATCTTAGAACAAATACACACAATTTCAATTTGTTTTTATAATATTGAATTGAGTCATTTACATAATGTGTGTTTTTCTATATAAAAATATCGACTGATCATCATACCAACCCCTGAAGTATCTATTATTCACATTTTAACAAAGAAAATGAAGTTCAGAGATTGTAAAATGCTGCTCAATTTTTGTAAGTAGTGGAGACTAATTTGAAATCGGTACACACTAAACTGTTTTATCACAAAATAATTGACCAAAGCCTCAGAAATATATTACATATTGTCTGAGGCATCAAGTCCAACTCCCTAAGTCTCTATATTCCCATTTACCTCTCAGAGAACTATCTTAACCTGTTAGAGAAGGAACTGCCAGCACCAGCAAGGCGTTTCGAACTTGCCTTCTCTAATGGTGGTGTTAATCAGATAAGACGATGCACACATAGAACTTTACCCATGGAAGGTGTATTTCAAATGCCTTATTAGGTTGTCTTTAAAAACTGAAGGGGAAAAATAAATATAAACGGAAGGGGAAAAGAGTGACTCTTTAAAAAATAGTATGCTCAGTTTTGCGATTTGCAGTCCCAGAAGCTAATTTGGGACATCTTGGTTACTTCAATGACATTTTAAAAGTCTACTTTCAAGAGACAAATTTAGTGTTATGTATTTTTTGAAGTACATAGAAACCTAAATGCTATTTTTTAATACCAGAACATCTTGTTGAGAAGCTTATGGATTTAGAAATACTTTGATAGTGCCATCTAGTGAATACAATACAGAAATCCACATAAAAATAATTCTACTTTGTTAAAAAAAAGTGTACAGTAGCATTTGTCATGATATAAATATTTTTCCTTTCTAAGGTTCAAAGTTGTATTATCATTGGAAAACTTGTGCAGCCTTAATGTGTCTTTCTTTGTTATGTACTTAATAGATTTGTAAAAGCCAGGAACAATATAAAGGATAACTATTATAAAGTGGTGGTTGAACTTACATTCTGTGCAACATTTTAGCAACGATTTCATTGCGTTCCTGAGAGAGCTCTGAGATAAATAGCTCTGTCATACATGGCTGCTGGCATTCCTCAATATCCGCAGACATGCAACCACTCAAGCCATGTGGGAAAGGAAGAGTAGGTTACAAAAGCAGGCTCGTTGATCCTGTGGGTGAAGCCTTCCAGGACTCTGGCGAGTTCAGGCGTGAAAACACTGTCTGCCTCTTGACAAGAACAAGATTATAAAATGCTTTGGGCAGAGGATATCAATAGTGACCTGGATTATAGGGAAAGGATTACAGTACATATCCAGAGAATGCTTAAGGGATGACAAGTACTTATTTTCCATGCATGATGAATAATAGTATATTTAATTATTGTTTTTGATTAAATAGTTGAAGGGTTTAAACTAAAGGAAGTTATTTTTATTATAATGAGTAGTAAAATTCTCCTGGTGGAATTAAGCACTGTCTACAAAGTATAAATAGCAGAAGCAATTTCAATTTTATCTTTAATATTGTCTTCATAGTGACCTGATTATATGGAACCTACATATTTTGTCTTCATTGGCCTAACAATCGTTACTTCATCCTTTATCTTTCATATAAGATCTTTGCCAATACTTTTCCCTTCAGCTACTACCAACTGGTAAAATAGGATACCTCATTATCAATTCCCGTATGTTCCTTTCTTTCATGGCGTCCTTCCTCCTGATTTCTTTTGCCTTTGCCTACCTTAACAAGTTACTCCTTTTTTTTAAGTCTTTTTATGTTTTAAATTTATTTTTGAAAGACAGAGAGAGACAGTGGGAGCAGGTGAGGGTCAGAGAGAGAGGGAGACACAGAATCCAAAGACAGGCTCCAAGCTGTGAGCTAGCTGTTCAGCACAGAGCCTGTCATGGGGTTCGAACCCACAAACCGTGAGAACATGACCAGAGCCGAAGTCAGACACTTAACCGACTGAGCCACCCAGGCACCCCCTAGCAAGTTACTCTTATAGAAATCTCTCAAATCTTCTTTATCAATGTCTCATGGCCATATTAAGTGAGCAGCTGAACTGTCAAAATTTACAGTTATCACTGAGAGAACACAATCAGGTACTAAGTGCATGCTGGCTACTAGATAGAATAGGAAAATTCATTCCACTGGTCATTGTCCTCTAAATCACATTTAGTCTTATTCAGCAGCATCTATTTCTTACCTTTCATCCTAAAGTGTAAGAGTGCGTGCCAGGGTGGCCTGCTGCGTCTTTAGTGAGTGGATCTCAGGTGTTCTGCATCATCACTATTGGCAGAGAGGGAGCCAGAGAGAGTCTGATGGAGTTTCTCCTTTCAGCATACTTATTGATTGACACTTTATTTATTGCCTTTTATTTATTGCCACTTATTGATTGCGTATATGATGCAACAATGCTTCATCTAGCATCCTCTCTTCAAGAACTACAAGTCCTATGTTTGCTGTAGGTGACAAGCTGCATGTTTGAATTTAGAAAATCATCCTGGAAATAAGAGTTTAGTCTTTGCCTTGCCCTTGAAGATCCATTATTTTTCTTTATTTAGGAACTTTAGGTTTTTGCCTTTGAAGCACTCTTCAGGCATTTAATCAAAGGCTGTTATTTCTGTTACTATGAACTTCTATTTCTTCCACAGGTGGTATTATAATAAAAATAAAGGAAATAAAGAAATTGCTCACCCCAGGGCATTCAGCTGTTTCCATTTTTCATTTTCATTCTACTTCCCTTTTTCTGAGATATATTAAATAGAGAGATAATTGTATTCATATAGTAATTACACAGTTGTATTCTGTGTCTTTCAAATAAATTATTCCATTAAATTTTTTATTGTGTACCTTTCTTGCTTATTATGGCTATATAGGTCAGTTTTATGGAATCATCTACATTGTATAGCATTGAATCTGATCTTGTAAACCTGTAAAAAAATATATCACAACATTTCAATCACTCGGCTCAGAATGATATATGTAAATATAAATATGTAAATGTAAATATGTTAAGACTGAGTCCCATTGATGTCTTGTAGATAGTGGAAATGGATGAAAATGTCCTTGTCATTTCTCCCATTCCCCAGGACCTGGAAGATATTGATATTGTCTTGTAACTAACTGGTTAATATAGTATCTAAAAGATACTACCTTAATTATGAATTTATAGATAAGCAGTAACTTGTTCCTATCAATTTTGGATATCTAGTGAAGTGCTTCAACCATATTTTCATATCATCTCTCTGTCTCTACTCACTTTTATGTGAGCTATCCAATTTTTTTTTTCTTTCCTCTTTGTGGCTTTGGGAGGCAACCCAGATAGATAGAATTCACCAGTGGATATTACTGTCTTAAATAACAATTGATAAATGCCCAATAATGTAAGTTGTAAAGGGTATACCACAGTTTCCACAGTTATATTTTAATAGCTGACATAAAGATTATTAGAATTAGTGATCCACTTAATATTTATTTTAATTTTTAAAATTAGTATTATTCCTCATTTTTTACTACAACTTTTGCATAGATAACCTTTTTCACTATTTTTATTCTTTCTTTTAATACACATTTATTAGACCAAGGATTTGGATGGTAGGTAGATTCTTGATACTGATTGTTACATTGCTTTCCAAGGAAAGTGTACTTATTTGATTTACTCACAACAAAAGAGCCACATTTATCTCAACATTTCTGACCTTTACTATTCTCAGTTTGGAATGGAAACATTTGTAGATCATATTTTGGAAATGTGGAAAACATTTTCCTCATTTAGTTCCTACTTGCATGTCTGCACTTTTCTGTTATTGTTCATTGTCTTTGAAGGAGTTTTATTTTGTTTCATCATCTTCTTTAAGTAAAATAATGAAAGATATGAAATCAAGGGCTCTGTGTACTACCAAAAAATCATAATACAAAACATAAAGTCAGATAGAGAAGTTATAACATCTTTAAAAAATAACTAAGAAACTAAAGATCAATTGTCAATCAATGTTATTGAATCCAATTTTATGTGAGAGTGCAGGGGCACAAAGAGGAAGAGAAAGACTGAATTGATTTGACTACCCTAATGGCCCATTATCAAATTGCCTAAATGAAAAAATTTGATTGCTACTAATTTGGAAAGAAGTAGAAATTGAAAATGGAATGGATTGGTCATCACAGTGTCTCACAAGAAACTTTGTACATTTTATTTTTCATTTCGAAAAATTGAGTTTAATATAAATTGGGCATAAACAACTGATAGTAGATCTGTGTTTTCATAGGTTTTTAAGTCTATATCTTTTACTTTCTTCTGAATACTTGCTGTTATTGTGGACTCTGTAAGAGCAGACTCCATACTTAAAGCAGTGTTGTGTATCTTCTTGGCATATTGTATGCAATGGAACTTTATAAACAATATTTTAGTCATACGCTTCTAGAAAAAGAAAAATATCATGAACTACATCATCCATAAATCTTCTAAACGTGAAAGTCAGATTAAGCCTTAGAAAAGCAGATAAAACCAAGTAGTGCTTAACATTTGAAAAACTGAAATCTTAGCTCTTCATATCATTTTGTTTTGACGCCTTTTCTAGTGCACGGGGTGTCTGTTGCGTAATAAATAAACGGTCTGGTAGGAGAAAAGCTGTCTGCATCCTTTGCAGCTGGTGCAACACGACCTGGTGCCTTGTCATCACCTGCCCACATTTAATTAATAAACATCTGTTTCATTTTTACATGTACTCAAGATAGTGGCTTGATTTTGCATTCTTAATTCTCTACTTGTTTCTGGTAATAAAGGAACATTTTTTTCTGTTTTATTCCTTCCCAAACAGCTTATGTTGACAAAAATTCAGGGCATGTTTGTTAAACTAATATGGGGAAACAGATAATGCCGAAGAGATTTTAGTTCTAGAAATTAAAAGATGAAAGAACTTGTGGGTGAAACAACAGTGAATTGGGTTGTTTTTTTAGCTCTTCACAATTTCTCTTGCTGTTCAAGTGGTTTTAGGTTTTATTACACTACCAGATGCAGTATATCATAAAATAGTTTGTGATAAATTACAAGATAACACAATTGTTTCCCAGAGAAGATGTTAACAACAAAAGCTCACATTAAATAGGTTTTTGTGGTTGTTACTCCTGGGAGTCAAGGACTTTACAGCCTAGAGCTACATTTAAGATAATGATTGACAACTTCTGATTCTCTATTAATGTTGTGTATATGCAGGATCAGTGGAGAAAATGTTAATAATACAAATCTTTGCCAAGGAAACAATTCCAAATGTGTGTAGATTGATATACTGTTGATTATTTTCTTCTTTTTTAGTACAAGCTTTTTAATTTAGTTTAGTTTAGTTTTTTTGCCTCCATACAAGAAGTTGAAAGCTCCTTTTGGTTATTGTTTCTTTTTCTTGGGATATTATTTAATTTGTAACCACTCTTCTACAGTGGATTCAAGTGCTGTCAGACTTAAATTAAGTATAGATTATTGTTATTTCAAAGCAAAAGAGAACAAGGCATAAATGACAAATTGGTTGCTCTCTGTCAAGAACTAAATTTATGAAATGGTATTTGAAAACACTCTGAACATACATTCTGTGTCAAGTAGTGCTTTAAATTGGGCTAATATTGTTATTAGAACACCGTCACTATTTAGTTACAAATGAACTTTTATCAAATTATTTATAACTGAGCAATATGGAAATCTGATCATGTTTTACATTCTTAAAATGTAATGTAATGTCTCAGTCTATACTTGTGTGTGGTTCCTGAATTTCTAGTCTGAATTACCATCAATCTCACTTACTTTTTCTGTTTCTGTTACCTTGTTCATAATCTGTATACACAGACCACTAAGTCTGTGTATCCAAGTAGAGCTCTCTGCTGTGATCAGGACCTAACCATACCAATCTACCCACTAGATATGCTATCTGGACACTACACATATACTTCAAACTATGTGCTCAAAACCCAGATTATCTTTGTCTTTAAAATTTGTTCTTTCTTTCTGCCTCAGTTAATTCATTTGTAATTCTCCATGGCTTGGAACAAAAAAACTTACAAATGTTCCTATACTTGGTCGAGCCAAAGATTTTCCAAATTCTATTAATTTTAACTTCAAAAACATATCATCTTCATTGTTTTCTTCATATTTCGTTTACCTTCATGAGGACTGTTTCAATAGCCTCAAACTTAGCTCTGGTCTGGCTTCTGTCTAACCTGCTGTATGTATTACCAATAGTGTGATTGTCTAAAAGTCCACTCTGAGGTGACTTTGCTTGAGAATTCCAGGTGATCACTCTTCAGAAAAAAGGCACATATTCCTTAGCATGGGATGGGAGACCAACTCTTTATGTCTGACGTTTATAACACGTCCTGTGTTTGTTCTTTTCTACTAGTTGTTTTCCATGAAAATTGAACCTCAGAAAACTAACCTCCTTCTAGTTTCCCAAATATGCTGTGATATTTCATTTCCCTCTGACATCACACATGCTCTTTCTTCTCCCAGGAGTGCTGCTCACCTGTCTGCCTGCAAACTCCTATTTTCTCTTTAAGACACAATTAAAGCTCCTTAAGTTCTGTGATGCCCTGGTGTCTCTGAGTCACCAACACATTTGTTTTTAATAAAGCTTTTAATGGAAGTATTGATTTATATACACATGATTTCCCTACTAGATTAGAAGTTCATTGTGAACATGCCAGTATCTGATTCATCTTTGTTTTACCAGTCAGGGCCTAGGACAGGAAATGCACATGTAATTCAACTGTCATCCATTGAGTAAATGAGAGATGGAACAAACATGAATAATACAATTAACTTTATTTTATAAATTATGGAATTACATGTCACCATGTAATTATAAAATTGGTTGTTTAAAAAAATCAAGGTATGCACTGTCTCAAATACTGATGAGTGTATAATCATAATTTGTTCTGAAGCATGAGTTTTGTTAGAATTTTTAAAATAAAGCAAAAATGTGACCACAAAATGTAATGTAATAATAACTCTGTTATTTTAAAATATCTTACCTCTATAAACTCTCAGTGTTCATTACATTACTTCAACTTAGTTCTTATTATATATTTTGCAGTGTTAGAAGGACATTTTTTGAAAGAAAAAAAGAAAATATTAAAGATAATCCCTAGGTCACAGAAAAGCAAAATTTAATATTAACAGTGTTATTAATATGATAAAGTTTGTACTCACAAGCACAGAGACAGTATAAGTAAAAAACTAAAACAAATAAATAAATATGGCACATAGGTAATGAACATGAAATTAATGCAAAGCTTAGCAGAGTTGTTGAAAGAAAAATATAATTGTAGCATTTGAAGTAATAATTTGTACCTAACTGTGCATTATTATAAACATCATCCAGTAAAAGAACTATATTAGAGATGGCTGTTCACAAGTTTCAGCTTTAGCAACATAATTTTGGAGACAAGTCTTGAGCTTGTCACATAACTGTATGCATTCTCTACTTGGAAGAGAGAAAATAGTTTATTTGACATTTATAGACTTACTTAAAATTCAACAATAGATTTTCTGATGAAATTAAATGTATTCAATATTAATTTTGCTGCATATACACTTTGTTCTTCTTAGGTTGCAGAAAATTTCTGCAACCAATTCTTGCTACAATAAGACAGTTTTGAGCAGACATCTGTTTTAGGTTATCATCAATCTTGCCTTTGTCATAGTCATGCACAGCATCACTTGGCTAAAAAAAAAAAATTGAGTCTAAACTTATGAACCAGACTATCTTTCCCATATTTATAATGCCAAAACTATTATCTGAATTTATCTGCTTATGCAACAAATATTTAATGCTAGCCAACTAGATACAATCCAGTTGAGGCACTAAATTCACAACAAAGAGTGATATCTTTTCTGGCATAGGAGTAATATAACTTAGTTTGAAGGTTTCTGACTTTTTTCACGTATTTTACAGTGGTGTGGTGTGACAGGAATACTCTGAAACTAAATTGACCAAGACTGAGTTGGTTTTATGGAACATATGCAATGGGACAAGCAGCAAATACAAAGAGTTGTTCACAAAGAGGGAGAAATATCTATGTAAGCTGCTATACATACCAGAAAAGAAGAAGACATTCAGAACTGCAGGAGGGACATTCAAATCTCATGGAGGTCAAGTCCTTCAAAACTGAAGCATGAGGGAGTTACCAGGAAAAGACCTAGAAAGCCAGAGATTCAGCAGCAATAGCACAAGCTGGCAAATTGCAAATATGCCCACCATAATCCAGAAACTATGGTCTCCACCATTTTATTGGAGGCTGGGGGAGGAAGAACATGCATTTGAGCTTGCCATCACCTTCTACATACAACTGAGGAAAGAATAGAGATGAGGTGATCACCTTCAGTTTAGCTTCTGGAAATCTGTTTCTACACCTTTTATAATTTTATGAGTTAGCAAAATAGCAGTGTGATCTAATAAAATAAGTTGAACTCATCTATTTTAATTATATGTTATTAGCAGATTAGACTGAGACAGTTATAATATGGAATAGTTCTCTTCTGTCATAGACACAAAAAGTGATTTTTTTCCCATTTTAGGTATGTGCATATGCCAAAGATCATTGTTGATAGTGAGAAGCAGAATCTGTTCCCGATTAGGGATATGTAGTTCTTTTTTTTTTCCTGTAACAATTCTTGTAGTTTTTTAAAAATTTATATCCAAGTTAGTTAGCATATAGTGCAACAGTGTTTTCAGGAAGATTCCTTAATTCCCCTTACCCATTTAGGCCATCCCCCCCTCCCACAACCCTTCCAGTAACCCTTTGTTTGTTCTCCATATTTAAGTCTCTTATGTTTTTGTCCCCATCCCTGTTTTTTATGTTATTTTTGCTTCTCTTTCCTTATATTCACCTGTTTTGTATCTTAAGGTCCTCATATGAGTGAAATCATATGATATTTGTCTTTCTCTGACTGGCTAATTTCCCTTAGCATGATACCCTCTAGTTCCATCCATGTAGTTGCAAATGGTAAGATTTTATTCTTTTTGATATGTGTGTGTGTGTGTATATATATATGTATAATATGTGTGTATGTATATATATTTACATATATATATACATATATATATATAAATAAAGTACAAAAGAGAAGGGTAACATACTAGATAAGTGATAGAATCCTGTATCCATATAGCATAACTACCCCCTTGTCTGTGAAGAAATGGCTGCCAATAAAAGTGATTCTCATATCTAAAATAGGTGATGGGGATTAAAAAGCACACTTATCATGATGATCACTGAGTAATATATAGAATTGTTGAATCACTATATTGTATACCTGAAACTAATATAACAATGTATATTACCTATACTGGAATTAAAATTAAAAAGAAAAACTAAATTAAAATACCAAAAAAAAAGTTCCCAAATTTCTAGATTGTAAAAATAACTGGTGAAGGATTTTAAAATACAGATTCTTTGGGGTGCCTGAGTAGCTCAGTTGATTAAGCGTCAGACTCTTGATTTCGGCTCACATCATGATCTACTGGTTCATGAGATCAAACCCCATGTCAGGCTCTGCTGACAGCATGGAGCCTGCTTAGGATTCTCTTTCTCCCTCTCTTTCTACCCTTTGCCCACTCAAACTCACTCTCTTTCAAAATAAATAAATAAACATTAAAAATAGATAAATTCCACAACCTCTATATTGGTTGAAAACAATAAGCCCTCTGTTTCAGAATGTGGGAATGATTTACCAAAACCTTCACCAAGTGTCCTGCTGTTTACCCAGAGCTGAAAACCATAGTGTAAAATACCTATACAGCTGGCATTCGCTGACGTTAGGTTTATTTCCTTCTGGACTCCAAGAAAGCTAGTTAATTGTAAGCAACTTTCCATTAATTCAACCTTTATATGAGGGTCACCAAGCCTTAAGGCAAAATCTAGCAGCACATAGACTCTTCCCTCCAAAATCTCAGAGTCTACACATAGAAAATCGAAGATAGCTAATAGGAACTACATTTCTCAGGAACTCATTTGTATTTGAATCAACAGCCTCCTTCCACTTTGGTGTATTAAGCAAATTAAAAGTCATGATTGGGGCATCTGAGTGGCTCAGTCACTAAGCATATGATTCTTGATTTCGGCTCAGGTAATAATCTCACAGTTAGTGAGTTTGAGCACTGCATTGGGCTATATATTTATAGCACAGAGCCTGCATGGAATTCTCTGTCTTTCTCTGTTTTTTCTCTGTGGACTCTCTCTAAAAAATAAATTAATAAATGTTTTAAAATGTCATCATCCAAAATGTTAAATGATATATATAATATACACAGATATATACTACACACAGATATATAAATATAGATATAACACACATAGAGATAAATGGATAGATTTCATAGAGGTTAGAAACTATTTCTCCTTTAAGTTGGATTGCCTATAAAAGATTAAGATGTGATATATATTAACATGGAATTAACACATATTAACTCTTCACTGGTATGTACACATATCATGAATTCTTCTAAATAGGCAGCCAGGAGCTATAGAATTTGAAGCACCCCTCAGTGTAACCCACTTAAGGCTCAGAATGACAATCTGAATCAGGCAATCAAAGGATAATTTGAAAAAGGGTACATGTTGTAAAAAGAAATATGTCATCATGGAAGCTAAATTTCCAAGATGCTAAATTGTCTCTTCATTTTATTTAGCATCATTTTTAAAGCCAGCCCTGAATTTAAATTGAAGCACCTGGAGGTGAAAGCAGACCTTAAAACTTCCCAGATTCAACTCCTACCAAAAACTGGAACCTGTTCAATAACATGACTGGCATATGGTCAGAAGCCTCTGTTTGAAACTTCTCGTGGTATGAAAGTTTCTACTTTCTAAGGAAGTTGAGGATGCTGTGACTCAGTTATGGGAATGTTCTTTTTATAATGAGCCAACATTCTTTTTTGTAAATTCTACCTGTGGAGACTGTGGTCTCATCCTCAGAAGAATCATATATTTCACTTAATTCATTTGCATATAGAAGCACTGAAGAAACTTGAGAAAAGTTGCCATTTTCCTCATATGCCTTCTCTTTCCCTATCTAAAAATCCTTTCCCTACTTGAAAACACATCTGTTTTTCTCACTGTCTTGACTTCTTTCATCTGGGTGCTTATTCTCTGGTCAAAATCTGTCAGAAGGGGCCCCTGAGCTGCTCAGGAGGTTAAGTGGCCGACTCTTGCTTTGGCTCAGGTCATCACGTCAGGGTTTCATGAGATTGAGTCCTGCTTTGGGCTCCACACTGACAGGGCGGGGTCTGCTTGGAATTCTCTATGTGCTTCTCTCTCTACCTTTATCCACTCACGCTGTTTCTGTCTCTCTCAAAATAAATAAATAAACTCAAAAAGCCTGTCAAGAAACATACTGCCCAGAAAATGAATCTCAGTATTGCTCCTTAAAGGTTCAAGACTAAAGGAAAACTACTCCATCTCCATATCTAAGTATTAAATATTACATTATCCACATCTGAAAAATGAGGAAAATACTACATTTAACTTCTGAAGTGGTTGTAGAATTCCTGTGATTGGTTGTTGAAAAGATCCCACCTACTGTCTCATACTGAGTGGACTCTCACTGTTTCCATGCCCTGCAGCCTTTCCCTGATTAGGAATAAAATAAGAGTGGCTGATACCTACAACTTTCCCAATAGAGTAGAGAACAGAGGCGGTCAGTATCTTTTGAGTAATCTCAGACCATTCATAAATATCCGTGTATCAATATCGATTGTTTGTAAGGTTCTGCTATCATTATGTGTGGATTGGTTTTGAGGGTGGGAATAAGAAAATTTTGATTTACAGGTGACAAATAGCATATGTTAAAAACAACTAGTTATACACTAAGTAATTTGTTGTAATAGATGCTTGAGGCCATATGTTTGTTTTAACAAATACACAAGTAACTATGTAATAAAGAAAAGTAAGAACAAGGTCAAATACAGCATAATGTGTGTGTGCACTGATCCTAAGGAGTTCCAGAACCTGAATTCTGCCTTAAAATGGAAGGACTTGAAAGGCTGAAAAAGGAGGAAAAAGAGGAGGAGGAGGAGGAGTTGAGGAGGGTAGAAGTTCGGAAAAACTGAGGAAAAGGAAAAGTCTGTGTGAGTATTTCAATATGATGGATTATCTTCTCTTAACTCTGTGAATTTTATGTAGCTTAAACCTCTGTGAACTTTAGGTAGATTTGAGATAATCAATTTTTTAATTTTTTAAAAAAACATTTAATATATTTTTGAGAGAGAGAGACAGCGTGAGCAGGGGAGGGCCAGAGAGAGAGGGAGACACAGAATCTGAAGACAGGCTCCAGGCTCTGAGCTAGCTGTCAGCACAGAGCCCGATGCAGGATTCAAACCCACAAACCATGAGATCATGACCTGAGCCAAAGTCAGACGTTTAACCGACCAAGCCACCCAGGCGCCCTGAGATGATCAATTTTTAAAAATACATTTGTGGGGGTGCCTTGGTGACTCAGTTGGTTGAGGGCCTGACTCAATTTTGGTTCAGATCAGGAAGTCATGGTTTGTAAGTTTGAGCCCACATTGGGCTCTGCACTGACAGCATGGAGCCTGCTTGGGATTCTCTGTCTCCCTCTCTCTGCCCCTCCCCTGCTCTTTCTCTCTCTCTCACAAGTAAATAAATATTTTAAAAGTAAAATAAATAAAGAAGCAATTGTGAGTAGTGACCCTTACGCTTCTTTAACATGCATCCTTTTATTTCAAACTTATACACAATAATCAATGGAACATATATGCCACACTGCGCACTGCATTTGTAATTATAACATCCAAATTGATTTGGGAAAGACACATATTGTTATAGGATAAAAGAATTTGCCATTAGACATAATGAATTCATATAATTTACTTTTGCCATTTCAACACTCATTTTTCTACTTTTGAGAACGAAAGAGGCATATTAATCTACTGGAGAATAGATGTATTGTTAAATAAACCTTTCCAGTTGTTTATCTGCTCTCAAGGTTTTGATTAAGCACCATCAGTGAAAATGAAATTTCATTTTATCCTTTCAGTATTTCCTTTGTCCTTGCCTCTAACAGTCCTGTAATGGGTCCTGCCTCTCGTTTTTTTTTTCAATTATGTCCATAATGCTAATGCCTTTAAGCATCAAATGTCCTGTGAATCTTTTCTGACCCACCTCTTCAGGCAATCATTACAACTTTCAGCTTCTATCACTGTACTCCATTTGTTAGAGCTGATCATACTTGGCCATCAGTTGTAAGGTGCCACCTGATTCTATCTGCCTTTCAGGCACCAACATTCATGCCTGACCACTATTCCTTTTGTGCACAGCATATAATCTGATCAATCAGCATTGCAGTGCTCGAGATCATGATACTGTACCTGTTCTTTCTCTCAACTCTACAGTAATATATATTCCTGGGATTGTCTCCGCTATCATTAGTTCTTTTAATTGATTTTATCTGTGTGAAGTTAATTCCTCCAAATATTTTAAAGAAAATGACAAGTATCAATAAAAGATTTAGTGATAACTTTAACATAAAATTTTCATTAAAAGCAAGATAGGGGCACCCGAGTTGTTCAGTCGGTTAGGTGTCTGACTC
The DNA here is from genome assembly GCF_006229205.1 of Suricata suricatta. NCBI lineage: Eukaryota > Metazoa > Chordata > Mammalia > Carnivora > Herpestidae > Suricata > Suricata suricatta. The sequence goes on from NC_043712.1 coordinate 56,845,205, forward strand.
TCGGTTTAGGCTCAGGTCATGATTTCATAGCGTTGTGAGTTGGAGCCCCACGCTGGGCCTGCTCTGAGGGTGCAGAGCCTGCTTGGGATTCTCTCTCTCTCCCTCTGTCTCTGTCCTTCTCCTACTCATGCTGCCTCATTCTCTCTCAAAATAAATAAATAAACTTTATTTTTAAAATAATAATAAATAAAATATAAATTTTAAAAAGTAAGATGATTTCTTCTATTTCATAGAGTAATTTAAAAAAGTATAAATAGAAGAAACAATTTTATTTTTTTTTTTGTTTTTATATTTTTGAGAGAGAGAGAGGCAGAGAGAGAGGGAGACTAAGCATCCAAAGCAGGCTCTGCGCACACAGTATTGAGCCTGATGTGGGGCTGAAACTCACAAACTGTGAGATTATGATCTGAACTGAAGTTGGCCGTGCAACCAACTGAGCCACTCAGACATCCCTAGAAGAAATAATTTTAAGAGTGAATTATCTGTAAGTGAGGAATAAATAACTCCAATTTTTTAAATTAGGAAACAGGACTTATATTTTACCGAAATGTTAGGTGATATTTGATATTCTGAGATGTCTCAGGCTTCTCTGAATGTTATTTTTTTGTCTTTGCTTATCTTCATCTTCTCTACAGTTATTACTTCCTTGTCTACTTTGTCCCTTCTTTGGACCCATTCCTAGCACGGTCCTCTAGACTTCTAATGAAAAGTTCTTCACCATAAACTATAGGTTTCAGTTTACCACTCAATCTCCCTGTAAGCATTCAGGCATCTACTCTTCCTGAAGCTTCTCTCAAAACAAAGGCCATCTTACTAGTGAAATGCATTTTTATCTCCCTGTATCTCTCTGTGTCTAATTAGACCGTACAGGGAGTTCATCATCAACACTTTCAATGGGCTGATTTCCTCAGTGTAACAACAAAGCCGTGCTATATCCCCTATTTCTTACAAAGACGAATTTCCCAATAAGAAGTAGAGCATGAATTTGTCTAAAATAAAACTGTAATGAAATTATGAGGAGTGTAATGCTTCCTATGGCATTGCTCAAGCAAAGCTTTAATGCCCTGTGAGAGAAAGGGATGCAGTTCTATCAGAGCTTCTCCTGTGAGAATCCATTACCCTCTCCAATTTACATGGCTGCTTGCTGTCATATCTTAAACGGGCTTAATTCCCACCCAGTTTTCTTGATGGAATTCATTGAAAGAAAAAAAAAAGATCAGCTAGAGCCTATTGGCAGTAGTGGGGCAGGGGGAACCTAGTAACCATTCAACCACAGATGCTTGGCTCTTTGACAGCATGCCACAAGGTTTATTTCTATTCCTGTATGTGCGTGATTTTTTTCTTACATTTTGATAATAACACAGACATCCCTACCATAATATATTGTATTCAGATTGATTCAGATTGATTGATGGGTTGAGTGTTTTTTGTTTGTTTGTTTGTTTGTTTCTTTGGTTCTTTGTTCTTTCTTTCTGTCTGTCTTTCTGCCTTTCTTTCTCTTAATATATTTTTCCTTTAAGGCATTTGCTTTGAATGCAGTACAGGTTTAATACAACTTATTGCAATGGATTAACATTTATGCTCTTTTTAAATAGGAGGTGATAAGACATTAAAAGGGTACCTGGAGGGGCACCTGTGTGGTTCAGTTGGTTAAGTATTTGACTCTTGATTTCAGCTCAGGTCAAGGCTCATGTTTCATGAGTTTGAGCCCAGCATCAGGCTTGCACTTACAACATGGAGCCTGCTTGGGATTCTCTGTGTCTCCTCTCTCTGCCCCTTCCCCCATACTCTCTTTCTCTCTCTCAATAAATAAATAAACCTAAAAAAATAAAGTATTAGGCAAATTAATTTTAAAAAGGGATATCTGACTTCAGTTCAGGTCATGATCTTGTGGTCCATAAATTTGAGCCCTGCATCAGGCTTTGTGCTGACTGCTCGAAGCCTGGAGCCTGCTTCAAATTTTGTGTCTCCTTCTCTCTCTGCCCCTTCCCTACTCGTACTCTGTCTCTCTCTCTCTCCCTCAAAATAAACATTAATTTTTTTTAATTTAAAACTGTGGTACCTGGAATCTAATTGCTACATAGAGAGGTATGAAAATTTCTGTCTTTTGGAGATATTTCAAGTCATCTATGAAAGGATTTCTATGCAGTAATAGCAGCCACTAACAGAGTGCTTACTTTTTGCCAGCACCCTCTTAAACACTTTATATATATTGACCAATTTAACACTCAACTTTATGAAACAACTACCCTTACGAACTCCATTTTTATGTGATGAAATTCAGGCACAAAGAAGTTTAAGTGCATTTTCCAAGATTCCAAGCAGGAAATGAGGGAGCCAGGGAGAAGGAATATTTCTACAAATGAAAGTTTCTAGAATCTTGAACAAAATAATGTGATACTAAAATGTGGATCCTTCATTTCTTTTTTACGTAATGTACTGAATTACTCTACAGAGGAACTTAGTTATAAGGGGTGATCTTGTGTGAAAGAAGTTTGACAAAAAAGGGCTATAGATCTAGAATGAACTTACAAAGTGGTTATCTGACAAAATTCACATAGACAAGACCATGCTGGAAATAAGAATTCTAAATGACCCTTGAATAACTTAGTTTATATGCATTTTCTTGTGCACTCAAAGGGTCTATCTCTCTCTCTAGAGTTCTGAATACTTTGAAGTATATAATTTCAGGGTCTCAGTATCAATCAGCAGACTACCCAGACACCAATTACTCCTAAACAGGAGTAAGTGTTCTACTTCGAGCTTATAACTCACATAACTGGAATTGTCAAATATTTGTCTCATGGTGGAATCACCAAACTATGATGAATATAAATTTTGTTTAAAGATAGTTCTAAGGGGCACCTGGATGGCTCAGTCAGTTAAGTCTCTCACTCTTGATTTTGGGTCAGGTCATGACCTCATGCTGCATCAGGCTGCGTGCTGATGGTGCAAAGCCTGCTTGGGATCCTCTCTCTGTCTCTCTCTCTCTCCCCATTACCCCCTCAAAAAAAAAAGACGTTAAGAAAAAAGGATAGTGCTTTTCTTAATTTTCCCTTGCTCTGATTATTTCTCTTTATAGTATTTTCAAAGATATTGAAGACCTTTTAACTGGTAATATTTAAATACCCACATTGGGTTTGCAAAACTCAGAGGCAAATCGTGATCCTCAGCTAACTGAGGCGACACAGTAATTGCAGAGCTTATATGTTGGTATAAGTCATGAATGTTATTGAAGTATTATTTACACGCAGTAAAATTCACCCATTTTAGCTATATATTTTAGTCACTCTTGATGACTGTATGAAGTCCTGGAAAACCACTACAGTCAAGATAGACTCTCCCCACAGAACTTCTTCTGCGTCTGTAATTCAGCCCCTGCTCCACTCCCAGCCGTTGGCAGTCGCTGATTTGATTTCTGTCACGGTTTGATTTTCAATAATGTCATAAAAATGGAAGCATACAACAGATATCCTTTTGTGTCTGGCTACTTTCATATAAGATGGTGCTTTTGAGATTCATCCATGTTATTGCATGCATAAGTAGTTCGTCCCATTTCATTTCTGAGATGGATTTTATTTTATATTTAAAATAATTAGAATTCTGGGGAAAGATGGTGGAGAAGTAGGGAGCTCTGTAATCTCTGCCCGCCCGCAACTATCAAACTGAGAAGAATTAAAAGCCACAATAAGAAAAAGAATAAAATAATTAGTTAACTAGGATAAGTTTTGATAACAGGTAATGCAGAAGAGACATCCCAGAATGAAGAGGTAACCAGGAGAAGCACTGGGGGCAGGAGCAAAAATGACAATAAAAGTCTAAGAAAATTATATTGGGGACAGCATTTATCCTTTCAAAATTCTATTTTGGCAATATCCTTACTTTGAATACTGATTGTATGTAGCCATTTTGATTTAGAAATATTTTGGGAAAAAAAGCAAAAATATAGGTAAATAGAATTTTCAGTATTGACTTTGTTCTAAATTTGAACATAGCAATAATTATTTTAACAATTAAAATGGAACATGTTCTGGAACAGCTGATTAACCACATAATACCATGAGTTCTTAATATTTTTAACTTTGCCTCCTTTTCTTGTTTAGTGCCCATAACAGTGTCAAAGATTGATTAATTTTTAATGTCTATTTATTTTCGAAGAGAGAGCATGAGTGGGGAAGAGGGGCAAAGGGAGAGAGAGAAATAGAATCTTTGCACTGAGTGTGGAGCCTGATGGAAGGGCTCAGTCTCACCATGGGGAGATCATGACCCGAGCTGAAATCAAGAGTCCCACACTTAACAGACTAAGCCACCCAACGCCACACTGATTTTTCTTCAGTACTAGAAAGAGGGGCACCTTGGTGGCTCAGTCAGTGAAAGTCTGACTTTGGCTTAGGTCATAATCTCATGGTTTGAGAGTTCACGCCTACGTCTGGCTCTCGACTGTCAGCACAGAGCCCACTTTGGAAACTTTGTCTCCGCAGTCTGCTCCTCCCCCGCTGGCTCTCCCCGCCCCCCCAAAATAAACATTTAAAGTAGTAGAAACATGTTTTCTTAAATCCAAAAAATAATTACATAAATTATCTTCCTAATGTTTCCTACAGATGTTCTGCATATTTTCCAAAATAAGACTCTGCTACAGGAAGAAATACAAAAAGAATTTTAAAAAGAAGTTCTGAAAAATAAAACGAAATGAAATGAAACAAAATGAAATTCTATATGAGATTATTGGCATCCTGAAAAAACTCTTTTCAAATGCATTCATAGACACAATTTCTTGATATTTAAAGCTGACAACCCCCATTCCTATATGCTTTCATAAAATACCACTAATAGTACTACATATCAGTATTTTTCCTGGCTTTACACTTGTTTGTTTTATGATAATTAATATGTTCAAATGATAGTACTTTATTTCATTTTCTGCCTCTCCCAGCTAATCTCCATGTGTTCAGATGCTAATATTCCTCTTCCCAGCCTAAGACATACATAAGCCCTTAAGTTTTTTTAAATTTTAATGTTAATATTTTTGAGGAGAGAGAGAGCATGCTCATGAGCAGTGTAGGGGCAGAGAGAGAGGGAGACACAGAATTTGAAGCAGACTACACAGGTTCTGAGCTGTCAGCATGGAGCCAGACATGGGGCTTGAACCCACAAACTGGGAAAAAAATGACCTAAGCAGAAGTCTGATGCTTAACTGATTGAACCACCCAGGTGCCCCAAGCCCTTAGATTTTAAATATAACCTGAGTGACATGTCTAAGTAGACCTTTCCCCCAGATCAAACTTTCAAAGTCATAACCTGAAGCAAAATTTTCAAAAAAAAGCACTATGTAAAGTAATTCAAATTTTAAAAAACAAGAAAAGCAAGCAAATCACAAAAACTAGAGATCAAAGAATGGAGATCAGTTAACAGTGGAAGTTCACGAAGAAGAGAGTAAGAGATTGAAGAATATCTCTGAAAATAGTCAAAGCTATTTTTGGTTAAACGTACCTTCTGATAAAGGAACAAAAACTGACCTATACTATAATAGTAAAATTTGGAGTTTATAACAGGAAAAAGGGAAGTACTTGAATCTAGAAAGGGTTTTTTATGATGCTTTGGGGGTCCAATTCCTTGAACCTCTTGAGAAATAAGCTAGATGTCTTTCTGCTTAGGAAGGTTTAGTCTCTTAGCCTTCCTGAACTCATAAGTGTAGACTTACAGATCCCTAGTGTACCATTTTGCTCTTGTAATTCTGAAATCCTCATTAACACTGCTTTCAGGCTAAGCTTATTTTTCTACTGGGATTCCTAGAAAGGGATATCTCCCTGTAACTGAGCTATTCTTTCTCAAACATGTGTTGTCCTGATCTGACAGCAAGGTTAGGATTTGGAAGTTAGTGATGAATAAAGAATGCCAGGCTCAGTATCTCAGGTTGTCTTATGTAAATCTTACCCAGTTTAAGAGCTCATATCATTTGAATAGTACAGAAAACATTTTGCCCTAAGCAGTATTACTTTCTTCCTATTGAAACCATTAAGTTGTTGGTCTGTGTGCATAAGGCTTTATATCATTTTATGGGGAGTATTGCTTACATGAAAAACTGTTTTAATTTTATTTTTTCTAAATTGTGATCTTGCCAACATTTGGTAATTTGATACTATACAGAATATTTGATACTCAGTAATTTGATGCTATACAGAATAAAGAATAAATTTTTGTCGCATTAAGTCACCAGGTTGTGGTAATTGTTACAGCAGCCATAAGACACTAATACAGGGTGTTTACACAGTAACCTCACAGACACTTACATGAAGTGTTTACCAGTGAGACATTCTAGAAATAAGCCAATTCTTTTTAGAGTACATATCTGCCTATTCCAAAACAAAACAAAAACTGACTTACCAACCTAAGAGTGATCATTACTTGATATTCTTTTCTAAAGCCTATTTTTAACAAGAAATTGCTGTTTTTCTCAAATCCACAAAAATCCTTACGGTTATAATGATATATGTATTACAGACCTTACCTAGGTAGACAATGGTTTACGTTGTTTTGTGAATCTTAATCTAGTATTTTGTTACCTACTGAATAATTCATACTAAGACAAACTGGCTAACAGCCACTGCAAGCACTGTGGACACTCAGCTTAGTGCATGTCGGTTGACTGCCACGTTGACATTTATTTCTAGTAGAAATATCTGTTTTCACAGTAAACATTTTTTTGTCTCTCTTCCATGCTCCCGTTTGCTTCCAGACCTTTGTCCACGCTCTTCTCTTCCTGGAACTCAGAAGTCTCCCCCTCACATTTCTTCATTTACTCATTCCTGGAGTCTCATTTTCCTTTTCTAGAAGAAATTTTCCGATTCCCCACTGATCTAGGGAGGTACTCCTACTATTTATTCTTATAGTGCCCTAAAATATAATTATATAACATTATGCGTATAATATATTAGTTGCATCTTTTATATATTTTATATATTCCTCAATTGTATGTAAAACTTATATAACTATACATATAATAATTATAAGATATATATTATATATAACTAATATTTTCTTCTTTTATGTTTTATATACTTCTATTTATATAAAATATATAATATAATAATATATGTAATATATATTATATCATACATAATATACTATATAATATAACAATATTTTTATTTCTCTCACCCATTGAATCTGGGCTGGATTTATAACTTAACTTCTATAAAATTCTACAGCGATTATAGTCATAAGCCCTTAAAGGTATTACAACATCCAATGAGTGAGACCCCCATGTGGAAAAGCCTGAGTTAGCTTCCTTGAGAATTAAATACTCAAGAAGAGAGAACACATCAGTACAAACCTCACACGTGTGTGTATGAGATCGCCTAAGACCATTGGGCTATCTTCTAGCACCAGATCATCACAGCAGCCTGAGCCACCTCAGCAAGACCATTCTAAATTGTGAACAGCTAAATGAGAAAACACTGTGTAGGAAAAGTCTCATTTGTTGGGTTGTTTGTTTGGCAGCAATAGATAACCAATAGAGTTGTATTTGCAGTTCCTGTTAAAATTTCCTGACACATAGTAGTATAAAAATTAATCCACCTACTGCTTACTTATGATGAACTTTCAGTCTTTATTCTTTGAGTAAGCATAACCTGGGGCGCCTGGGTGGCTCAGTCGGTTAAGCCTCCGGCTTTGGCTTAGGTCAGGTCTCACGTTCGTGGGTTCGAGCCCTGTTTCAGGCTCTGTGCTGACAGCTAGCTCAGGGCCTGGAGCCTGCTTCTGGTTCTGTGTCTCCTTCTCTCTCTGCCCCTCGCCCTCTCATGCTCTGTCTCTCTCTTTATCAAAAATAAATAAAACATTAAAAAAATTTAAAAAGCATAACCTTCAATACAAAGAGCCTTGCATCTATAGAGATACATGCTTTCCAAAATTAGCTGTATTATTCTCAAACTTCTAAATGGCAGTTTTGCTTATGAGAATATAAGATTTTTTAAAATACTATATAAAATGAAAAAAATGTGAGAAATAACTAGTTGAATGATTTGGAAAGTAAAAAAAAGGTTAATATTTTAAAGATGCTGTAAGTTAGGTGTAGGCATGACAACTATAAAGGATTGTGATATCACAAAAATTTGAAGGATTCTATATTCAGATTACATTGCAAGTAATTTATCACTCTTCATTAAACTGGAACTCTTACAAAGATACAATATGGGTGGTGTTTTTGCAGAGACAATTCAAACGTCTCATTTAAAAATTAGTCTTGGTCTTACATCAAAACACTTTGAAGTTAATGTAGACGTATAAACAAATTAAATGAAATGTGTAAGTTATGCTGGTATCGAGTTTTTATGAGTTATATTTTAATAAATATTCCCAATTAATCATCTGACTACAATCCCAATCATGCCATCTAAGATATTTGATTTAATACATATTAATAATATGAATGGATATAAGTAGAATAAAGAAAAGAAGGTTTAATAGCATTCCTATTGGGACAAACTACATAAATGAATTTTAGTTGAAAATTCCATGAGATTCCCAAAAATTGGTAAATAATACTGGAATGCATGGACATAGGAGAGGAGAAGAAATAGAGTAGTGAAATGTTGCTAAGAAGATAAATTGGACCTCTACTATAGAGATTTTTCAAAGTCAAACTAAGGAGTTTAATATTGATTCTCTGAAAAAAGAAAGCCTTTGCTTATTTTTTTAAAAGAAGACCAAAATTATGCAACCACATTTTAGAAAGATAATTCTTGCTATATTGTAAAGCATAAATAGTAGAGCCAGGAAAGATCAGTTGGAAGACTTGTGCCATAATACAAGTAAGAGATGAAGTCCCAGGTCACCTACAATACCAGTTCATGGAGATGTGGAAAAATGACCCATGAAAATGGAGCAACATCTTTTTAACACAGAGGACTTCTTCTGTCCCTGGTCCTCCCCCGTTACCCACAAAGCACAGAAAGGAGAGGAGCTTCAGTACTGGAAGGAAATGTAACAGCTTCCTTTGCTGTGTCTTTTGCAAAAATGATTTTAGTGACCATGAAGAATTTGATACTCATTACAGGTTAAAACTGGAGGGGAATTAGGGATCAACTTTTAAACTCTTAATTTACTTCTTGTCAGGAAGTCTTTGTGCAAATGTCCATTTGATGTTGTATTAGAAGCTCCCATTAGAATACAAAATTAAGATCCTCAAGATGTCTAAGCAGTGATTAGAGAATTAAGTGATATCAGCAAAATATAAATCCTTGATAAATGGCATAGAAACCAAAAGCTGTGTGATACTGCTGGATTGAAAGAACTGACTCATGCGTTCGATAATGGAATACATATATGTATTTCACCCAAGGTACTGTGCTGCATGTTATGGAAGAGACCAAAATGTAAAAAAATACACAATTTTTGCCATGAAAGAGGGGTTTAAAAATGAGATAATCAAAATAAGAACAATTTAAAAATGAACATTTATGAATCATTAACAAAAAGAAAGTTATATAAATTGAATCAGATATATTAGTATGTTACTTGTATTGGTCACTAAAAAAAAGCAGAATATGTTTTATTTCCTGTATGGGATAGGGATATTAGGACTGTCATTGCTGTTAGGAACATCAATAATGGAGATTCTTGAATACAGCAAGAAGTCAATGGGGTTTTCTAATTATGGAGTTATTTAACATAGATGCCAGCAGCTTAGAATTTTCTTGAGTAATGTTCTTCCTTAGATATTAAAATAATCTGAAAAGTCAATTGTCTGTATCTTATGACAATAAGCTGGGTACTGTCATACAGACAAATGATTTACACACTCGAGGATACAATTTTGAGTAGTGTATTTAATGTTCCACACTTCAGTGATTCCTGATTCTGCATTTTTATAGCATTTAGTGATTTTATTTTTTCTACCAATGTTATTTATGAACCAGAAACCTATCTTGGCAAGGCTAGTCAGTTTAGAAACCTCACCGGAAATGGCTCAGTGTAAATTGTATTTAGGCGAGGATTTGTAAAAGATGATAAATGCAACGTGATATAATAACCTCATCCTTTCATCTATCATATTGTTAAATCAAATTGCAAGTGTTGCATTAATGTGATAAAATGCTTTCTGCTTACTTTCTTTTAGTCAGTTAAGAGCTGAGATCCAATGAGGATATTGGCCCTGAGTAAACAAGATTGCAAAATGTTTAATCTATAGACCAATAAATTAAAAGCAAAAAGATTGATCATATATCTTTGAGGTCTCAAATTATGCAGAGAATCCTAATGCTACCTTGTATGTAGGTCAACTGTGGAAGAATAAAGAATAATTGACTCTTGGGCTGAATTTAGTTATGCTGAACTTCTCTAATCATCTGGATTGTACTGAAAAGTGGGTTTAAGTTTGGCTCCCTCACTCCCACATCCCTATCGCTAACAAGGGCTATTCTTTACTTCTAGCACAACCGTCTCCTACCACTGTGTATGTTCTGGTATACAAATGAAATGGTTATCACAACCTCAAAATCCTGAGCCACTAGTTTGCAGAAGTAGTGTTCAACCGCTGACAAACTGAAGGATCTGGTAGGAATTCCTCCTGAAATTCTCACCCTTTTATACAGACACCATTTTATTAAACACTTGCCTCCCTGCAGGGAACAGACATAGCACAATTTATGGTCTACTCTTGCATCATATTCTGATAAAATGTCAGGATGCTTCACAGGAAGTGAGTTAGGTCATAACCCACATATGTAGATTCCATAAGGAAAACAAGGAAAGGAAACTCCCAGGTGTACAGTGAATTCCTGTGACAACATTAATTAGAATCTGCAATGCAGATATGAAAAGACGACAACTGACATTTTAAAAGCCCAAGTTTTAGTCTAATTATCGTGTGTTCTAACTGTTGTCTTGAACATATTAGCCATCTAACCTTAGGCAAGTTAACAGATGCCCTGAGGTGTTTGTAAACTCAAATAGCAACCATTCCATAAAGTTTCTATGAGAATTAACTGAGATAATTGATTAATATATATGAAATGGTTAACATACAGCTTACCACAAAGAAGGAAAATGTGAAATGCTAGTTCTCTTTCCTTTTCCTTCAGAAGAAGTCAAAAGACTCCTCAAAACATACAGTAAATTTCCCATTGTAAGGGAAGATTATGCCTTATTCCAAACTGGAAAATGTCATCAAATTCTTCCTTCACACATTCATTGATTTTTCCTTTTAAGTTTAGTCTGAATTGTGTTCTGACAGTTGAAAACCATCTGTGTGTTCTCCTATTAAATTCAATAAATTGTAGTAAATCAGAGTTCAGAAACAAGTAGGATCTTATATAGAAAATATTTTCAAATTATGTAAAGATTAACAAAAATTCTTCAATGCTGTTCTGATAATAGTGTTACAAAGAGCTAGGAGAAATCTTTAAAAATACATGTTTTTACCACTTTCAATATGTTTCTATACATCTATCTCCTTATCTTAGGAAACATGCTCTCTGCTTTTATATGCAATCTTTTATTTTTTTAAATTTTGTTTTAATGTTTATTTTTGAGAGACACAGAGTGCAAGCAAAGGAAGGGCAGAGAGAGCCAGAGACACAGAATCTGAAGCAGGCTTCAAGTTCCTAGCTCTCGGCACAAAGCCAGATGAGGGACTTGAACCCACAAATCATGAGATCATGACCTGAGCCCAAGTGGGACACTTAACAGACTGGGCCACCCAGGCACCCCTTTTATATGCAATCTTGAATGAGTCCACCAATTTCACAATAGCACTGTGGTTATAGACTTTGATTATATGCACTTTGAGTTGCTCTGCCCTTCAGGGTGATACATAAGGAAGAATGAAAAGAGCTATCTCAAATTGCAAAGTATATACTCTATGTCAGGTAGCTTGCTGCGGGTCTCCCGTGCATTCTTTTATGTGATGCTCAGAAAACCTCCCATTTATCACTTTGATTGAAGAGAAATTCCTGGACTTGCCCCTATACATTAGTCCTTTTAAAAACCAGGAGAAGAAAAGTAAAAACAGCAAGGAGAATGGGAGAGAAACTGAGGGAAAGGATGGGCATAATTCTACCACATAACTCAGTGTTTTTTATTTGCATACAGTTACTATCAATGTTTAACAAACATTTTCCAAAATGTACACTGTGCCGCTTGTGCTGACTAGAGATTCACACTAGATGCATCCTAGTTCTCATCTTGGAGTTCTAGTATCTACGTAAGTGGATTCTCAGGTTTCTTTTTCATTGAAACCGTGAATCCTCTCCGTATTGCAAGGTTTTAAATCATTCTTATTCTACCTATTGAGTCATTCCTTAAATAGTAGAATAATGTCTTCAGTTCTAAGGTAGGTTTAAAAGTAATGCACACATGAATGTGGCCAGATGTGTTAAATTGTTTAAAGTATGAAAGAAAAATATATGAAGACACTCAGAATTATTTCATGTGAGTGAAAAGTAATTACATTTCTTTATGAAACCCTCAGTGGGAACACAATTATAAGTTATCTCCCCTTTGCTGTTTACAATTTATCGACCTGTTAATATGATCATGCATTTCATTGTTTGCTTACTAGTTTATTTATAGTAAAATGAGACCGTGATTTTTTTTCTCTGACATCTTCTTTTTTCCTAAAAAAAAAACAAAAAAAAAAACACCCTCACATAGGTTTCATGTGTCCTCTTTATGCCTGCTTACTCTTTCATTTTTCATCCTTCCCCTTTCCTTTTTGTCTTTTCCTACTGGCCCTAGATAAGGCTGGCTCTGAGTCCTTGAGGAAAGGCATAGAAACACATGAATAAACCAAAAAGCTGCAATAGCAATTTTGGCCCATATTAGTTCTCTTTTTTAAATAATTCCTAATGCCGATTTAGTAATTTTATCTTAAACACCACATAGAAAGATATATTTTTAAGACATTAAGAGTTTCCTCAGTCGCCCACCAGTTTGAACATTCAGAGGTACGCAATTCTCTTTTCCTTTTTATTTTTCACTCAAAAACTTCAGGTGCATGAAGAGTCATAAATATGAATTGATCATAATCTTAGTTCCTGAACTATTATCGTCATTCTGTCCATGGAAGATAATTCTTGTTAGTCTTATGGTTTGTTTTTACCTCCTTTCTTATTCCCTTATTCTTCCCTTATTCTCAACCCCAATCCTGATAGGTACCCACGTTAATGTATAAAGTGATACAAACTGAATTTATTGTGTGCTAGGATATGAGCTGAGTTGTCATAGTTAAAAGCCATAACAGCCCTAACAGTCAATTATTTTATTATTATTATTATTATTATTATTATTATTATCATCACCATTATTATTTCCATTTTCCATTTAGAATGGACACAAAGAGATCAAGACACCAATATCTTCAGAAAGCTTGCCCAAGCTGAAAAGCCAACATATGGAAAATATAGAATATGAATGCAAGGAGTTTGGTTGAGAGCTTGTGCTTTTCATCAATTATTTTGTAGTACTAGGTGCTCTCTTCATATTTCACAGTATAATAGGCCTGGGAAATGAAGTAACGCCACATTGCTCCTAGGAGGGCTGTACCAGTTTACAGTCCTATTTGGACTGCATGAGTCCCCACTGTACCCATACCATGCCCAGAATTTAATATTTTTCTACTTTGCATTTTTAGCCAGATTTGCGTGTATAAAGTAAAAATTGATAGTTTAAATGTACATTTATGTACATTCTGGCATGTTTTAGTATCTCATCAAAATATGTATTTGTCACTTTATTTTCCCCTTCTGTGAATTTTCTATTAATATTATTAAGTATAGAAATCGATATGAAACATTTAGAGACATTACTGATAAATAGTAAGATCATGGCGTCTGCTGTCACACTGTCATTGCTAACTTATCGTAGCTTCTGTTTGACTTCCTAGATTTTCCTGAGGATTTGAGTCACTGATCTTAAATTTTAGACCTTCCAGATATATTCTTCCGTGTCTTTAACTTGTCCATTTAATTTCCTCTTTTATTGTAAGTTTTATTTTTAATCTTTATTTATTTATTTTCAGAGAGAAAGAGAATGACCTAGAGAGAGAGAGAAATTGAGTACAAGTGGGGTGGGGAGCAGAGAGAGAGGGAGAGAAAGAACATCACAAGCAGACTCCACACTGAGTGCAGAGCCCAATATGGGGCTTGGACTCACTGAAATCAAGAGTCAGACACTTAACTGGTTCACCCAGGTGCCTCTCTGCTTCAATTTTTCTAGGGATCCCTTTTGATTAAGAAATCTATAATTTTTATTGAGTAATACGTTTTTCTTTTGTAATATTTAAGAGAGTTTTCTTATCTCTGGGTCCAATAATATCATCTTATTTTCAGTTGTTATTTTAAGTTTCCCTTTCACATTTTGATGTTTTATCCTCTTTTCAGTTCCTTTAGGTATATAGCCTGACATTGGAAGTTTTTTTTATTATGTAATAGATTATTTATTAAGCAGTTCATCTTTTTTCATATACAGATTATATGTTTATAGGCCATCAATTTTGTTATTCTATTTTATTTGACAGTAACTAAAAGAGTATAGTGCTATATTAATTATTATGACTATAAATAGGCTTTAGTATCTGACAAAATCAGTTTTCCCTCTTTATGATTTTTTATTTCATAACTTTCATACAAGATCTACTTTTAATTTTAATCGCATGATGTTTGTGAATCTTCCTAAAATTTTAGATTAGAATATATTAAATTTATAAATTTAAGGAGAACTGAGGTCTTTACAATATTAAATCATTTCATATATGAACTCAGAATTTCTCTATATTTGGTGAGTTATTTTTATATCATTTAATGGAGTTTTCAACTTCCATGTATGCAGTTCATATTCTCTATTAGGCTAATTCCTTAACAAGAAAAAAGATCTCCTGTTGTTTCACTTGATATCATAAATGGCACTTTATATTTTCTGGTTGTTAATTGCTCATGTAAAGAATAATACTACATTAAGAAAGCTCACTTGTTTATGTGGATGTCCTCTTATAATACCTCCTATAACAATCAGGTGGATATCTTGAATTGCCTATGTAAATAATCATATATATTAATACACATTACTGTTTTATCTCTTAGTTCCCAAATTATTTGATTTATTTCCCCTTGACTTACACTGTATTATCTACGACCTTGAATTCTGTGCTAAACAATAGTGATGATAGAGGACAATCCTTTGGATGTTATTGATCTTAAGAAGACTATGTCTAAAACTTACTCATTGAATATGATATCCACTTAGCTTTTCAGCAATAATCTTTATCAAGTTATGGAAGTTTAATGCTGACCTAGTTATTAAATTTTCTTTTTAATCTTGAATATACTTCAATTTAATAGAATCTTTTTTCTGCACAAATGAAATGATTGTGTGATTTTTATCCATTGACTCAGGAATGCAAATATTTACATTTATAGGTAACCTAAGGTTGGGTCACCCTTATGTTTCTGGTGTAAAACATAAGTCACTATAATGTAATTCTTAAAGTACATTGTATTCAAGTGAGCCAATCTTTCACTTAGAATTTCAACATCTCAGTTCATAAATAAAATTGGTAGACGATTTGTTTCTCTCTTTATCTATTTTTGGTATCAATTCTGTAATACTATCATTTAAAAAAATGAGTGTTTTTTTTTTCTCCTTTAATCTTCTGGAACAATTTAAAGTATTTTTTAAAGAGTTTGTTTGTATTTACCAGTAAAACCATCCAGGTATAAATGTGTCCATTTTATATAGATTTTCATATTTATTTGAGCTAAGGTGGCTCAAGCAGACTGAATCAGGGGAAAGGACAGTAGGAAAGAAGTCACAAAGGAAAGGAAAATAATGTTGTGGATCATGTTGACTTTTTAAAAAAAATGATCGCTTTTTATCTTAGAGTATATACTTTTTTTCTTCAGGACTTGTTGTTTCTTTTACCAGTATATACATCCTTCCTTGTGTCTTAGGTCTGTCTTTTGCCTTCATTTTCTGTTTACCTGAAATTAACTGTATACAAGTAGATTCCATTTTGATTTATTTTTTAATTTTCAAATATTATATATTCTTTCTTTAACCTAAATGCTATATGTTATAGACAATTAGTATTGGTAACTCATGATCTGGTTTTAAAAGTTAATTGGGAAGTCTCTATACCAATTTAGTCTATTGATATTTATTAGAATTTCTAACATATGCTATTTCTGATACTCTGTACTTTCTATATTTACCATACTTTCTTTTTACCATTCTTACTTTTAAAATTTAATTTTGCCAGCTGGAAATAAAATGTATGTTTAGTTTTTCAATCATCGTCTCAATCTAATTAGTAGTAATATCTTCTGTTCACTGCTGAGGGGTGTAGACTCCTCGAGCTGGCTGGGTAGAATCCTAACTCTGTGACTGTGGGCATGTTAATCAACCTCTCTTGGCTTCTTCAGGATTCTCATTTTTAAATGAAGAATAATAAGAGAAACTATTTCATTGGAATTTAGTGAGGATTAAATAAATTAATACAAGTGAAGCATTTTGAAGTGTCTCACATGCAGTAACCCTCAACAAAAGTGCAATTATCGTATCCCAAGCAAAGTAAGAATCTTCATGTTCTCTTACCTCTCTGTTCAAACTCTTTTCCTCAAAATTTTCCTTTCCCATGCCATACACATGTACCATCTTGGTATATTTTGAGATCTTCATTCTGGATTTTAGGGATATACTTCATTGTTAGTCTTGCTCATTTAGACAACAGCAAACTTAGTAACACTTTTACCCCCCCCCCCCATTTTCCATATCTCATTGCTATCTCTTGGATTTATTGCTCTTGATACTGGCAATATCTGGTAAGAGTTATGTCAAACGATCTCTTTTGTGTACTTCTCCTAAGAGTTTTATAACACAGCACATCTATGTTTTTGGCCTCAAATTTAATTGTGTTTTGGCTAAAAATAACATTTCTAATTCAAAGTTCTTTTCCATCAATGCTGAAAATATTTTACTGTTTCTTGCATCCATTGCTGTTGTTTATATAGATGATGACTAATTGTTGCCATTTTAAAAAATGATCTTTATCTTGTCAATATCATTTATAATTTAAAATTTGGTTAGATATTTCAAAATTTAACCACAATTGACCAAGTATGGATTTAAAAAAATCTCTTTTATTATTTGGTAGTCCATAAATGGTTTCCATCTTGTTTATACATATTTTTTAATTCTAGAAAATTCTTATACATTAATTCTGTATTTTCTCACCTTTATTTCATTCTCTTTTGGGGACTCATAAGGTACAGCTATTTACATTTCTATTTTTCTTATCCATACATCTTGCTGGCACTCTACTGGGTCATTTTGCCCTCCAGGGGACATTTGGAAACATCTGAAGATTTTGGGTTGTTGCAAATTGAGTACAGCAGACTTCTTAGTGGGTAGGTGTCAGGAATGTTGCTATGTGCCCTGTAGTGCAAAAGAAAGCCCCTCACTACCACCACAAGAGTAATCCATTTGAAGTGTAGCATCAATGTTGAGAAATGCTGATATATATTACCTCTTCATTTATTATTCTTATGATCTCACTCTGAAGTCCACAATTTCATCTTCCAATGTAATAGTTTCCTTTTATACTAAGTATATTCTATTATCCCGTCCATCTATTGAAATATGTACTTTACCACTTGCATTTTTCATATCTAGTTTTCATTTTTATCTCTCTGAAGGCATTCACTGTGCCTTAAAAAATTTCATTTTGTCTTACTAATTTTGGCTCTTCTAGTGTCCATTTTTCTTTTTAATTTTTTATTTAACTAAAGTTCTCATAACCCTAAGATACTTCATATTTCTTTCCTGTGTTTCTATCATCTATCTCTTGAAGATCATCAGATGCCTGGACCACTAGTATATGGGTGGGGTGGATGGAGAGGGATAAAATTCTAGACCCTTAGTTTTCATTCTTCCCAGTGAGTGTGGAGACCTGGGGTTACTCTGTTCTTCTTTTGTGGACATATCCTTCCTCATGCCCCACTCCTACTCCAAAACAAGTGTTTTATACTCTTTAGACACATAATCTCTCCACCTGAGGCAATCATCTGTTATCCAGACAGTCTTTGCTATAATTGCTCAGTAATAAGGTCAAGGGAAGAAATAGGGGAAATACAAGGAGGTAACATTAGGGACTGGGTAGCCCCATCACGGCCACAGGATGAGAAATGATCCATTAGGAGAGGGAAGAAAAAGATCACTAGAAACCAGAAATTAGAAATCTCTCCTCTCACTCAGGTCATACTCTCCACCTCACACTGGCCCTTTCCCATTTTGATTGCAGTTTGCCATTCCTAGTACCTTAGATATAAGAGAGAGAATAATATTCTTAAGCATTAGAAGACCTTGATAATAGATGACAACTCCTTTCAAAATGTTCGACAAGGGTTCCCCTGGCTTGAAATGTAGAGTTGAGACAGCATTTCAATTTAACTCTCAGTATTACTGGCAGAACTGATGCAAGGCGGAGAAACTAAACTGAACGAAAGAAACTCACACCCTAAGTTTTAAAACGTTAAGAATGATGAAGCCCTGTAAAATCTGACCCTTAAAACCTATGTCCAGTCACTTACACGTTTCCATTCCCTTTGGCATTAGACTAATTTAGGCCACTCTCATATTTTATGTGACATGTGGGATAGCCTCCTAACCCATTTTTTCCCCTTTGATCTTGCTGACCTGCCAACTTCTCCATTTGTTTTCCACACAGCCACCAGTGAGTGGAAGAATTTTCTAATTTGCAAGCTTCATCATATCACTTTCTTTTGTAAAACCACTTAACAGCTTTTCTTTGTACTGAAGCACAAACTTATCCCAGAACACAATGTCACTTGTTACACAGCCCCTTAGTTTTCTGCTTTCCCTTCCTCTTTTTGCCCTCTTCACCTTTGCCAGTCCAGATTTACTAGGCTTCCTTAATTTGTCATTCTCTCTCTTTCTTCCCTAGACTTTCATATTTATATTCTCTTCCTAGAACACTTCATCCTCACCTACCTCCCCTAATGATTTCTTGCTCATGCTTCAAATCCTAGTTTGAATGCAAAAAGCACTCCAGAATGAAACCAAGTATCTTTCCTTTTGTAGAATGTTCATCCCAATGTGAAGTGGCTTTCTATTCCCATTGATTTTTTTTCTGTCCCTTTTTAGAGTATAAGATTTGTGAAGGTAGGGACTCAATCTTATTATATTCTGAACACCTAGCACAGGAGCCACAAGATGACTAACTTATATGAATGAGTGGAAAAAAGTAGCAGAAGGCAAACTGTGTATAAAAGCCCCCACCCAGTAAACACGCTGGGCTCGCCTATTTGTCTTTATAAGAATGTGCTTCAGTGAATAAATAAGAAAAAAGTGATCCCAAGCAATTTTTGGTAAGAGCTAGACATTAAATATTTATTTCATATCAAGAGTGTATTATATTAGCTTTTCTATTCACGGCTTTTTTTTTCTTTCTTTTTTTTTTTTTTTTTGAATACCACACTTATATGGTGCTCTCAACTAGGGTTTGTCTTTTAGAGAGATGATGGTGTGGCTCATAAACGGTTGAGGTCTCTGGAGCTACCCCTAAAGCAGCTCCCTAAGCCCCTGGCACTGCACAGAGACAATTACGTGCCCGCAAAGAGCCTTTGCTCAGGATCACCTTTGCCAATTACTTTTATTATGTAACTGCCACAGTATCTTGAGATTTGGGATCTTTCTCTACCTTCCTGGATCCTCCTTTGGTTTATTTACGGGTCTGAGAAGCGATTTTATTTTTCACATATAGGTCCAAGTGCTGCCTTTTTTCTTCACGTGGTTCTGAACAATTTTATGGGCAATCTGATTGATTTGGGTTTTTAAGGTTTAACTGCCTGGGCTTTTCAGTCTTTTAAATACCTAGGCTGTTATGTTCTTAAACTATGGTTTAGACTTTCGCCAAATTATCAATAGAAATATAAAAACTCATTAAAATTTCTTACCCTTCTACTGAGAAAAACTTATATAAAAATAACTACATAAACAAGTGGTGTTTAAATAAAACATTGTATTTACATTGTAATATTTAAAGATTAATACAAAGTATTTTGCTATCTTGCTCAAGAAATATTTAAAGTAACATAATTATTCATGCTCCTCAGAGGAACAAAGAAAAGAAAATGTGCCTTAGCAAATATTGTTTGCTATGCACTGCAGTTTAAGGGATACTTGAAACAATAACAAACTGTCCTTTATTTAATGGATACTGTTACTCCGTTTACAGCCAAAAGTGAAAAGAGGATATTGAAATATGCTATTAAAAATAATGTCTCTGAGGTGCATGGACGACTCAGTCAGTTGAGCATCTGATTTCAGCTCATGGCATGATCTTAAGGTCCGTGGGTTCGAGTCCCACATCAGGCTCTGGGCCTGGAGCCTGCTTAGGATTCTTGTCTCCCTCTCTCTCTCCCCCTTCCCCACTCACACTCGATATCTCTCTCTTAAAAATAATTAAACATTAAAATTTCTTGAAAAAACGACGTCTCTTTATGTTTAAGAAGGTTCACTACTGTTGTAATGAACCTATGGCCTGGATATAAGGGACTACAAAGTTTTTCACTACACTCAAAAGACAAGAAATCAAAGTTTAAAAAGCCTACTGTACAGCATACTGCCTATAGTTAGTAATACTGTTTCATCTACTTAAAAATTTGCTAACATGGTAGATCGTATGTTGTGTTCTTATCAAAAATTATCATTATAATCATCATAAAGAAAGACAGTGGGAAGAAACTTTGGAAGGTGATGGACGTGTTTATGGCATACATTGTGGTATTTGTTTCATAAAAGCATATTTATCTCCAAAGTCATCAAATTGTATGCATTATATATGCACACCTTTTTATATATGTCAAGCTCAATGAATTGGTTTAAAAAATGATAGGTCATCACTATCTACAATTAGAGACCTATTATAGGAAATGATTTGTTATTCTAAATTGTGTTATGTTAAGGTAACTGTAGTTGACAAGAAATTTAGATAAATTGTTGCTCTGTTCTCTGATGTGATATTAAAAAAAAAGATGCCACTCAATGAGAGCAATGGCTAAGCCAGGTGCTTTTTTTAATGTGATTTCCAAATCTTACATTTTCTTTTGATAATTGTTGCATATAGTTCTACAGAGAAACGGACAGAAGTTTTGGTGAGATTAGGTAATTATGTCAGCTCAACACAGCTAATAAGCAGCTGTGGTGAGGCATGGACACTTTGATAATTGTTGGAATGATCCAACTCTTTCCATCAAATGGTCATTAACTCTCTTAAACTGAGAGACAGAAATCAACAATTTATTATCAAAAAAAGTTATATAACCCTTTTCACTAACTTAAAGCACTCTAACACTCACTACTGTCTATTGTTTTAAGAAAAATATTCAATAATATTAAAGATAAATAATCTCAGGGTAGATATTTTCCCAAGTAATTGGTTATAAACATTCATTTTCGCTGATTTAAACAATTACAAACATTCATTTTTGCTGACCTAAATAGTTTCACTGATGATCACCAAGCATGCCTGCATTTTAGAAAAGCTATTACATTGCTTAATTCCTAAATCAAAAGAAAGAGTAAAATAAGTTTAATATAAAAGTTTAGAGGTAAATCTAGTATTGCATTACTTATTTTATGGCTGGCTTTTGATAATTTATGTCTAATTTGTGATCTTCCTGTCAACATTATTTAAAACTATCAAGGGTGTGGTGCCTGGGTGGCTCAGTAGGTTGAGCAGCTGGCTCCTGGTTTCAGCACAGGTCATGATCTCACAGTTCCTGAGTCCCAGCCCACCCCCTGTTCCCCGCAGCCCCATGTCTGGGCTCTCAGAGTAGACCCTGCTTGGGATTTTCTCTCTCCCCTGCCCAGCTCACATGTGGTCTCTCTTACTCTCTCTCTCAAAATACATTTAAAATATAAAAATAAAATAAAATAAAATTATCGTGGATGTTACCTATATATGTGCACTTATGATTAGTTGTTTGCATTTTTTTTTGAAATAAGTAGAATTAAAAACTGTCAGACAGTTCACCTGATTCTTTAAATCCTAAGTCGTTGAAAAGAAAGCTAAAAGGGAAAAAAAAAAAAGAAGCATATCCTTTATTGATCTATTACAGCCAAAAGTTCAAAACTTTTTCTGACTGAAAATTTTTACCTCTCCTCTGACACATTAGGAAAATTGCCTTTCTTTTGTAAATAATGTTAAACAAAAGCAAATTACTGCTAAGAAACATAGTTCTAAATAGAGGACTTCATTTTATATGCGTACACATATGGCTGGCAGTTATTTTTGTTACTGTTTGGAAAGAATTTTCCCCAAAATTGAGTATAGTAAGTGCTATCAACACTAATATAACTACCAAGCTGAACACTGACAATCTTAAATTTAACAGTCACAGTTTAACTGTTCATGTGAGACCACAAGGCTCAGGACATGTTATTATGTGTAATTATCCTAAGACTCACCTTTCAGTCTAGCGTTCTGTGAGAGGCATTTACTTAAAGGATGAGGAGAGAAGGCACAAGAGCAGGTATCTCTGTGAGTCTTTGCTGTTTTCTGTGTATCCTTATGTGTCAGATTTTCTCCTTTGAAATACGAAAATCTTTTCTGTGGTGAAAAAATGCTATGGGGGGTGGAAATTGAGTCCAGTTTTTATTTGCGAACGTTAAGATAAAGGAAAACAGTCCTACAATAATAAGGATGTTTGTAAACGTAAGAATGTGCAAAATTGGAGGCATTATTCTTTTGGAATAAGAATGACGGATTTTAATAAGATCATAACAGTATATGGTAGCCTGGGTGGGATGTCTGACCCTACATCTTACTATCTATGGGCTAAACAAGTCCTTAACTCAGCTCCTTGCTCTTTAAAGAAAAATCTTGCCTGTTTTACTTGTGTTTTATAACTTTAATTTTGGTAATATTTAAAAATTTTTTCTTATTTCTAAGAATCTCAAAGGTCCTATTCCTAATAAGATTTAAAAAATACCAGAATATGCTAAAAAGCAAGATCCCACAATTCACATTAAACTCCCCCAACACAAATATATCTAATTATAATAAAATGTTAATATAAAGCTGCCATCTGGAATCATATTCTGATGTTATATTCCAAATATAGATGGAAAATGGCCATACTACATTCTGTAATGTGAATTATTTGTCAGGTAATAAATACTTTTCAATGAATGGCTTCACATTTACAAGGGAAAAGAGGCACTCTAGAGATATTTATGTGACACTGGAAACGTGACCCTTCCCTCATTTGTGTCACTTAAATTAACATTTTTATTTATACGTATGCACCAATACCTTCTCTCTAAGATACAGAAGGTCTTTGCCAGCTGATAAGGTTTGTCATTGATGCTGTATAAATTTTAGTTTACCTCTTTTCACATACTCACTGGAACTCAACATTAAATGTTGATTGGCCCAGACTTCACCACTGGAGTTAATCATGAGGAGGTAGAATGCTCTTCCATCTTTACAATATTATATACTCTGAGAAAAGGCCCCAGCATCTGCCATATCCACTTTTCCTTCCTGTCTCCCAGCTCAGTTCAGCATTAAATGAAACTGGAGAGGAGAGTCAGCCCTGAATAGGTTAACCAGCCCCACCAAAGTTACCAGAACTAGCACGGTCTCACTGAGACATGAGTTGTTGACTCAGAATTATGAATGGTGTTACAAATCATTCAGATAACAGGGTCACTTTCAAGTAACCCAATAGGTAAGACTGCAACTGCTTATTTGGATATTTATAGATTTACATTATTAACAAGAGTGATGTTTTCATTTTAATAGTCTTTAAGAAGATTGAAACACCATCTTATTCTTAAATATCTCTGTAAACTAGGTGGTAATGTAGGCTAGAGGGTTCGTCACTTGATTTATTGCTCAAGAAGAATATAACACCATGTCTTGTCAAACCTAAATAAAAGATTCCTTTTGCCTTTTCTACTGCCTGGTGTTCCTGGGTTGGAAAAATATCTGATGGCTAAAGTGTGTGTTTAGGAAGCAGGGCAGTACATTTCTTGACTATAAGTTAAAACTCCCTAAGGAGTTGTTCAGTTCTATAGTGAAAGACTTTACATTGTTGCTGCTCTCTGTGACATTTGACCTTGTATTTATTCAACAAATATTTATAAGTGCCTACTGTGTAGTAGGCACTGAGATATAATGGTACTAGAGTGAAATCCAGGAAGTGAACCTGAAGGTGACTGCACTGTATGTGTGGAAATGTTCTTGAATTAGTGTCTAGACTTGATTTCCTGATTCTCTTTTGTTTTTGTTTTTGGACTCACAATCCTGAGATCAAATGTGATATCAAGAGTCAGATGCTCCACCAACTGAGCCACCCAGGCACCCCCAAACTTAGTATTTTTAACGTTATTGTTATGAATATTTTTACATCCACAATTTCTATTAGTGTTATGATATACTATTGGTAAAAGAAAAAAAACAAATAAAAAAAGGGCTTAAAGTAGTAGTGTTTGTATTTGGAAGAATAAATGTGTGACTCTACCTATGTTGTTGAAAAACATGATTTCAAAAACCTGATTTTAATTATCTCAGAATAATTTAGTTGTAGGTGAAAGTCTTCCCAACTATCTAAATGGTTTTCAAAATAAAATACACCCACTTAAAGGCATCTCACACTTGCTTTCAGTGACTATTTTGACAAAAGAGGTGGGTTCCAAAAGAGCTAACTATACATATTTCAGGTGATCTTTGCAATAGCAGCTAAGGGTCAGATTCCAGGATCCATCACTGTTGCCCTGGAGAGGACTTGTGACCACTTCTGCCTGCCTAAGATAAATACACTAGCACAGTTGATGCTCCAAGGATTCCCTATCATTCTTTGGAATTTTCAGTACATGAAAGTTTCATCTCAGTCCTCTGTCACATTTGAATGCCAAGTTTGAAAAAGATCTTCCTTGAATTTTGTGATATAAAAGTATCATATTGATGATATTTTTTCTAATTGTTTGACATTTTTTTCACTTATTTGAATACATTTAATATAGCTTCTCTAAATTTTTTGTCAGCTAAATTCACTCTTTGTACGTACTTGGAACCACATTCTATTGTGTATCTTCAGTATGGGTCATACTTTCTTATTTTCTTTGCAGGTCTAATAATTTTGGACTGAAAGTTAGGCATTACTAATAACACCTTTTGGAGACTTCTAGTCTGAAATTCTGTGGCATCTTTTCCTGGCAAGGCAAAGGAGTTTTGTTCTGATATTCCCTTAGCTATAGCCTTGGAGGTTGGATAGTGTCCCAGGCCAGAAAGCCACAATATAGACCAGAATTTCTTCTGGATTCTCTGCTTAGGACATTTTAAAGTATATTTAAACAGTTGAAATGATTTAAAAATTTTTATCTGGTTCATAATTATAATGTGTGGGAGGCACAACCATCTCACTCATCTGCCATTATGATAAATGCTCTTGTTCTTTTATTTGTATTCATAGTTTTTTTTCTATTAGGATTCAGACATGAATGCTCTGATGGCAATGGGAATTTGGGGGTCAAATACTAGCAACTGCTATTTTCAGAATCTCCTCTCCATTTGGAAAGCTAACTGTATATATGAACCAGGCCTGTTCCCCACATTTTTTGATAGATCAGTTCCCAAGTCACCATTGTTCTTCTGTAATAAATTCATGACAAGTTGGCTTCTTCCAGTCAAACTTTAGAGGAAAATAAACTAAGAATTAAACTGTAGTTACTCAACTCTACTTTCATATCTACTTTCCCTTCAGTCTAGATAAGTTTTTTTAGATTTAAATGCTAGGCCCATAGAATATATATATATTTTTTTTTTTCTGAAAGAAAACTGAAAATTCCAGTTTGTTTTACTTTTGCCTGATACTCACAGAAAAAGTAAGTTTTAAACTTATGTAGTTAGTCATTGAATTAGTGAGTGACAGATCTATTTTCTTTTAATAAATACCCTTTTGGCTAAAAGCTTTATATTGGAAAATGAAAGATTAAAACATTTTTCTTTCTTTCTTTTTTAAATATGGGAAGACACACTGCTGCTTTGGTATTTCTAGAGAAAGAGAAACACAAAAGATGCTGTTCTTGTGATTTTTCCGTTAGATCTCTATAGAGATTTTAAAAGGCAAATGTTAGGAATAAGAGCCCATGCAGAGGCAAGGTATCATAAAGGACATGGCTGACTCCAGGCATAGAGCAGCTGTGAAAACATCATTTTTCTGCAGATAATAGTGTAGCTCATTACACAGACCTTTTAAATAGTACTACCTATTATAATGAACATTGAATTTTCAAAAAAAGCAAATTACTAATAAAAGATCTTTTAATCTTTATGATCCAGTAAGTCAACTTCATGATTCAGTAAATACCTCAATGTGGAGTAAATGATTGAGTGTAAATATAACTGTAAAATGCAGATTTTCTTACATCATGTAATACTTTGAATTTATTTTAGCAAATGCAACAGTTATTTTTCTATATCTTGTAAAAATATTTTAGAAGAAACTATCTTCTGTAAACACAATTATTTCTTAAACTTCAAAGTATTCTACATATTTTTAAAAATATAGTTTCAATGAAAAACATAAATTTTCTCCATCAGTTACCCACCATGGCTCCTAGGGGTAATGGCCAGTGAGGTGCCAGGAAGTACGCTCATCAGGTTCACAGCGACGCTGGAGCTACAGGGCACCTTCCGCAGGCTCCCTGCAAGCTGTGTGCCCCGCACATTTTCACCTCCCCATCACTGACACAGCAGCAACTCTTACGGCTAGATTGGGAGAAAGTGAATTTGGACTTCATTTGTCTCTCCCTGAAATAAAGACTAGCCTTGGACTTCCTGGAGATAAGCTGAGGAAAAGGACTAAATAGAGCACTAATAAATCACTCTTTTAAAAACTCACTACATCAACTTTTAACTCTCGGATATCCCATGCTGTATTCAGAGTACTTTCCTAAAAAATTATAATTCACAAAGAAGATTCCATTCCCTAATAGCTAAACAGATAACAAAATAATCTTTAGTAGATCCCACCTTATAGACAAAATCTCCAATAATATGTTTCTATCATCATTATTATATATCCTTGAATACATTTATATATCCTTGAATATTCCTTTCCTTCATAAATGAACACACAGTCAACCTGTGAGTCCAGTTGGGGTAAAAGATGTGCAGCTTTCAGCACGTCAAACGATTTCATCCTTACCTCAAGTCTTCTATATTTATTATTCCTGTTCTTTTGATAACTAGTAATAATAATTTTGATTTAATATTTTGACCTACTATGTGAAGAAATAAAAAGTAATTGCCATAAATATGCCAAACTTTCATAAAAGATTCTGCCTTTTAAACAAAGATGATAAATCTGCCGAAGCTGTACTGTTGTCGGCACTATAGTGCAGCAGCTCAGGCGTCCATTGGTTATTTCCTCTGTAGAGGAAATATATGTAGATCCAGGCTGTTTAACAATTGAAGACCACCTGTGATAAGTAATAGATCTGTGGATTTTTTGGCTAAATCAAAATATCATTGAGTCCTCAGGAAGAATCAATGAAAGAGAATGTGCACTTTACCATTGCAATACTTCTTTGTTTTTTAACCAACTGATAATTTATTTGTGCTAGTATGCAAGGGCCAAAAATCTTCAGCTCCAAATGTAACTATATTGTACTGAAGCTCAAAAATAGATGAAGTTTAGGTCCAGTATTAGTAGAGAATAATCTCTAAAAAACTGTCTTCTGAGATCCTCCTTCAAATTCACATCAGCCTCCATCTTATTCCATTGTTAGATATATGTTTAATATGAAAGATGTCTAATTTTATAAGACTAAGAACCTGCAAAATCCAAGCAGGTAAGTACTGTACTTCAGATTTATATGGACTTTAATGCTTAATACAATTCTGAGAGTAATTTGTTTTAACCACTACTCCCATTAGTATATCAAATGTTTTAACACAAAAGGGATGCAATAGTTTTGTAAATTTTATGTATATTTGGGGAGTAGTAAGCATAACTGATTGTTTTACATCTGCATGGTGTAAAAAAAATCAGCATTATATGCTGAAAAAGAAAACTACAGAAAAACTACCTTGGAAACAGGTAGTGCATGGACAAAGCATCTGATAGAGAAATGTCTGATGTCTTACAGTCTCTCATTTTATTTCAGTGAAATATATTAGTGCCTTGAGTTTCTTGAAAATGTGTTATTTTTAACTTTTTCCAAGTGCTAGGGAAGAAGAACAATTTTGTTTACTCCCAGGTGGCTTAAATTTGATTTGAACTCACAGCAGAGTTTACGCTGATGAATAGCTTTCCATTGAACATGAATAAATTGAGAAATACAGATTAGTCAGCCACTTTTTCTTCATAATTTAAATTCCAGAGAAGAAGCATTTAGCAAAAATAGAACACAAAGGCTTGTGCAGTTGATGAATTGCACCTGATGACTAGCTGAATTAATAAAACTATTAATGAACTAGACACCAAGGGTTTTTTTCAGAATATCAACAAAAAATGACTGTTTTAAGTACACAAGCAGACAAAAAGAAGCATCAAAAAAAAGAGCAAGTGTTTTGCTCAGTTAATAGGCAGACTGATATGATGTTAGTGACACATGCAAGCTTCACACATTTTTCCTCAGTGTTGCCTTTTAAGTAACTTAAAAGGTAAATAAATGTATAATCATGATATTATATTTAGATAAGTGTAATTATTCAGGATGTTTTCATCTTTTTTAGGGAAAATATTTTTATAAGTGTTTCAAAACCTTACAGAAAATCCCCATCTGTAACCAGCATTTGAATTTGTCTTTTTTCATTTCATAGTAAATAGTACAATAGTAAATTTGACCATGATATACTGTTAAGTTGAAAGCACTAACTCTTTTAAAATGTTTTATGTTTTTTGTTTATTTTTGAGAGACAGAAAGAGACAGCAAGAGCAGGGGAGGGTCAGAGAGAGAGAGTGAGACACATAGAATCCAAAGCAGGCCCCAGGCTCTGATCTAGCTTTCAGCACAGAGCCCGATGCGGGGCTCGAACCCACAAACCGTGAGATCATGACCTGAGCTGAAGCCGGATGCTTAACCGACTGAGCCACTCAGGCACCCCAGCAAAGTATTTTCCTATATTTGACAGATTGCTAATTGTTTTCCCAGTATTTGACTCCGTTTTATCATAGAAATCTTACAAGATACTACATTTTAGTGATTTTTAGTTGTGGTTTCATGATTACTAAAATGCATGACATCAAACCCTCACAGAGGAAAATAATTGATTCAAATTCTTGAAAATCACTCTTGGCAAGTAAAATAGAATCTTTAAGTGTGAAGGGATTAAACTCAGTGCTACTTTTAAACAAATGCTGGACATAATAGTCTAGTTACAGGATGATAATCTTTTGAGCAATGTAAATAAAGCCTCCATAATTCAGGACTCTGGGCTCTTCCACTGAGATTGCTTACTCAGTTTTCTATTTCTGCAGATACCAGACCCTAAGAATTCCTTTTAGCTCTGTTGTCCTTGGTATGACTTCTAGCACAAGTATTAATTCAGACCTTCAAAGATGAGGGGGTTTTGTTCTGTATTTTCTTATCCCTATTTAATTTGGGCCAGTTTAGGTTAAATCATACATTCTATAGTACAAGTTCACGATTCAGATGTGTGTTAAGTATTCTTTCTTGTCCAGCTTAATCGAATGATTTCAATAGAAACACAATGAATATGATAAATTGATGGCCAATTAGTACAATGGGAGACAACCATCTTGGAAAACTAGGAACAATAACTAAGCTTTGTTTGAGGAACCATATACTATATGGTTAAGCTAAATGGTTCAAGAAATTCACAGTCATCTCTATTTTTAAAGTGTTCAATCTCATGGGCTTCTTGAAGCTATTTGATTTAAATGCTAACATAGATTTGTAGATTTTATAGAAATAAAAATGAAAAGATGTGAATATATCTATTTTCTGATCTGTATTTTGTAATCATCTAACACTCATAATTAATAATACAGTCATTTAAAATTTATTAAATTATGATTAACATAGAATGTTATATTTGTTTCTTGTGTACATTATAATGACTCAACAATTCTATATATTTCTCAGTGGTCATCAAGGTAAGTGGGCTCTGAATTCCCTTTATCTATTTTACCCATCCCTATGCCCACCACCCTTCTGGCAAATAAATACCGGTTTCTTATCTGTTTCTTGAACTCTGTGTTTTTTGTTGTTGTCATTTGTTTTTTCCTTTGTTCCTTTGTTTTGCTTGTCAAGTTCCACATATGAGTGAAATAATATTGTATTTCTCTTTACCTGACTGACTTAGTTCATGCAGCATTATACCTTCTAGGTCTATCTATGTTGTTGCAAATGACGAGATTTCATACTTTTTTATGGCTGAATAGTATTCCTGTGTGTATGTGCGTGCGCGTGCATGCATGCGTGTGTGTGTGTGTGTGTGTGTGTGTGTGTGTATGACATCTTTTTTATCCATTAGCCTATGGATAAACACTTCACTTAGGTTGCTTCCGTATCTTGGCTACTATAAATAATGCTACAGTAAACAAAGAGATGCATATATCTTTTCTAATTTGTGTTTTCAGTTACTTAAAGTAAATACCCAGTAGTGGAACTGGATTAGATGGTAATTCAAAATTTAATTTTTAAGGAACCTTCACTGTTTTCTCCAGCATGGCTGCACCAATTTGCATTCCTACCATCAGTGCACAGGAATTATTTTTCTCCATATCCTCCCCAATAGTTTCTGTTTCTTATATTTTTGTTTGTTTGTTTTAGCCATTCTGACAGCTGTAAAATGATATCTCAATGTGGCTTTGATTTGCATTTTTCTGGTAATTAGTGATATTGATCATCTTTTCATAAGTCATAGGCCATCTGCATGTCTTCTTTGGAAAAAAATACTATTCAGTTCCTCTGCAGATTTTTAAATTAAATTATCTGGGCTCTCTGTGTATGTCTATGTGTGTACATGTGTGTGTTGAGTTGTATAAGATATTTATATTATTATTTGCAAATATTTTCTCCCACTCAGTGGGTTGTCTTTTTGTTTTGATGATGTTTTGCTATGCAAAAGCTTTTTATTTGGTATAGCTTTTTATTTGGTGTAGTTCAGTTTTGCATTTATTTCACTTACCTGAGGAGACATACCTAGAAAAATGTTTCTATTGGGGCGCCTTGGTGGCTTAGTCAGCTGAGCGTACAACTTCAGCTCATGTCATGATGTCACCGTCCATGGGCTCAAGCCCTGCGTCAGGCTCTGTGCTGATAGCTAGCTCATGAGCCTGGAGGCTGTCTTCAGATTTTGTGTCTCCCTCTCTCTCAGACCCTCCCCTGTTCACACTCTTCTTGACTCTCTCTCTCTCTCTCTCCAAAAAAAAGAAAAATAATAATAATAATAATAAAACATAAAAATGTTTAAAGGAAAAAAAAATTTAAAAATATTTCTATGGTCAATATCAAGGAAATCACTGCCTATGTTTCCTTCTAGGAATTTTATCTCACATTTAGGTCTTCGATCCATTTTAAGTTTTTTTTGTGTATGGTGTAAAAAAAGTGGTGAAATTTCATTCCTTTGGATGTGGCAGTCCAGTGCTCCTGACACTTTTTATTGAAGACACTGTCTTTTCCCCACTGTGTATTCTTACCCCTTTGTCATAGACTTATTGTCCATGTAAATGGGGGTTATTATGGACTCTCTATTCTGTCCTACTGATCTATGTGTCTGTTTTTGTACCAGTCTCATACTGTTTTGAACGATGTTGACTGAGGATTTTTCATATATGGTCTTTGTTATGTTGAGGTATGCTCCCTTCAACTTACTTTATTAAGGGTTTTTATCATGAATGGATATTGTACAACATTAAATGCTTTTTCTGCATCTACTAAGATGATTGTATGGTTTTTATCCTTACTCTTGTTAATGTGATATATCACATTAATTTGTGAATATTGAACCCCACCTTCCTAATATGTTTTTAATCTCACTTGATCATGGTGAATGATTTTTTTGATGTATTCATTTTTTTGATGCTGTATTCATCAGAGATACATATTGGCTTGTAGTTTTATTTATTTTTTTGGTAGTGTCTTTTTCTGGTTTTGGTATTAGGGTAATGCTGACCTTGTAGAATGAATGTAGAAGCTTTCCTTTCTCTTATATTTTCTTTGAATAGTTTCACAATAAGTATTAATTCATCTTTAAATGTTTAGTACAATTCATCTGTGAAGCCATCTGGTCTTGGACTTTTGTTTCTTGGGAACGTTTTTATTGGTGATTTGGTTTCCTTTATTTAATCCAGCTATTTTTATGTGCTGAAATTCAGATATTTGTTGATCATTGCTTTTAAGTTGTATTTCCCACCTGAAATATAGATGATAACATTGTTCCATCTTCTGCTTTAGTCCAAGCCAACACTTTTAATTCTACCTCAATGCGTGTGTGTTAAAAATAGTTCATTGGTATATATGACAGTTTCAGTATATATTTATTTTGGATTAATATTATTCAAAGAATCTAAAAAAAAGTATTAAATTTAAAAAGCCTACTCTAAGGGCACCTGAGTGGTTCAGTTGGTTGAGCATCCAGCTCTTGATTTCAGCTCAGGTTGTCATCCTGGGGTTTTGGGATCGATGCCCAGTCAGGCTTTGCACCAGGCTTTTAGCTTGCTTTGAGATTCTCTGTCTCTCTTCCTCTGCCCTCTCCCTGGCCTGGGCTCTCTCTCTCTAATATAAAATAATAATAATAATTTTTAAAAGCCTATTCCAATTTCAAGAACAGGTAATACTCTCAATAACCCTTTAAAGAAAAATGTCGATAGATTTTCTCTGTCCTATGGTTGAACATGCTGATGATTTGGATATTTTGTCGTAGCTTGCCTCCAAATAGCAATCTCAAGACATATATGGTTTTAGATGTATTTTTGAAGAGAATTATCTTGAAAAATATTCTTCAAGAATATATTGTTTTGAAATGTTGACCTTGGTCAGCTCAAGTAAAAATTGTTGTTCTAACTTGCCCATCATACACTGAGTTGATTTTCAATCTGTCCTTAGCTCTACAGATGAAGAATAATCTTTATACCTTGAATGTGGAAATGGAATATGAAGTGAAAAATATGTTTCAGTGTATAAAAATAACAGCAACTTTAATGGAATTGTGGTGATTGAGACATATTTACTCTAGTCAGGTTGGAAACTAACTTCATAAAAGTGAATATATTAATATAAGAATACATTTAAATGCAAATATACTTAAATTCCATCATAGATAAAGGATGTCTCTGGTTTATATTTATCGCAAAAAAGAAATGGCACAGTATTTTCTAAGTAACATGTTGGGATATTGTATTTAAAATCATGTTTAAATGAAGGGTGGATTTAGGGTCTCAGAAGAAGATAGCAACATTAAAAATTGGCCTGTGTGAGAAATTTACATAATTGATAGGTAAGTTAAAGAGGAATGACAATTAAATCATTTTAAATTAAGAAAGTCAGAATTTAACATTCACTATAATATAGATGATTTTTTAAAAATATAAAAATAATCAAAATTAAATTTTTAGTTCTTTATTCCTGGTATTATCTGCTTCCGCCTAGGTTGATAAATATTGACATATATTTACATTGTATAATCACTTTGGTGTCAACCTAGTCAACCTTTAGTAATATATCTTGCTTATATTTCCCCTAAAATAGTGGCTAACTAATAAAAGAAATATACAAAAATAATAATTACAGCGAATTTTTAATATTTATAGACATGGCATAGCCTAATAGAGTAAACATATATCATATTGAAGGAAAATTAAGGCCACAGGGGCCAACTACTTGGTTTGGATAACAGCAGTCTCACTCACTGAATATGTGAGTGACTTTGAGCAAATTTTGTCCATCTGTAGAGCTAGAGAGAGATAATTATATGATTATTATAAATTGCCTTTCTCAGAGGTTCTTTGTGACATTCAATGAGATAATGTGTATATTTGGCCTGATATACATGAAGTGCTACATAAATGGTAGCTATTAGTAGTTAGACCTGATTTTTAAGTCATGTGTATATGTATTAGGTAATTTTGGAAAAACATGTTGATCATCTGAACCTCAATACCTTTATTTTACATTGAAACAAATACTTATTATAAAAATGTTAAATGATAGTTAATTAGCTGATGTACATTATATATTTAAATAATTTGTCTCCTTTTTTCTCCTCCTCCTTCACTAACATTTTGTTTTGGTTCTCTCATCATTTTTATAAATATAAAGGATAGAAACTGCCTACAAAATATTGCTGAAAGTGGTACAGTAGGGAAAGAGCTATTTCTGAGAATTGAAAATAAAGGAGCAAGACTGAATAGGAGGTGAAAAGGTATGTGTGTAGAATGATATCTTCTTAAAAATGGATGGACAAAAGTTCAAAGGACAATGCATGTAAGAGTGACATAGGAGAGTAAAAAAAAAAAGAAGAGATTCAAAATAGGGTTTTCAACAGAGACAGAAAATGAGATCAAGAGAGCTAACACTGGAATTTGAAGTGGTAATGCTAGTTCTTAGAATATAAGTAGTAATAGATCTAATAACCTAGCCGTGGAATGGCCTCCTTAGTCATATCAATCAGAATAAAAATTGGAGATTTATGAAGCTCACACAAAAACTACCAAAGCATTCAAAATTTTTGAGCAGCAGGAAAGCAAATTAATAAGCAGTAAAATAGAATATTTTTTCCCAATGAGTTACACCTTGATTGGTAAACCAAGAGGAATTAGCAATTTGATTCTTATTTATGTATAATTAGATAAATAATAGTGAATGCTTGTTATACAGTTTATGCAAATTTATAAAAATCAATGTACTTATAAATATGTATTTTATATTAAGTATTTAGTTATAGTATTTGGATTAATATAAACTTTTGTTTTAACAAAGTTATTCAGTAGTATAAGAATAATTTCACTACCCAAGTTTGGGTCTTGAATTATGATATATTGAATTGTGATCTTTAAAAAATGAATTACTTTTAAAATAGGACACATGTTACTTTATATTTATTATAATAATTAATAATCTCATAAAAACAGAGAGAATAACCCATATAAAAATTGGCTACCATTTCAGATTTTATTTGTGGGCAATGCCCATGAGTTTAGCATTGCCTTCACTAAATGTATACCTTTACTAAATAACTCCATGCTTCTAATAGGAAATGAAATGTGTATAGCAATTAAAGTAGTAGCAATTCCAGGAGTTCAGTGTCACTTCCCAACTTGTTAGGAAAAGCTATACAATTGATATTGATAACCCTTGCCTTCTTCCTCTTTTCTCTTTTTTCATGGAGTGTATAATGATGGATATCATCTAACTCCCATTCCAGGCAAATCTAAATTCTTATTTAAACTGAATGTTAGGTAAAAAGAGATAACACTTTGTTAGTAACTAATATGTACACTTGCATTTTTCCCTCACATGATTTTTCTACTCCTAGCCCATTTATTACGACTTTTTTGTGTTGTATCAGAAGTGTCTATGGGGCACCTGGGTGGCTCAGTCGGTTAAGCGTCTAACTCTTGATTTCAGCTCAGGTCATAATTTCACGGTTGTGGAATTGAACCCCACATTGGACTCTGTGCTGAGCATAAAACCTGCTTGCCTCCCTTTTTCTGCCCCTCCCCAAGTAATATATTCTCTCTCAAAATAAATAAGCATGAAAAAAGGAGTATCAAAGTGTTTGACATATAGGAAGTACTGAATAAATATTTTTTGAATGATTTGATGGAAGAAGAATGCAAAGCAAAGAAGATATCAATAATATGCGTAATTTTTAGTCAGAATGATTAGGAAAAATTAATGAAAAATAAAGAATAAATTAATTAAATACATAAAATTCAATTATCAGTATTAGGAATAAATGGATCACTACACATCCTAGAGACATTAAATGGATATGAAGTAATAATATGAGTACTTTAAGCTAATAAATCCCATGACTTATTTGGATTGTGCAGATTTTTTTGAAAGTCAAAACCTACCCAAAGCTCATTTAAGAATAAATTGATAACCTGAATAGACAAGAGCTATTAAATAAAACTTTGGGCACAAATGGCTTCACTGAGTCGTTCAACCAAACATTTAAGGGATGAAATAGTACTGATTCTTAATTAACTCTTCCAACTCATGCTATGATATGAACTTCACCCTTAAAGCAAAACCAAAGAAAGGAAGTCGAGAAAACTATTGCTCAATATGTCTAGTCAACATAAATGCAAAATAATAATAACGATATAACATATTTTTAGCAAAACAAACACAAAGTATATAAACAGTGCATAATTTATGCCCAAGTGGAGTTTATCTAAAAAATGCAAGGCTGGTTAAATACTTTAAATCCATATAATCATCTCAACAGGGACAGTAAAAATGTTTGACAAAATTCAATATCGTCTTGATGAAAAAAATTCTTAGCACATTAAAAAGAGAGAAGAACTTCCTAAAACTGACAAAGGTCATCTACAACAACCTACAACTATCATCATCACACTTAGTGGTGGAAGACTATGTATTTTCAGCCTCTGAAATCAAAACAATGATGTCATTATACTGACAGACAATAAAAACACTTATCATGGTGAACATTGAGTAATTTATAATATCATGAAATCACCATGTTGTACATTTAAACTAATATAATGTATAACTATATTTAAATAATATTTTTTAAGATTTTATTTTTACCACTATTATTCAGGACTTATAATTGAACACCTAGACAGTGCAATAAAGGAAGAAAATACATAAATAAAAAGAAAACTAATTGGAAAAAGAAGAAATAATATCATTTATATTTTAAGAGGACATAATATTTGGGGTGACTGAGTGGTTAAGAATCCAACTTCGGCTCAGGGCATGATCTCACAATTTATGAGTTCGAACCCAGATGAGCTCTGTGCTGACAGCTCAGAGCCTGGAGTCTGGTTTGGATTCTGTCTTCCTCTCTCTGCCCTCCCTCCCTAGCTCATGTTCTCTCTCTCTCACTCTCTCAAAAAATAAATAATCATTTAAAGAAATTTTAAAGATAACATGATTTTAGAAGATTACACAAAAATATACCAAAATGGCTACCAGTTCTCAAATATGAGTTTAGAATTGCACAAGATACAAGGGCAGTATACTAAAAATTAATCTTATTTCTATATGTTAGCAATGAACTGGGTGGAAATTAAAATTCTTAAATAATACCATTTACATTAGTGATTGAAACACATTAAAATTACATGAAATCCTTAGGTATAAACCTAATAAAATATGCCCAATATCAAGATGCTAAGATTTTACCTTGAAATCAAAATACACCTAAATAAATGAAGAAAAAATGCTATGTTCATGGATTGAAATAACCAATAGATGAGATGTCATTCTTTCCAAACTGTTTTATAAATTCAAATATATCTTAATCATTATTTTGGCAGGATTTTTTGATGAACAACTTGGTCTGAAAATTATATGGAAATGCAAATATCTTCAAATAGCCTTAACAATTTGGGAGCAAAAAGAGTAAATTACATTGCTTGTTACCAAGACTTACTATAAAGCAGCATAAATCAAGGCAGTGTGGTATTATCGGAAGGATATGTGAGAGGACAGTTGAAAAGAATGGTCCATTGAAAAATAGACCCACAGGCATATGGTCAATTAATTTTTACAAAAGTGAGAAAGTAATTCTATAAAGATTTTTTTCAACAAATAGTACCAAACAGTTGAATATGTATATGTCAAAATGTAAAACACACACATACACACATAATTCATACCTCACACTGTGGAGAAACCAAGCTAAAATTAATCATATATGTAAATGTAAGGCTTAAATTATAAAACTGCTGGGAGAAGAGATATGAGAAAATCTTAGTGTCCTTGGATTAAACTTATATTTTTCAGGTATGATACCAAAACATGACCCATAAAAGAAAAAAAAAAGATAAATTGGACTTCATCAAAATAAAGAACATTTGCCCTTTGAAAGACACTGTTAAGAGACGATAGGATAAAACAAGGAGAAAATATTTGAAATCCGGTAAGTAATCTATAACCAAAATATATGAAAACCTCTTCAAAATTAATAAAAACAAATGATTCAGCTAAACATGGGCAAAATAATTGAACAGATACTAAAGTTATATAAATGACATATGAATACATAAAAAGTAAAAATCACTTGTCATTAGACAAATGAACATTAAAACCAAAATGAGATAGGTATACATATTCATTAGAATGACTAAAGTTTTTCTTTAAAACTGAAATCACTCAATGCTGCTAAGAGGCATTCTCATATTTTGCTGGCAGCAATGTGAACATTTTATAACCACCTTGGGAAATAGTTTGGCAACTTATTACAAAGTTGAACATAACTTACCATGCAATCTAGGAATCTCAGTTCTAAGTATTTTTCCAAGTGAAATAAAAACATATTCACAAAAACATGTCTGCAAATGTTGATAAACAGCTTTAGTCAGAATTGCCTTGAATTTGAAACAACCCAAACACCCTTCAGCTGGTAACTGGATAAATATACTGTGGTATATCTGTTGAATGGAATACTTACTATGAAGTACTGATACACACAATAGCAGAGATGAAAGTAGGCTATATATTGTAAGATTCTCTAAGAGGTAAAGCCATAGTCCCAGGTAATAGATCAGTGGTTCCCTGGACCTAAAAGTGGGGTGAGGGGTTAACTACAAATGGCGTAAGAGGTAAATTTGTGGGTATCGGTACACTTTATATCTTGACTGTGGTGGTCATTACACAGGCTCTATGAATTTTTAGAACTCATAGAACTTCATACTAAAAGTTGTTTAACTTATGTAAATGAAACCTTAATTTAAAAAAAGAAATATATAAAAGTTAACCAAAAAGAGTAGAAATTATACACATATACACAAAAATTACATTTTGCAGCCAAGTTTTATTAATTGACTAATGTTAAACCCACAACCCATCATACAGACAATGTAGTATGGATGGATGAATGATGGCAAGATTAAGCTTTTAAACCTATAATTCCTGTGTTCAAAAGCAAATTTAATACTTGTAAGAGAATTTATGGGGCTTTCTGGATGTGTTTACTGGCTTCTCTTTTAAACAAATTATCCCACTGTGGAAATTCAAATCACATTCTCATGAATACCTTGTATTCTATTATATTGATTCACCAGGGTTTGCTTAACTATATCTTATTGGTAAACATTTATGTTATTTTTTTAAGTTACTCAGTATCATAAGTAATTATTTGAGAATAACTTTGAACATAAATATTCTGATTCTCTACTTCTAAATGCTGTATTTCTAAAATTTAATGTGAAGTTTCAGAGTTTATAAGGTAGATTTTTTCAAGATGTTCTAACTATAAGAACAATAGACAAGATGTTGTGCCGGAACATTTACACATATGATCTCATTTAAACAATCCACAATTACGCAGAGAGTAAATACTGAACTGGAATTATAATCCATTCATTTTAGTCCCAGAAGCTGCATCTACATCAGTATATCAAAAGTTTTGAATTCAAATAACCATCGAGACCAGAAAGGTTCATATAAGTAAGTGGTGCACACCAGGTAAAGGGCAAGTGAGCTGAAGGACAAGGCCTTGCCTATAGACGCTGTGTGCTAGTCATCTACACCCAATTGTTGTCACGTAAGAACACAGACCAGTCTGGAAAAATCTGGGAACTAGAGTTTATTATTTAAAAGGTTTTATTTAAAACTTTTAAAAATATCTTAAACTTTTTAAAATCAAACAAGAAGTATCTGTATTTGGGTACTTTTGTTGGGTGAATCTGGCCCAGTTTCCAGCTGGCAATTTGTGCCCTCATGGGCAGTTTGCCATCTTGAATTGTTGATGTTATATTTTAATGAAAGATATTCAAAGAAAATGTGACCAGTGAAACTTGTGTTGCAAGGTGACTGCCATAGAATCTATAGCTTCATGGTTAATATGTTAATATCTCTTTTCATTTAATTTCATTTTGGTGTTTCCAAATAATAATATGACTATTGCTATATACTTTTACTTGCTATGTGGCCATGGTATAGGGACATTACTGATTCATTTTCATTTGAATCACATATTCTCATTCCCTTCTACTATGAATGAAAGGCTTCTCTGAGCCACTGCAGGAAGTACACTAAAATCCCATTAATTTATTGTGAAACCACATTTCTGTCCTCACACACCACAATCTCTGTTATTATTCAGGCTTCATCTTATATAGAAGAGCTAAACATAGTCCTGGTCTTCACAGGCCTACATTCAGTAAAGAGCACATACTTCAACGTGTGTCTGATGGCTTAGTGCTCAAACTTGGTTGCACGTTGGGTGTGCCTGGGAGAACTTGAAATACACCGAGGACGGCTTCTACCCCAGAGGTTGTGCTGAATTGACCTGGGCGGCCCCGCCCTTCCGAGCGGTCAGAAGCTCTCCAGGTGATTCTAGTGCTCAGCCATGGTGAGGTCACTGACCTGATGTACGTTTCACACCACAGTTTATAATCAATAATCATCAATATTATAATTAATAATAATGATTGTAATCCATAATAAAAGTTCAATAAATAGTTTGTAATTATTATTACACACAGCATTTTCATCTCTCCATTTAAAATCAATACCACGAGTTATTCTTTTTCCTTCAATCTTCTCATGAAGTGGTACATAGCACACTGTGATGCCATATTTTAGAAACTCGGAAAGCTTTTTGATCAGATTCAAGAGGTAAAGTTCTTTTTATTTCCATCATCTCACTAGTTTTCTAGACTTTATACTTCTTGAAAGAAGGAACAGTGCCAGATGCACATTATGTTCTTTAAAACCTGTGAGTGAACCCATTCATTTCTCATAAGTGAGAAGGTAAATCAGATTCAGAAGAGACAGAAACAGCCCAAATATGACATTCGTTCCCTGCAGGTTACTGTAACCAGGAGACTAGGAGGAGGAATACAAGCAACACCGTGGGTGTCTTTGACTAGCTTCCCACAAAGTATACTTATCTCATATTCAGGCACATTCCTTTCTCTTCCTAGTTGAAAATGCAGATGGAGTGAAGAGGGTGAGGCAGAATAACTGTAGTTCTAGAAACTACTGTCTGTCTCTTGATTTCAGGTATCTCTGAAAAACAAAATTTGGGTCAATACCCTTA
The DNA here is from genome assembly GCF_006229205.1 of Suricata suricatta. Classification (NCBI taxonomy): domain Eukaryota; kingdom Metazoa; phylum Chordata; class Mammalia; order Carnivora; family Herpestidae; genus Suricata; species Suricata suricatta. Next base: position 56,886,447 of record NC_043712.1, read on the forward strand.
ACCATACACTTTTGTGTTTATAATGGGCTTGGGAATCAATATATTCAATATGCAAAGTAAATGTAGGTATTAAACCTCTATAACTCATCTTCTTCCTAAATCTTTCTTATGGCTGAGAAAAAATAAAGTTAGGCTAAAACAGAATAAAATTTTCTTATTCTATAAACTGAATCATTTTATTATGTAGTTCAGTCTTGTAGAATTAAATGTTTATTTGGTTAGATTTCATCCTCCTCCCATCTTCTCTTTGAAGTGGCTTCTGAGTACATATTCACTGTGCTTTCCACTGCTTGGAAAACATGGCAGAGGGACAGAAAAGGGTTCACCTCCACCTGGAATCCTTGGCTTCCTTCTAGGTGGCTGCTGAAGTAGGTCTAGTTTGCATCTGTATTTGTTACTATGCTGACATTTATGTTCCTGTTTTGACACTGGGTGGAATATTCACTTGGCTCTGGTTGCATTCATTTATTTTCAGAGCTAAAGTCACCACCTGTACCTTTGGACCTCGGGTCTCTGCTCATCCTCTGGCTCTGCCGGCAGCTGCACCTTCATGCCCCTGATACTCTCAGACTTTCCTAAATGTACTTTTTACTTGCAAAGACTTCCTTCATTCTCAAGGGTATTGCTCCAAGATGGGAATGGGGAGTAACTAAGACTTTATGTCAAATCTTCACTCCTTCTAAGTCCTTCCTTGGCTCACAATGCAACAAAGCTGGTAGAAGAAGCATTTTTAATGCTTGACGTCTTATCCTGACTTTCCTTTACTCCATTGATCAGGGACAAATGGGTCTAGCTCTAGATACCCGAGGCTAAAAAGCTTGAGAAAAGCCTACCCTTTCCACTGCTCAAAAACCTAGCTTTCAAGACTATTTCCTGAGAGCACGAAATTTATCTATGGCATTATGATTTCTCTGAGGTCACGTCAACCTTGTCCAGAAAGAGCCACCTTCAGAGTAAATATCACTATCTGAAATTATTTTATATATTTCTTCATTTATTAGTTGTCTCCTCCACAAACAGTAAGTGAAATGAGGCCATACATTTTATTAGTCTTATTAACCACGGTATCCCCAACCACATAGGACAGTGATTTTTTTTTTCAGGAAACAGTATCATTAATCTATTCATGGAATTCAGGTATATATGTATGTATGAATGGATAGATAGATGGGTGAATGAATGGATGGATAGATGGGTAGCTGACTGTATATCTGTATGTGTACATAGATGGCTGAATAGTTGGATATATGGATGAATTCATTAATTAACATTTCAGCCTTGGACTGAGAAGAAAGTAAGATAACATAGTATAAGGAGAAAGTGAAATGGCATAAATTTTATATAGCTAAAATACAATCCCTGCATATACTTTTTGCTAATATATTAAAATAAAAACAATAGTTAATATTTAAAGCTTGGCATATCAATTGGATTTATACCTATATTTTTTAAACACATGCTTATATAATTATGTTGGTGGGAATTATAATCAAAATATAATAATTATATATTGAAGGGACTTTGAATAATTTTTATTTTGCCATTATATCTATTTCATAGACTATTCTACCATGATCATATTTTATTTTGTGTATAGAGGGAAAAAATCAATGCATATTATCTTATAAATATATGTGTGTACATTTAATTTATCTGAAATTCTACGAGGTTGCACAAAGAAATTGAAGTGGTCCTTAATGAATTCCTCTGGGAGATAAAATGTTAATCACTGACAATCTCTTAACATAATAGTAGTCAGAAAGCATTTCTTGTCATAGAGTAAACTCTGTAGACAGATGGAACATATACGGGAAACAAAAATAAATATTGTTAAAGTGGTGTGTTTATTTTTATATTTTTCTTTTATAAAAGAGGTCATTTATATTTTTCTATTTTCCAAGAGAAAGACTAGCTAATCTTATTATGTTTTTTTCTTGTTAGTAAGGTTAGCATAGTGCTGTAGATTAAGACCCTGATTATTTATTTATTTTGCTAGTGAAAGAGAAAGAAAATCACGATTAAAAGAGATTAATAATGAACTGCTCTTGTGCCATATAGATGCTTCCTTGGCTGATTCATTAATACCTAACAAAGTCAGGCCCTTGTCTTTTCCAAATCAAATTCTTCCTTTCCAGAGAAGACAGGTCAAAATATTGCAGAAGCTCTGTGCTCTCCAGTACAAACAAAATAGATGATGCTGACATCTCCATCGCTTTAATGAGAGTGTGGCAGCAGAGGGCCCCTGGATAGAGTGCTTTGTCAAAGGGACTAGGGTCTATTTTTAGACAATGTGGGATGCCTTTTATATTCATCCTGCCTAATAGCAGTGGGAATGCAGCAAGTTCCTGAGTACTGAAATAGAAAAAGCAGGAAAGTAGCTCAATTTTGATCAGCACTTAAGTCCACCCCAGTGTCACAAAGACATTTCTTTTGTTTCTTTCATTCTTTCTTTCTTTTCTTCTTTACAGTTTGGAGATTGTTGTTACCCTTTGTTTAATGTAACAACAACCCCAGAGTTGTACCCCATTAAAATGATGTATTTTGTCACTTTGCTGTTTTATTTCCTAGAGTTCCAAGCAGCTTGTTAGGAATGCTGCAGGTTTGACATTTTTAATATATCTATGCTGATAGAACTGGGTAAGTTGTCTTGAGAAGACTTTTGAATTATGAAAAATTGTACTGCACCTTGCAGTAAAATTGTATTTAAAGGTGTGAACAATTTAGAATATGCACAATCAGTACTGATGGTCTTGCTTTAATGTAGCATATGTTAATTTTTGAATCTGTGGGTATATGTGTTATTTTTATGAGCTTCCATTGCAGATGCTTCATTATATGTAAGTGAGAAAACTGGATTCTAGATTAGGACATCAGGATGCTTACAACTACCTGGGTTGAAAACCATTTTACCATTGAATACATGTGTGATCTTTTGCAAGTAATTTCACTTCTCCGCCTTGTTTTCTTAATAGGTAAAATGGCAGCAATAATAAATTAATGAAAGATTTATGAAATGATGCTTAAAGCAGTGCTTGCCTCATTATAAACAATAAATGTTCACTTTTTAACTCAAAAGTGAATCTTATTGCACCACTAAGTATATAAATTAATTAATTTGCATTATGAATTTAATAAAGCCACACTAATGTAAATTCAGTCTCCTATTTCCAATAAGCTAGCAGTAGTTCACTGTTTTTATTACTATGATAACCAGAAAAATATACCACAAAAAAGGACATAATTTTATAATCATAATTATTTTATTCCAAGTATGTAAACAAATGTTTTGAGCAAAAATCAAATGTTATATTACAGGTACACATATTCTATTGTGACATTTCAAGAGAGAACGAGATTTCCAGTATGCTTTCTTAATCTGAAATTAAGTTTTAACACATACATATACTAAGTAAAAATTACTCATAAAAATGTTGTATCTAAGCAGAGGTTCAAAAATTAACATACACATCATCAAAAACAAGACTAAGGTATCATTGTAAGCATTTTAAATTGTAGTTTTTGTCCTACATAAAAGGTGATCTATCTTCTCCAATGCTTCTTTACTGAAGGTGGAGTATAAAATAATGAGGTGATTGTATTCGATATTAATTGCTGTAGGGGCTTAAAACAACAATAAACAGTGTGCTCACAGTTTCTGTGGGCCAAGATTCAGACCTGGTTTCCGTAGGGGCTTATGTCTTAGAGTTTCTTATGAGTTTGCAGTCAGATGACATCTGCAGGCATTTCGGAAGAAACAAGGTTCGATTTCAAGGAGTCCTGTTTACGAGGCTGGGAAATTGATAGTAGTTGTTGAGGGGAGGCTTCAGTTCCTCCTCACATCTCCACTTTTTTTTTTATTTGCTTAATGACATGGCTGTTGGCTTCCCCCAGAGTAAGTGGTCCAAAAGGGATCCTAGGGGCACCTGGATGGCTCAATTGGTTAAGCTCAGGTCATGATCTCATGATTCACAGGTTAGAGACCCGCGTAGGGCTCTGTGCTGACAGCTTCATGAATTCTGTGTCTCCCTTTCTCTCTGTCCCTCCTTTGCTTGTACTCTGTCACTCTCTCTCTCTCTCTCTCTCTCTCTCTCTCTCTCTCTCTCTCTCAAAAATAAATAAAAGATGACCAAAAAAAATTTTTAAAAACCCAAAAGAAATCCTGTGTGTGTGTGTGGGTGTGTTGTGGTCCAGTCATATAGTATCACTCTTGCCACATTATATTCACTAGAATGAATATAAATTCAGCCTACATTTGAGGGGCAGTAAATTACTTTTCACCTTTTGAAGGGAAAAGTATTAAAGAAATTGTGGACATAATTTAAAATGACCACACTGATTTAATTGGGTCAAATATTGCAAAAAGATTCTTTAAAAATATTTGTTAAAAAGAGAATGTATGAAAATATTGGAAATTTGGTAAAGAATGTACTTAGCTACACAAGGATGACATAGACTAAATAATACCTTACTGTCTTAAACAGTCTTAGAGTTCAACAATGTAATAATTTTAGGTATTGCCACACTCTGAAAAAGTTTTGATAAAACATTACCTAAAAATATATACATATACACACATATATATACACACACACACCTATATATATACATATATATATTTCTCTTTGACTTATATACCTTTTTGACTGTATAGGAAAATGTAATAAAATTTGACGTAATTTACCACCAAATTTAATCACATTACAAGAACTGAGTACAGTGATATTGCAAATGCTCAGCTTAATATATAACCTATTTTTCAACTGAAGATTAGTTTAGCATTTATCAGACTCATTTTTTAAATTTAAATATTCCCTGTATACAAATATAAAATTAGGTGTATATTAGTTAACTTTATTTGTCACCATCTAATATGGTGAAAATATCCCTTGCTTTTCTACTTCACATATAATTTTTATTGTGCTCTTTATGGTAATTATTTTTCACACAATATATTCATATTAGTGCTTTTTTAATGTGCTTTTTACATTAGTTCATGTTATTTTTAAGTAATCTATGTTAGTTATGCACTTATATAACAATTACTTATATTAAGTACACATTAAGTACTGATCTTAGGTATACATTAAGTACTTATATTAATGTACTTTTATATTTCTTTTTTTGTGTGGTAGTCATTATGTGTCTTCTTTTAATGTTTATTTATTTATTTTGAAAGAGAGAGCAGGAACCAGAGAGGGGCAGAGAGAGAGAAAAAGAGAGAGAATCCCCAGCAGGCTCTGTGCTGTCAATGGAGAGCCCATCAGGGGGGCTTGATCTCACAAATTCATGAGGTCATTACCTGAGTTAGTATCAGGAGTCAGATGCTTAACTGACAGAGCCACCCAGGTGCCCTGTAGTCATTATGTGTTTGAAATGTGAGTTAGGGATACTCTGATCCTCAGAGTAAATATTGGACACAGATCCAGTGTTTTAGTTATAGGAGGTTCCATGTGCATTGCACTTTGTGTATTTTCTGATGAGTTTCTCTACATTTCTTTAGATTTCCTTACCCCTGTGAGTGCTGTTTCAGTTCCTCAGTGTCATCTGAATATATGCCCTCACCTCTTTGGAGATCCATTCTTCTCCTACCCACATCTTCTTGTGTACCATGCATGTTCTAGTTTATCAACTTTACTAGCACTGGTCATATGCAAAAAAATTCAGATTTTTTGCCGCTGGACTTCTCCCTGGGCAGTCAGAGTGTCCCTAGGCCTTAACAGCTTACTGCCTCTGGAGTGATTAATGAGAGAGACAGACAATGAGACAGAGAGAGAAAGACACACACACACACACACACACACACACACACACACACACACAGGGACACGTGGGGAGTGGGGGGGAGAGAATGTCAAAGAGAGAAGCCATAGGCTTTTATTACCTAATCATGTAAGTGTCATAGTATCACTTCTGCTGTACTCTACTGGCCACATAGACCAGTGTGGGAAGAGCTTGCACAGGGCAGAAAAGCCAGGAGGAAGGCATCATTAGGGGCCACCTTGCCAGTTACCTACCGCAGTCTGGCCTCTGGCCCCCAGGGATGTAGCTCACATGTACAGAATGTGCTCGATATACTCACCGGCTCTCAAAGCTACAAGAGACAGGAACATGATCTGCTACAAATCTCCTGTCACTGTGTGGGCTTCTACTTACCCTCTTTCTTATTTATTTCCACCCCCCTGCCCAGCACTCCCTGACGCACATACACTTTCTCTCAAGATCAATTGCTCCACTTATTGTGATTGTCACAGAGCTGTCTGTGCTATGGAGCAGCGAAGGTCTTCATTTCTACTCCAGCTTTTCTTCTCAGGAGGTACTCTACATCCGGCTATAAAAGGAGTTTGTTGTCCTCTGTATCTGACTCTTTTCGTTCCCATTTTTAACATAGTGCTCACATATAGCAGCTAAGGGCTTGATAAAATAAATGATTATTTCAAACACAGTAATATATACTTAAGTATGCATACTTTGTAAAAAATTTTATTACTTCCTGGTCAACAATCAAGGTAAACCGAGTCAGCATAAAAAGTGATGAGAAGCTAAGAAAACTCTCCAATGTAATAATGGTTAATGATATATTAGAATGGAGTGACTTTAAACATTTTGCAGCGGGAATCCCATAATTTTTTAAAAAAAGAAAAAATCTCATGAATTCCTCCATATACAGAATTTTTCTTTATTTTCCATTCTTTATAAATAAACAATAAACTACATTCAATCATGTATTTAAAAGGCACTAAATTACCAAATATGTTAAGAATAAGCATTCCCGGTTTTAACTGATGACCACTAATAATAACGTGTTCAGTAATGAATGGTGCCTCAGTTTTTTTTTAACTCTATTTTGTACAGTGTTATCATTGTAGTTATTTTAAACAGATAACACAATAGTGTGTTCTTGATGAGATATCAGGCCAATGTACAACAGAATCCTAGCCATCTCTTAACTTTTAAATATGGTCTCCTGGGTGGCTCAGTCGGTTAAACATCTGACTTCAGCTCAGATCATGATCGCACAGTTCCTGGGTTTGAATCCTGCATTGGGTTCTGTGCTGACAGCTCAGAGCCTAGATCCTGCTTTGGATTCTGTGTCTCTTTCCCTCTACCCTTCCCTCACTTGAGCTCTGTCTCTCTATCTCTCAAAAATAAATAAACATTAAAATCATTAAATATGGTTGTTATTTTTCCTGTGTATCTTCAATTTTCAGATTATAATTACCTGTATTTCCGCATTAGGTGAACTATGCAAATATCCTCCATAGGCTGTGAATGAGAAGGTGGGTGATCACATATACCCTACTGTGTACTTAAGCCCGCTTTAGCAAAATTGTGAAGTAGTTGATCTTCCACACCTTCTGACCCTTTTTGTGCTCTTCTTGAACATTCCCCACCTGACGTACCCCCTACATTCAGACATATGTATATAATGAAAGATATTTAGGTAATGAAGAAAATATGTAATAAATCGCACCTTTCTCTGTATAGTTATACAAGAATGAGAGAGTTTAATGTATAATGGTGACTGAGTATGTGAGAACCAGTCTTGCATTTGGGAGAAGGGAAGCCTTCCAGAAGTCTCTAAAATACAGAGTGTATTAAAGATTGAAAATAATAGTTAATATTTATTGAGCCCTTACCAGTATAGGCTTTCTGCTAAACGTTTACACATTCTTCTTCTCAAATGTTTTGAATTACTACTATTGTTCCTCTTCCTCATAAAAGGAATATAATGCTTAATTGAGTCAGGTTAGGCCCTCAGGCTCCTAAGGGACAGAACTCAGAGGCTAGCAGGTCATCTTTTACCTCAGGGTTTTGATGCTTTAAATACTGTTAGATACTAACACCAGATGACCAAAATGAAAACACAGTAATTGTTTTTCTTGAATTTTGCCTTATTTCTCTCCCTTTTTCCCTCTCAAACCCTGCAGCAAATCTTCCACACTCTCTCCTGCAGCCCAGCCTCCACTAAATGCAATTCTTCTTGTTCTTGGTTTGCTGCTTGACATTACTATCACTCTGACATCCTTTTTTTTTTTTAATTTGATTCTAACTTATAGAGCTTTAAGGGATCTATTCTTTCTTTTCTTTTCTGGATTTTCTCTGCTCTCAGTCTCCACTTTTCTAAGAAGTGCTGACCTACTTTGTACAATTCTTTATAAAGAAAGGTCTGGGAGTCTTATTTCCCAGACTGCTTCAATTTCCATTTCCAGCTCTTCTGCCTTAAAGTCTGATTTGGCTCCAAAGAGATGATCTATCTTCTCTCTATAGTTTCAGTTTATTTTTATTTTTTCTTACAGTTACATCTTCAGTATAATACCTTTTATTGTTTAGATACATGGTTACTTGTACTATTTCTGTCAATTCAGAACAGATTTACCAGATAGGTTTTTATTTATAATAACTTCCTATGTTCTCCTATTTTGCATTTTGCAGCGGTGTCCACACAGTAGGCAGATCAATGCAAGTACATTTCTGCAAACGTGTGAGTGATACTTATGTGTTGTACATCATGTTTAGAAATGCCAGGTAGACTTTTCTACCTGACCTTAAGAATCCCACAGTTAAGTAGGAAACATATATTTCAAATAAACTACAGACATAATATGCTGTTGTCATTGCTGTAAAGAGAAGGTAAATCTGACCTATGCTACAGGGAAAACAATGAAGAAGTGGGCGTTGTGCTAAGGATGAGCATGATTTGTGAAGATACAAACAGAAACTATGGATGTTATTTTATATGTAAGAAACATCTTTGATCATAATTCTAATACTGAGGTAAGAATCTCAAATATTCAAATGTTTTTTTTAAAAGCTGACTGCACTGGAATGTAAATGTATGGGGAAGAAGAAAAGACAGAGCCGAAAAGGTAGTTTTGGGTCAGTTCGCATCAGGCTATAAATACTAGTCTACAAAGATTAGAGCTTATACAAGAGGAGTAGAGAACCATTGAAAATGTTAGAACTCTACATATATCCTAACCAAAATCCAAAACTAAATCAAAATACACTTAAATGTATCAAGTTTAAATTCATTTACAGTATTATTATTTGTAAGTGATTACAGTAGAAAAATCATACTGTAAAGGTAGTTTTCTAAAAGTCATTTTCCCTAAACATGGTTACAATCATAATTTTTATTACCAAATAATGTTTCAATTCAGTTATTTTTTATGATGATGGCCTTTTGTCAAAAAAGAAATAATTATTGATAATTATTATGAATACTACCAACAACCCAGCCAATTTAAATGATTCCAAACAGAATACTGAAGTTGGAAGGGTTGTGCTTAAGTGATATCACACATGCGCAATAGGTTAAGTTTGCTGCTAAAAGACCATTGTTAAGACTAATATGAGGTATGAACTTCTGCAGATCCCAGGAAATTATTGGAAATATGTTTCTGGGGCCACTTAAGAATCAGATGCAAATGTGGGCATCATTAATATTATTTTGGTAATTGAATCCTTGCGAATGGGTGAGAGAGTAGACAATCGAGGAGAAACTCACAAAAGACAAGTAAAAGGATTAGATAGGTAGGATGAAACCAGAGAAAGAAAAGAAAACAAAAGTCAAAAAGACAATAATTAGAAGTGTAGAGTAGTCAAATATGATGATTGTTTTATAAACATCAGTAGGAACAGGAGTGAAATTAGATTTGGGAAATAAGAGGTCATTGCAGACCTTAAGAAGGACACTGAACACATTTTAAGAATTAAAGAAAGGATTCTTGAAGTGGTCCTGAATAATCTGTACAGTCCATTAGTATGCATGGACTTTGTGAACTCTGTCCATCATAATTAGGTGCCAGTGCAACAAATATAATCCATTAACAGATCAAGATAAATATCACCAAAGTGTTGTGTGCTTTCATATTCATCTACAAACAAGAAACAGAAAGGTTCAATCACTCCTTATCTGAATTCATATCAAGAGAATTGAAATAGATTGATTACTATATTAGAAAGTATTTTTGCTACTATTCTTGATACCAGCTCTTATTTTATCTTCATGTATTCCTTATCCTTGTATGTCTCCAGAGCCAATTTATACACTTTAAACTACTATAGATGTTCTATATCAATGAGAGTGGACACAAGGACACTCAAATTTAGCTTTATGTTTATATATGGAAATTAAATAGGAGTCTGGCTTTTATTTTTAAGTAATCAATAAGCAGCATATGATATTTTCCAAGTGAATTAACTGTTTCAAAAAACTGAAGTTTGCCAAGAGCTAAGGCAGCTGAAAAACAGTTTTAGAAAACTGCAAGATGGGGTAGTTCTTAAATGAGGAAGGAATGGAATGAAGACATTGAAGGTACAACTAAGACACAGAGAGGAAAATGTGCTTAGGATGTTCAGAAACCATATTGATTTGCTAGGACTGCCATAGCAGAGTACCACAGACCAGGTGGCTTAAACAACAGAAATTTATTGTTTCATGTGCAGGTGTTTAGGAGTCTGAGATCGAGATGTTGGCAAAATGGGTTTCTTCTAAGGGCTTCAGGGAAGCAATTTTCCCCTACCTCTCTCCTAGTTTCTGGTGGTTTTCTGGAATTTTTGGCATTCTTTAGCTTCTACTCTGTCATTCTGATTTCTGTCTTTATCTTCACATGGTGTTCTCTGTGTGTGTGCATGTCTGTGTCCAAATTTCTTTTTTTTAATATGGACACCAGTCTTACTGGATTATAGCACACCCTCACATAATCTGGTAAGACCTAACAGTAATCAGTTACATCTACAACCACCTGACTTCCAAATAAGATCACTTTCTGGTGTATTGGGGTTAGAACTCCAGTATATGAATTATGAGGGGATGCAACTGAACCTAAATGAACAAATCATTTTGACCAAGGCAGAGGGCTTATACAGAGGAGACCAGGTATCAGAAGCAAAGCTGGGGCCAGAAAAGAAAGAATCTAGAAGTTTAAGTAATCAGACTTTATCCTGCAAACTCATTGCATCCCCCAAGGCCTTTCTTCAAACAAATGTCAAAAAGAAGCACAGGACATAGGTTGGCTAAAAAGAGAAGTCTCTCTGGTTGAGGTCTGATGTAGATCTGCTGGTTCTCCACAGTCCTTTCTGCCTCATCTCTGTGACAGTTATGGGAAATGTTAAGTCTCCCTGGAGCAGAATTTGAAAATTTCCACTTCAGAGGATTAATCTAGAAAAAAAACAAGTTAGATACAGCAGAAGAAGAGACCTAAATAGATTACTGGACTGGTGCAGAAATGAGAAAATGGGGCCAGATTTGGGTGGCGCCAGTGAGAAAGGGAAAGTTAATATGTCTACTAACGCAAGTGGTACATTTTGTACAAGTTTGAATGATAATGCGGCGGTGGCTGTAAGAGGGAATAAGAATACCATGATTAATATTTTTAATTAATAAATGATTACAATATATTAATTCCCACTCCATGTCAAGCTGTGTCCTACTTGCTCAAGTTCATTAAGCTAATACACTGGGATTTGAAAATAAAGCTGGTATGGGAATCTTCTTGATTTCAAAACCTCTTTTCTTTATTACAGATGTTACTTGCTCTCAAAGATCACACTAATATTTTGATTGTAGGTGACTAAAGACCTTTTTGAAACCATTTGCAGAATTGCAGCATGTTTGTGTTTAAAGAAAATATAAAATATCTGTTACCACCTTAATTTGAGATAATGGTAAAGCCACTAAGAAGAAATGCTTTGGGGGGCATTATAAGCATGAGAATTGTGTTCAAGACAGATGTCCTGTGTGACCCCACTCTTTGTCAGCTATTCCACTACACCTGAGTCTCAAAGCTTGCCTGGAAGGATTCACAGGACTCGGCACATAGTTGAATTCATGATGGATAATTATTGAAGCATGGGTAGAGAGCTGGGTTAGTGAGGGAGCAAGATGGATCAGATTGCTTCTGGAAAGACCCACGTGCACTCTTCCTATGCCCTCCCTAAAGATGTCACACCAAGTATGCTTTCCACTAAACATGAAATACAGCAACACACCTACTGTGTTTCCTCCCAAGCAAGACCATTGGAGACTTAGAGTTTAAGGAATTTTGCGGGAAAGCATGGGATCTGATTTTACTCATGAAAGCTAAGAGACATGTTGGATAGAAAATGAGAAAAGCATAAGAGCAAGAATTAGTTAATTCATGGTTTATTACCATATCTTTCAGCTCAATTATCTATAAAAATTGGTGATAAATTGATTCTAAAGTTCAGGTGAAGAGGAGAGTTGAACTATATAAAGCTACATTATTTAAGGAATCAAATTTGTCAATGATCAACCCCTGAAAAAGAAGGAAAAAATGTAAGATGCAAAAATTTAATAATGAGTCTGAAGATACTAGGGGATATAAAATACTAAGGGGGAAAATGTAAAAATATGTTAATAACACATCTCAGTAAAACAAGTAGAGAAAGAGGTCAGGAAGTTGCATTCTATTATTCCCAACTTTTATAGCACTATGAATATACACTTGCCTTTTGCTTTTCAGTTTAATTCTTGAATTGTTAGACTGGTATATGGACACTTTTCTGAATGTATACCAAAGGCTAAAGAAAAATATGATTTCTCTATATTGTGCTAAAAACTAAATTTAAAAATTCACATTATAGTATCTTCTCAAATTCTGTTTTGTAGGTACAAAAGTAATAGCATAACTTACCAATTTACTATTATAGTGACATTATTTGTACATTTTTGTTGTTTTTGGTCATAGTATTTTATGTTTCAAGAACTTGCATGCTAGCATTTATTTCTGTATCAATATCCGTATTTATATCTGTATCTTCATTCATTCCCCACATCAGATTTTCATGTTGTTAATAGATAGTTTTACTAGAGATTTTAAAAAGAAAGAAAAAATATTTTTATACTATTATACTATATACTATTATACTACTGCCATATTCTTTAGCTTTTCTTTTAATGTTTGTAAAGAATACAGCAATAGTATAAGAGTGCCCTAACACAGGTAATTGATTATATTGCCTTTGATAGATTCCACCTATAGAATCTCAGGAACACAAGTATCTTTCAAATCAGTTCTTCCTAGGAAAATCTTCAGCACATGTATCAAAATGGAACCCTAAATACAGTCCTGGAGATCGGTTAACACACACCATCCTTACTGAGAAATGACTACTCAGTTGCTGCCTTGAAGTCTTTTCTTTTCTATTCTGAGATATGTGGGTACATAGCCTCTTGCTAGATTCCTCTACTATTTCTGAGCATGGTCTGAACAGTGTGCTCTGTTGATAGATTTCAGATTGCTCCTCCCTTGTTTAATACTCCCACAAACATATTTATTTTTGCTATAACACAAAACAGAAAACTTTGTGCTCTGGAAAAAAAAAGTGTTCAAATAACAAGATTTATTGGAAAAAATGATTGAGTAGAGCATTCAAAATCCATGCAACTTATTATTACAGTATTAACAAAAATAATAACAATTCTAGCAAAAACTTTAAAAGGCATGCAAACTTCCTAGTAAACTAAAATTACAGTGTATAAAATATTTTTTCTAAAAATCAAGGTAAGGATGTTCATAACTTGATATGAAAGAATTCTAAAGAAGGACTGAGATGCTAAAATGTGTAATCAAAGAATAAACATCCAAAATTTCTGAAAACTGCACAAGAATGACCAATTCAGAATACGTGGCCAATCTGTGCTAAAAAAAAAAACAAAACATAGAGGATGAATGAGCATGGTGTGCTACGCTGCATTCTTCCACAACCTGCTGCATTAGTGTGCTTTACTCTCAGAAGCAATATTTGGTGACACACAAATAATTGCATCAGGAAAATTATATAATAAAATAATTCTTCTATTTACTGAAAATATATGCACTAATTAACATATTCAGTAAAACAATAACTTCTTCTAACTTATAGAATACACTATATTAAAAATCTTGTTTAAGTACAATACATGATATAACAAATCAGGCTCTTTGCACTTTGACATTTTTTTAAAAAGTCCTTCTACCTTAAGACTAAAGCACAAATTACAAAAGTTGAGCAAGAAATCTATCCAAGGACTGTCTTCAAAATAAACTCTTCCTTTTTGCAACCAGTTCTTGTTCCTTCACCTAATTTTATAACTCAACTTTCTCTTCCATCAAAAAGATTCTTCAAGGGGCGCCTGGGTGGCTCAGTCAGCTAAGCATCTGACTTCAGCTCAGGTCATGATCTCACAGTCCATGGGCTCCAGCCCCGCATTGGGCTTTGTGCTGACAGCTCAGAGCCTGGAGCCTGCTTCAGATTCTGTGACTCCCTCTCTCTATGCTCCTCCCCTGCTCAGTCTCTGTCTCTCTCAAAACAAAGACATAAAAGAAAAATTAAAAAAAAAAAGATTCCTCAAACTACTAAGTAGCTTCAAGCAAGTTTTATCAGTCCTCTAAATGTATCCTGGGTGCATCGAATTTATGGTAGTTACATTCTCGGATTTACAGCCCACATTCAAAATTAGATAGCTCCACACCAATGTTGTTTGGCAAGTTATTAAGAACACACGTTTTCTAGTAACCTGGATATTATTCAAGCCCATAAACATTCACCTGGTACCTGCTATGGCCTTAGCATTATAAATGCATTATAGATGTAACCTAGTATACACACTAGACTATTTTCCAGCCAGTCCACCCAATTGTTTAAACCATCTGTAACTACAACATAACACAAGCAATGATGCAGAATCTAACACCATGAATATCAGTTTTTGAAGGAAGATACATTCACTATTTTAACTTAGAGTGACATGCAATCATTTTTCTCCATCTCTGTTCTCCAAAATAATGATGTCCTTTTCTTGATCTGCCTTCATTTTCCTTCATCATCTTAAAGATGCTTTGGTGGTGGATTCTTTTTCAAAAGTCACTTCTGACAGTGGTCATAGAACAAGATAGTGCATGATTGACAGGGATGGCAGTCACAGAGAATAATTGGGAGGAAGTTTTGGAAACTCCATCTAGGGTCAATTTCTATGACAACCCTTCACTGGTTTCCCTGTATCAAAAGGAAAAGCAAATAAAATCAAATGCTGTCTTTGGCAGTTTGAGACTTGATAGAGATGATAGCAGGGCCAAATACAAAAGAACAAATCTGACACTCTAGAAAACTTGAAGTAATTCTTCACTTCACAAGCACACATGTTAGCACACTAGTCATTAATCACTAGGTAAATTTTATAAATAGGGCCTGTTTAATCTAAAGGTGGCCGTGTCCCCAAGGTAGATTTAAAGTACAGGAAGGAGCATTTATGTAGCTTCAATTCACTGTGTACCCTTTCTCAACATCCCTTTGTTCTTGGTATTTCTCCTTGTAACAGTATGTCCTATGAAATATGCCTCTGCTTTTGCCTTAAATGTCCAGCTTCTATTTTTGCTTAGACCAGGTATGTGAACTGGCTCCTTCTGCCAGGACTCAGGCAACGCACAGACAACCACTTCAGCAAGTCATCTAACTTAAGCAAGCATATTTGTTAATGAGAGAGCTGCTTAAAGGCACCAGCCTGATACCTGCCACAGGTTTTCATAAACTGCATGTTTTCAGGCTGCTTCCAGCAAGGAAAAGCCCTCTCCAAGGTTCCACTTTACAACTGCTTTACAGACCCCAAGGCTACCCAACTGCCAGTGTGATGGGTGAGGGGGTGATGGGGGAGCTCTTGAGTGTCATTAGTGAAGCCTTAGGGTATTTCTCTGACCCCTCTTTATAGGGAGGACAGCAGGCTACAGTCCAGTCTTACTTTCTAGCTACAAACTGGAGCTATGGTTTGGATACAGCAATGGTAAGGATGATCTAGAGAACTGAAGACCCTTACCAATGTCTAATTGCACTCAGAGGATCCACTTTGTCAACCAGGTCTTAATTGATGCTCTGATGCTCATTGAGCAAACAAATTTCTACTGCAGCATGATATCCACCAAAAGGATATTTTTGGTTGTTATTCATAACTTTCCAGTCTTCTCACAGATCCCACTGTTCTCAGCCAAATTTAAATAAATTATACTTTCCCTGTTCACCCTTTGATACCTAGAAATTACTAGATTTATTTGAAATGAATTCACTTAATTGGATACATTAATTTAAACATTTATTTAAGTAATGTCTACACTCAGTGTGAAGCTCAAACGTATGACCTGAGACCAATTGTCTTATGCTCTTCCAACTTAGCCAGCCAGGTGCTCCCTGGATATGTTATTTTGATGGACCATATAATGTGGTCCAAAAACAATATAACTGAGTCATTGTAAGACCATAAGCTTAAACACATAACAGCCAAAGGCTACTGTGAAGACTTGATTTTATTGAAGCTTAAGGACTAATAGAAGAATACTACAATGAGCAGAATCTAGAATCAAATTAAAACAGATATTAGAAAAGTTAGTATGCATTTCTTGGGAATGGAAACATTTCTCTGCCAGAGACAGGCTCAGGTTTTCTGGGCTGGAAGCTTATACAAGTTGTGTACTTCTATAAGAAAAAGCAGATGCAATTATGAATGTAAATTTGACCTCAGTGTGTTGGAGAAACTTTCGCAGATGTGAAGCCCTTATGTTTGTTTCATTAACTTCTCCCTATGCTTTCTACTCATCTTTACCCTTATTTTTGAATTCCAGGAGTCCCTATCCTTTCTTAGAACCAATTGTGAAGGAATAACTAAGATTTCCTTTTGACATCCCAATGAAACCAGCTCTTCCCTTTCATAAGACAAAGCATTTTCCAAAAACAAAGTACCATTTACTTTTAAGGTATCCCAATTCTCATAGTTAAATCATAAAATATAGATGCACTTATTTTTTATTAAATGACATTAAAAAAATTAATGTGAACTCATTAGCAGTGGCTGGCATATAGTACATATACGATAAACAATAAATGATTGTGATGTTCACTTTGTTAGTAGCTGTAGCAGCAGCACTAATAGTTATTTAATATCAATAGCGGTCATTAGCATTACATTTGTAGAACAGAACATATTTTATTCTTTCTCTACACCTCTGTTCCAAGACATAGCTATATCTACTCTTTTGAAGTTTTTATTGTTGGCAATAATGGGAAACAAGAAATCATATGAACTTCTGTAAACTCCCCATCTTTTTCATTATTTTACTGTAATTAGTACAAAGCCTGTGCTTTCAGGCACACCAACCACTGAAGGAATAAACACAGACACTTTAGAAATAAACCCAGCCTGAGACTCATCTTGAAATTTTGTTACATGACTTAGGGTTTCAGGAAGGTCATGCGTGGCACAATGGTTGAAGTCAGAATGGGGCCTGTTTGGGAAGAGGGTAGTAGAAAATGTCATATTTCATCCTCAGTCTTTGTGGTTGGAAAGAACATATATCTTACAGTCCATAGAACACCCAGGCTGGGGAAGACTCAATACTCATGTTTTAATGTTCTTTGTATAATGAAGACTATGGGACTTGAGGTATACTTCAAACTTTTATATGAATATGGATATGTGAAGATAGAAGATTCCAGGCAGGAACAACAGTAATAGAACAAGAACTAATGAAAAACCTAGAGCTAACTCTAACTAGTGTCACAAATTGGATATACTCGAATAGTCTCTGAGTTTCCTCCATAAGTCTGTGCTGTTGTCGATGTTATGTTGTTATTGTTGCGTCTTGTGGTTTTGGCACTACAGTCAGCAGACCGTGTGGAGTGCCCTGATCAAGCACACCACTTTAGGCCATCCCACCTTCTTACTGACTAATATTTGCCTATTTTAATTTGAGCCTAAGCAAAGTGCAATTAGGAAATAAATCTGCTTCCAAATTAAAATACATCCAAAGCCAACTCTAAATGATTTTGGAATCATTCAGAATTTAGGATTGTCCACATCACTACTTCCTTCCCATAACATGGCTAAACAAAAGTAATTTAAAAACACAATCTCTATGAATTTGGCAGATTTAATTATTAAGGTGGGAGCTAGGTTGAATTACCATCGATAATGAAAACCTTTATATATCTATATCACTGGGCAAGCTGACAATTTAATAAGGGTAATCAAGAATATTGTAAATATTAAAGGCATCTTTTAAAACACATTTAACCTATTAAAATGATTTATTATGCTACAAACCATAGAAAAATTCTACATATCAATTAAAAACAACCAATATACTTTATCAAATGCAAATCAATCTATACTGCTTGTAACATAGTTTGCCTCTGTCTTCTATTTCTCTGAGATCTATTCATTTCTTTTCTTTCCTTTTAGAACCTATACAAACTGTTACTTTGTAAGGGGACATGAGGAAAGTGGCAGGAGCAAGGGTAGGGTTTAGCATTTGGTCTGGAAATATTTTGTAAGAGAAGTATCCTAAGAAAACTGTCTGCTTATGGTTTTAATCATTGGCTCTTTGAATAGATGTCTTAAAGAAGAAATTTCAGGGGCATCTGGGTGGCTCAGTTGGTTGTGCATCTGACTTTGGCTCAGGTCATGACCTCATGGTGCTTGAGATCAAGCCCCGCATCTGGCTAGGTGCTGTCAGCACAGAACCCGCTTTGGACTCTCTCTGCCTCTCTCCCACTTGAGCTCTCTTTCAAAAATAAAAATACGAAAAAATGAGATCTCAAATTTGGCTATGGATTTTCTTAAATATGTCTTTAAGCAATCTATTTGTGAGATACATATAATCATTGATGGTCATTTAAAACTATAGGAACTCTTCTGAAAACAACATGTTTAATATTTGTCTTTAGAATATCTGGGAATATCATAAGGAAACAGTTTTGTATTCTAAGAGGTATACTTCAGAGTGTATTGACATATGATCCATGACAGTTTAGTTTAGTAGCACAATAATTATAATCACAGGCTTTGTGTTCAGAGGCCTAGATTGGAATATTATTAGTTGTGTAATACTGGCTAATTTATTGACCTCCCTAATCCTCAATTTCTTCCTCAATTAAAGGAAAAATAAATCACAGCTGTTGTTGTTAAGATTAATAAGGGTTAATACTTAGGACAAGTACTTGACTTTCATAACCATTCAACTAAACAGAGATACTATTATTTTTTTTCTGATGCTGTTATGTTATTATGACTAGTAGGAAAAATATACATAATAATGCACATAAACCAATTAGCACAAAGCCTGCCATACTGAAAGCACTCAATAATAATTTGTTGTTATTGTTATCATAAAGTGTAAAATGCTTAGTACTGAATGCAACAGATATTCATGAACTATCAGTTTCCTCCTGCTTTCCTATGCAACATACACATATCCCTGGGGATGCCACGTGGATTAGGGCAGAGTGTCATTTTCTTTCAAGCTAAACAGATCTACGTTTCTGTCACTCCTCTGCGACGTCCCATCCAAGGAGCTTGAACCGCCCTAATAATGACCACTTGAAGGTAACATTGTGAAAGACTTTGAAATGGGCCTAGATGGGTGCCTTCAATTGAAAGTTGGGTGTTTTCTAAGCACGTCCTCTTATATTGCCTGATTCCAATGGATCTCTGTAACTCTCATTATCTTGGAGCTATTTTACAACTCTGTACATTGTAGTAACTGATAGTAATGCACATTATTATTTTCCATACACATGAAAATAAATTTTGCTCTGAAAAAATATGACTGACTTCCTACCCTTCTGTGAATACGTAAGTTTTGCATTGTTTATAAATAAACTTTATATTACTTAGTGTATTTATATGTATGTGTGTATGTGTATGTGTGTGTATCTATGTTACAATTATCATTAGAACCAGTTGTAATATCTACTGGCTCTTTCATTAATTGATTAATTAAATAAAATCTTTAGCCCATATTCATCTTCTATCTGTATGATAGTTATGATTATATTATTGTGCTCTCTTCTAAAAATTATCTTACCTGCTCAGTATATGTTAGCCTCTCTTACTACCAGAACTATTCTAAACTATATTTTCATGTATTAACCTTAGAAGTCAGAAATACTACACTCTGGATGCATGGCATCCTTTTAGAAGACTTATAACAGATGTGCTCAGTCCAGTGTACCATAGAAGGCCAAGGCTGTGAATATGGTTGAAGTAAGTTTAGAATCTCCAGTTGTTCAGCCATGAGGAAATCACTTATATTTCCTCTTCTCAGAAATGGAGATAATAGTCTCTGCCTCATAGGATTATTGTTAAGATTGATTGCAATAGTGGAGACTTGCAGTTAGCTTGGTACCAAGCACTTCAATGAACAGTAGTTATCACTGTTATGGAATTCAGTGTCTGACCATGCAGTCCATTTCACTGCCTAATACTTCTCATATTTAGCAGGTGTTTCTTATGAGGAGCTCTAACCTTGTCTGCTGCAACTTTCATTTTCTAGTTTGCTTATTAGCTTGGTTTGGTTTTATTTCATTTTACTCCTTTCCATGGTTCAAAGTTTTTAATACAAATACTCTTTTTTCTCAACAGCTCTTTCAAGTTAAATATTCCTTCTTCCCTTATCTGTTTTTAATATTGAATATTTCCCAGATTTTTTACTTTTCTTGTAGTTTGTAAAAGTTATCCTCAAAGTACTATCCTTAGAATTTGGGATTCATTTTGTTGTTGTTGTTGTTGTTTACTTATTTTTGAGAGATAGATGGAGAGGCAGAGAGAGAGAGAGAGGGAGACACAGAATCTGAATCAGGTTTCAGGTTCTGAACTATCAGCACAGAGCCCAACACAGGAATTGAACTCACAAACTGTGAGATCATGACCTAAGCTGAAGTTGGACAGTTAACCAACTGTTTCACCCAGGAGTGCCAATATGTTACATTTTTTTAAATTTGGAATATTTTAGGCTAATTTTGAGCTTATTATAGCCAACTAACATCTTCAAATCTTTTTTCCCACCTTCTCTCTTTTTTTCTCTTTCTTTTTTACTTGCACATTTGGCATTTTGAATCAAAAGTTAGAAATTTACATGTATCACTTATAATAGAGATAGTCAATCATATTATGTAACATATTTAACACACAAGACAACCCTTGGAAGTAGTTACTCTTACAGATTTAGATCAAATATATGAAGCACATATTATTCTTTTTGAGCAAATAGGAGGTACTCAATAAATGTTACAAATTTCTTTTAGTCATTGAGCACTTAACCTCTAATTTAATCCTTCCCAAATCATTGCCATGGGAATCTCACAGACAGATGACTTGAGGTGCATCTAAGCTCCGTCAGGCTAGCCACAGTTGACCTATTGCCCCTATGGAATGAAAGTGGCATCATTGATTTGGTGTTTCTTATCACTTTTTTCCCAGTGGGAAAAAGTATCAAGTCAGAGTTCTCAGACTATAGTTAGTTTACTTCCAGCTTGATGCTAAAGATAAATTTACATTAGTCACCTTAACTATGCAGAGTTTTAGAGTCCTACTTCACAGTGCTACTATTTCTCCCATTTAAATTTTAAAAGAACTTTTAGTAATACACACCACTTTTCTTTTCTTCAAAATTAATTAATAGATCTTCCAGAATAATAAGGCATGTAATTCTAGAAAAAAAAGTAAGAAGGCATAATGTCCTTTTTGAAAACAAGGTAAATGAAAAAAATCTAATTTGTTTAGGTGGAAATTTCTGGATCAGTTGTTATCTTCTCTGGTGGATTGGATCTTTCAAAAAGATTTGTCCTAGTCACAATTTATAGTACCCGTGAATGTGACCACATTTAGAAATATGGTCTTTCCAGGTATAATTAAGTTAAAGATCTCAAATGAACTCATCCTCGATTCAGAGTGGTCCCTAAATTCAATGAGTGGTGTCTTTATATTTTATTAAGATTTTATTTAAATTCTAGTTAATTAACATACAGTGTAATCATAGTTTCGGGTGTAGAATTTAGTGATTCATCATTTCCTTACGACACCCAGTGTGTCACAACAAATGCACTCTTTAATCCCCATCAACTGTTTAACCCATCTGCCCTCCACTTCCCCTCTGGTAACCATCTATTTGTTCTCTAGAGTTAAGTGTCTATGTCTTGGTTTTCCTCTCTGCTTTTCCCATATTATTTGTTTTGTTTTGTTTTTAATTCCTTTTTGCATGAAATCATATGCTAAGTGAAATAAGTAGGTCAGAGAAAGAAAAATACAATATGACTGGGGTCTTTACAAGAGAAAGGAAAGGAGGTTGTGATCACACAAGAGAGAGAGCCATGTGAATATGGTGGCAGACTGGAGTTCTGCTGTTACCGACCAAGGAATTCCGGGAGCCACCAGATGCTGGAAGAGGCAAGGAAGAATTCTCTCCTAGAGTTTTCAGAGGGACTGGAGCTCTGCCAACACCTTACTCTGGTAAGGGATTTCTAGCCTCTAGAACTGCAAAAGAATGAATTGTTGTTTTAAGCCACCAGATTTGTGGTAATTTGTTGCAGTAGCTCCAGGAAATGAATATATTTTCCATAGACACTTTTAGTTAACTATAATGATAAAGAAATAGTATCAACTTTCTATCTGATTTTTCTGGTTCTACATTTAGCAATTGTACAAATGGACTAATCTGTTACAGAGGAAATCTACTCTGTTTTCCAGACTTACTTAAAGTGTCATGTACTTTTATACATTATTCTCCCATTTTGCAAGATTTATGTGTGTGTGTGTGTGTGTGTGTGTGTGTGTGTGTGTGTGTGTATATATGTTTGTTTACTATAGCATGAGCAAGGAAAGGGCAGAGAGAGGGGGAGAGAAAGAATCCCAAGGAGGCTCCACATCCATCAGTGCAGAGCCCAGTGTGGGGCTCAGTCCCACCACCTGCGAGATCACAACCTGAGCTGAAATCAAGAGTTGGCCACACAACCAACTGAGCCACTCAGACACCCCTCATTTCACAAGATTTTATTGAGCACCTTCAAATACACTGTGATACTGTGGTGAACAAAACAGAAAATACGCATATATACATACTCTCACACACACATGTCCACACATGTGCACACACACAGGAAAGGTTGATAGAAAATAATAGTAAAGTGTAATGTCATTAACAGAGTGAGGAAAATAGGATTGTATGAAGGGATATGATTATAAATTAAAACGAAAAAAGCACAGACTTGAATGAGGTGACATTTTTTTTAAAGTTTAAACGAAAGTAAGTAACTATAAAATGCTTATATCCAAGGGGAAGTAATTCTAGTTAGAGAGAACAGCCAATGCAAAGGCTCTCAGTTAGGGGTATATTTGGTATATCTGAGAAACAGAATGATAAGGCCACAGTTAATGGCAACAGAAATCAAGGAACTGCAAGAACTTCACTTAGTGAGATGCTTAGCCATTGGAGAGTTTTTAAGAAAAGACCTGACTCATGTTCAAAACAAATGTGACTTTTTTTCATTTTGAGAGGCAGAGAGAGCACAAGCATGGGAAGGTAAGAAAGAGAGAAAGGAAGAAGCCCAAGTAGGACCTGCGCTGTCAGCGCAGAGCCTGACGCAGGGCTCAAACCCACAGAACTGTGAGATAATGACCTGCACTGAAATCAAGAGTTGGCCACATAACCAACTGAGCCACCCAGGCGCTCCTCAAAACAAATGTTTTAATAATTTTTGTGTCATGAATTCATAGTCCATATTGTACTGTTGGAAGAATGTTTTAATGTTTATAACATTAAATGTCTAGATAATACAAAGTAAACCATATAACAAATTTGTGGTAGAGCAAACTATGTGATTCATTAAAACCTAGCAGTGTGTGTACTAAATATTGCAATTTTGAAATAATGACGGATGCAATTGATATTTCAAGATATCTGTGGCCACTTAAATGTGATATGAAAACACTTGTAAAAATGGTGTGATCCAAATATGAATACTGTT
The DNA here is from genome assembly GCF_006229205.1 of Suricata suricatta. Lineage (NCBI taxonomy): Eukaryota > Metazoa > Chordata > Mammalia > Carnivora > Herpestidae > Suricata > Suricata suricatta. The sequence continues at coordinate 56,910,240 of NC_043712.1, forward strand.
AATACTACCATGGCATGTTGTCTGTATTCATAACTAGTGAAATGACTTCCTGAATTCTATCCAAATTAATAACCATTGGTTTGTATGTATTTTGTAACAAATTCAAGAATAGAAGCAGAAACACTAATATCCTATGTATCATATGACTTAATTCTGTCTCACATTTTTCCACTTAAAAATAAAGAGATTTCTATGATGATGCGACTATTTCAATATGTTGTCTTAATATTCAAATGTATGAAAGAAAAAAGAAATTACTATTTTAGCTAATATTTAGTTTATCATATGAAGTCTGATACAATTATAGGTATAAATATGGGGAAGGTGAAAGTTCACTCCCCTAATGATGACTGCATTGTTACCAAGGAGTGTATTTATTTGATAGTTAAATTACGTAGATAATATAGATGATATAAATATAAATCTTTGGGAGATACACAGACACTTTACTTCCCAATGCATGTTTTATCCTAGATTTAAAAGGAACCTAGATAGAAAAAGTAACTCAACCTAAATATTACCAATAAACCTACATGTGTTACATTATTCCAGTTATAATCCAAGCCTAAAATAGTTTAAATTTCAAAAAGAAATACACCTACACAAATTTACACTGAATCTTTCTCCCTTACATTGAAAAGAAAAAAATCTCATAAAATTTTAACAAATATCATTTAACTTTAAGTGTCTTACTCTTATGTAGGTCTTAAAACACAGCAAAGTTGAAAGTGAACATTAATTTAAAACAAAGAAAGTTTTGCATTCATTTTCAATGTCTTAGGCAAATCATGAAGAAACAAAAGGATCTATTTTGGAAATGTTATCCTGTAGCTAAGTACCCAAAAGTCATTTTTGTCTCTTGATTACCATAAGCAACATAATTTTATAGCATTTTATTTTTAATTTTTTTTTAGTTTAGTATTGAGAAAGAGAGAAAAACAGAGTTCCAGCGGGGGAGGGGCAGAGAGAGAGGGAGACACAGAATCCAAAGCAGGCTCCAGGCTCTTGGCTATCAGTATGTAACCCAATACAGGGCTTGAACCCAAACCTTTTGGCTCAGGGTTGGACGTCTAACTGACTGAGCCACCCAGGTGCCCAGGTGCATAATTCTATATATCTCATTAAAATGTTTCACTCTTTCAGAATGTGCTAGAACCTCTTACACTTCACATTAGGACAAATCGGTAAATATACACCAAGCCCTAGCATGTACGCAAAGCAGCTCTGTGATAAATGCATGACATTAAACATATTGAAAGCGCATTTAATTAATTGTGATTCTCATACTCGCATCCTTTGTGCCTAATCCACATTTAAAAACATCTAGATATACCAATTGGAATATAATGTGTTACTTTTCCTTTTAATCGACATATTTTTGTTGCTTCTGTAATAGGTGTCAGCCCAAGCTTTGTCCTTGACACAGGCTATTACAAGGCAGTACTTTGAAGGGTGTTTTTTTTGCGGGGGATAAGCCAAAAGACATGTTCTGGAAAAGAAGCTGTAGACCCTCTCCCTTTAAAAAAGTAGTAAACTATAAAATAGGATTAAAACACAGTAATAATAACAGACCACTAAAATAGCTTAGAAAATTCTATAATAAAAAATTTGTATCTTTACATTTTTCTATTCATATTCTCAGTAGAACTTGAGATTTAAAAGTTGGGAATATAACATATGAATCAGCTTAACATTTAAGAACATGCATTATTAAAAAGGTGTTGTTAAAATGTCATATTGTAGGAGCTACATTAGCATTGTTTTAAAGGTTAGCTGTATTACATGTGTCTTAGAATCTCAAGGAATCTATAAAACTTAACTATATATGCCTATGTGTATATTTCATATCAGCAAGCATATGTATTTTACATATTCAAGTATATACATGCATATGTGCACACACAGTAATGTGTTTATCTTGATAGAATAAACAGATGATATTTTCTTGTGGGCATGAAGTGCGTATGTACAGAGAGATAGATTATCATTTTATAATAACAGACACAGATCGGTTCTGCCTAGCTCGTAAGTAGATAGAGTGATTGTAGTGATTCTGTGAATTGCCTTTACAGCCTAAGAATCAAGAAAATACAGGAAAGCTTTTCTGCTGCTTTGGCCAGAAGTGGTTCTTTGCTGGATCCATAGCCTATTTCCGTTGACCCCTTGAATAGGGTGGCTCAGCTGTTCTTTGCTTTCATGTCTTATCTCATTTTATCCTAACAACTCTATAAAGGCACATATTATTCTCTCCAGGTTATGGGTGATAAAACCAAGGGATTGAATGACATCTATAATGGCACACTGCTGTTCTTTCACCTTCAGAGTGCTTTGATTTCCACCACCTTTTCAAGTGTTTATCAGTGGAGAGTGGGATTTAGGACTATCTGCATCAGAATCAAATCGCATGAGATTCTTGTTTTAAAAAGTACATTTTTGATAACTGTCTGTATCCTGTCAAATCAGAATCTAAGAAAGTAGATATTGGAATTTGCATTTTTTAGTAACAACCAAAGTAGTTATTTTGTTTATGGAAAGGTCAAGGTTATAGCTAACAGTACATGAGTGCTAGATCCCAGACTGCTGAGTCATTGCCTGGAGAACGCTTCATAAAACTGTAGTCTGAGCACCAAGAGCACTGGCATAACTAGATGCTTGTTAGAAATGCAGAAACAGGCCTGCCACATGATCTCCGGGTGATCAGTCTGCATATTAAAGTGTGAGTACTGCCTTAAGATTTGTTCACTATTCACCTCATTTGGTATTTCCCAAACTTTTTTTTAATAATACTAATAACCATCTAGGAGTTTTGTCAACCATGACTGTCCCCAAACCTCTCCCTGGAGATTGTTTCTCTAGGTCTGAGGAGGTGTCTGGAATCTGTGTGTTCAGAAAGTAGCCCAGATGATCATTATCACTGGTTAAGTTTGTAAAACATCATTTCTGTTATCTTATATCTGTAGGCTGTTGGAGTTTGGGGTTGGTATTTGACTTATTGATCAACAGGTAGATGAAGCAAATTATCTGTATCTGGGCAGTGGCAGCATGGTGTGGGGATGATGAGCACATTGATACAAACGGCCTAAGTGTACCAAACATACTTAGCTTCTCTGGCCCTCAGTTTCCTCATTTATAAAATAAGGACAAAAGTCATATATACTTTGTACAGTTGTTGTGAATAATAAGTGAATTCTTATGAGAACCACCAACATAGTTCCTGCTTATCTGATATTACTAATATGTAGCCTCCCTACAAAACCACTTTATAACTGAGCCCTTGACTTTTTGTTTTTACTTCTCCAAACACTGCTGTGTCTTTTTTTCAGCTCTCCTTCTTAAGAGTAAAATTAGATTTGGGAATTTAGATTCCTACATTCTGAAATCATTTTCCTTTCTTCTCCTTCTCCTCCTATGTAGGCAAAAAGTCTGTGGGTAAAATTTTAGAGCCACCTGCTAGCCTGCACCCCAATTTCAACTACAGCTGTTCCAACTCTATTTCAGTCCAGGTGGGTGTTACCATCTCCACCTTGTGACTAAAAGAAGCCTTAAAAAACTGAGATATGCAAAGAGGCAGTGGAAGGAATTGCCAAATATTGAGCATCATTTGATATAAATGATTTTATTTTACATCAAAACCCTGCAAAGACATTTTAGAGATAGGTTAACTGACAGAAACATTATGTATTTTTGCTTAGGCCACACAGAGTAAGGGATCCTAATTCCAGACCAAGGTCAATTGGTCCCTGTAGCGAGAGCTTTTTCCATTAGAGTTCTATATTCTCCGTATTTCAGAAAGGAATGGGGGAAAGGCAGAGTGCAATACAATTCAAGATTTAGGAAAAGGAGATTGGCAATGAAGAAGTTAATAGAATAGCTAACAGTTCTGAGTGACTACAACAGATCAGTTCTGAGTGACTACAACTCATACAGGCTATATGAGTTTAACATGTATTAACTCATTCAATCCCTGAAGTAATATTATTATTGTAGTCCTCATTCTGGAGATGAAGAAATTCAGGACCAGAGATATTAAGTAAGTAGTAGCCCAAGGGCACTAGAACGGCTGGAATTGGCACTGGAATGTGGGGAGCCCAATTCCAAGTCTGAGCCCTGAACCACTGTATGTATGGCCTCCCCAAAGCTGAGCTCCCAAGTGCCTCTTTATCACCAACCATCCAGGAAGCTGGGGGCAAAATGAGTCTATTAGGAATTCAACCTTTGATATTTTGCCAATTCAAAGTACTATTTAAGTAAGGACTTTTTATGTATTATGACCCATTTCCACCTGATTTAATTCCCTTTCCTTTACTACTTGCACTCATCTCAATTCGACCTCCAAGGTCCTAGAAAGGAGAACAGTGTCCAGCTACTGTGTTGATACCCATGGACAAACAGCTCTTAGACAAGTAGATTTCTAGTACTGAGGCATTGCAGACGGTTTAATTTCTGCACGTATAGTTTGACGAGAGTAGAACTTGAGATGACAGGAACTTTGGGAGTGTCACGAAAAGAGTGTCTCTACAACTCCAAATGACTATTGGCAAGGGCAGAGTCAACTCTTCCAGAGTTTGGGCAGGATGAATTACCACGTTTGGCAAACATCCCTTACACCATATTTCCAGCTTATAAAATAAACCATGTGACTTTGAAGGAGACTATCTCTGAGATTCCAGAGAATAGGTCTATCCTGCTCTATGCCCCAATGGTAGGGAATTACTTTATTTAAAGAGAAGGCATGCACATTGGACAATCCTTGGGGATCCAGGAAGAGGCAATGAGGGGAATACTTGAGAATCATTTTTCTGGTTCTTCCTAGTAACTGAATTACCTTCCAACTCATGAGAATTTTGAAACCCAGCCTATTTGCATTTTGTTTAATTTTAGCTTTCCTGTTCCATTACTGTGACTTTTAGAATTTGGATTCAAGAAAATCAACTTTATCTGAGAAGTCTGCCTCCTCCACAACGTGGGTAGGGTTAATCATAGCCTGTTATGATTCTAGGATTTATCATGGTTGTAAAATAGCCAATTGTGTATCTATTCCTCTTTCTTTCTAAATTTCCTGGAAAGCAGTGACCTTGATTTACTTTTATTTTTTTAAGTCCCCCATGTCAAGTACAGGGCTTTAAAAAAAAGTGGTAGATAAGTATTGGTTTAACAGATACATCATTCAATAAATCTATAAAAATAATATATGTATCCATTGTTTTGGCAAGGTAATCACATAATGTCTGTTACTAATGAAGCTCATATTAATTCCATTCATAAGATAATAAGAAACTTAGGAGGCTATGCCAAGTACATGCGCCAGATCAACCTGAGAGCTCAGCTGTGATTTGTTTTCCTGGCTATCTGGCTTATGGCTGCATGAAACAAGCTAAGCCCCCACAGCTGGTCTTTCTGAAAAGGGACGTAGCTCGTCAGTTTCATGAACACCAACAGCACTGTGACAAAAGTGGTATAGTCTTTCCCTTCAGGGTTACCTGCGTGTTCATCACTCTATCTGCCTTGTTATTTAGTCACAATTGCCTTAAACCACTGTAGTCAATCAAGCCTGTATATCAAAATTACATAGGAGAGAGCATGTCTGCTGGATTTAGATCTGAAATGCAAAACTCAGAGATAAAAGAAAATGCATTTCATCTAATCAAAGTATGCTACTGCCTGTACATACATGATCTTTCTGAAGTCTCATCCTTCTGACTCATAAATGAAGACATGAGCTCAAAGAAGCTAAGTGACTTGTCCATGACAAGAAAAAAGGGCACCTGGGTGGCTCAGTCAATTAGGCATCCAATTCTTGGTTTCTGCTCAGGTCAAGATCTCAGAGTTGTGGAGTTGAGCTCCACTTGGTGCTCTGTGCTGAGCACGGAGCCTACTTAAGAATTTCTCTTTCTCTCTCTGCCCTTCTCTCCAGCTTATGTGTTCTTGCTTTCTCTCTCTCTAAACAAATAATAAAATTTTAAAATTAAAAAAATAAAACCTAGAACAATTCATCAGCAGAATGAAATGATCTTTTTAAATTGATCTATCGCAACAAATTTAGAATGAAAAGTAGAAACCAACTGCTACTCATTCATTTGTCAAATTATACCTGAGAAAGGAGTAATTAAGAAGGACAAAAACTCAGAAGAATCACTGAAGTGTATAATAATTGCTACAATAATAAAGTTGGCCCTTCTTCTGGTATGAGAAACCAAATGGAAGTGCACAGATTATAATCACCCTTTTCATTTGCATAGAATTGTTCACAAAATGCCATGGCATTTATCTAATTTCACAAAAACCTTAAAACATTGCTTCTCTCAATTTTGCATTGGATGCAAAAGAGATACCGGAACTGAAGGACTGTGTGTAGAGCCATACAGGAATTGAGTATCACTACAGTCTAGGACTTTCCCATGTGTTGACGGCAGAATGACACTTTCTGCCCAAATCGAAAATCCTCAGAAATCAAAAACAAAATCAATAGTATCATTCATGAAATTATGATGAAAATATTTCACTAAGATTCTGACAAAGCTTTGGCTGGCTTGAAAGTCAGTTATTGGACATTAAATTATCATGTTTCATAACAAAAATCTACTTAATATTTAAAGAGTAGAGGGAATTGATATTTTCAAACCACATTTTTCTTGAAATTATTCAGGAATTATTTCCAAATTAAGTTACTTCCCACCTTAATTATTGCCAATCTTTCCTTGATTGAAGTGGCCAACAACTCATTCAGTAGCCTTCAATTTGGCAAAATATAGTCTCTAATTGACCTTGGCTGATGTCACAATTGCTCATCTCCCCAACCGCCTTTTAAAAAAACAATCTTAAGCAAACAATCTTTTTTCTTACTTTCTCCTCTTGCTTGCTTTTAAGGTTATTTTGTTTCTTGGATTTACTCTTCAATTTTTTTAGTTTTGGTGGTTTGTTTGTTTGTTTGGGGTTTAGAAGGGGACAGCCGCATCATAATAGAACTGTGAGACCACTTCAGTCATGCAATGTAGAACCAAGGACTGAACTTCTCTAAGATACTTTATTCATCTTACAGAATGGCAACAATAATAATAACTTCACAGGGTGATTGTGAGAAGTAAAGTTCCAAATTTGGTGCAACTAGTGCTCAGAACCTAAAATACAAGAGGAATTAATAATTGGACTTAATGCTATAGATGAAAGGGAGTTGTATATGCTACTCCCAATGCTGGGTTGGTAAGTAGTTAGTAGAAGGTTTGTGACCGGGTGTTCTCACCCTTTTATGGGGAATTTTAATCTTCCTTTAAAGACCAACAGGAAACAATACCACCCACACTATTCCTTATAGCCAGTGTATCAGATATGTCAACATCATCTTTGAGAAAAGAAACTTTTCTTTCTGTTTTTTCCTCTCTCTTTGGCATAGTCATTGTTGTATATCAGGAAAGCAGCCACAAGAATGCTGGATTTTGACAGTTTGGGGTTGCTTGTCCTTGTCTTTTTATTCCTGTCACAATCATTCTCGAAAATAGTCTTCTTATAACAATGTTCCTATTTTTTTCCATGAGTTATGGAAAATTGGCCCCTAGAGGCCTGGCTTTATCAACCACTAGCAACATTTGCCATAGAAATACTACCAGATACTCTGTCGTTCAACTCTTCATCAGGTACCAATAACAGCAATGGACACTGCCACTTAAATATGACTTGGGTCAAAGATGATGATCATGATAGTTGTCAGTAGAAAATCTGAACTCAAGGTGCTTAAGAAAAAGTAGATTATTTTTATTTTTGCCCAGGGTTATATATTTCAAACTTGGTCAAGAATTCTTCAGAAGGAATTCATTTAGAATAGTAGATATATGATAGAATATTTATTTAATACAGTGGAATTTCATACTTACAGTAACACAGGTGATGTTTTTTCACCTGTTACATAAGAAGACTTGACAATTTTTATTAAGAAACTTAATTCTGCCCCCCCAAAATATCTATTACTAGCCAATTTAACATCAAATATACCCTTAATTATAAAATCAGAGCATCGATCTTCTCAACAGCCCTCTCTCTTCATCCCAATGAGAATACAACAGTTTGTTCACACTAATACAACTTTCCAAAGGCAAGAAATCAGAATGCAATAACAGGAAGATGTTGCTTATAGAAAGTCTCACTTTAGCCTCCTTTAATCTGCTAAGGGATTAGCTTTGCTGATTCCTTAAAGAATATTGCACATATTTGTGTTCTCCCTTTACTTATGTATTTTGTAGTAGTCATTTTCTGATACATCAGTCTACTATAGTGTCTTAACTCATTTTTAAATCATAAAAATGCAAATATATGCTAATCCCAGTGGTACTGGAGGTGCTGAGATTTTTAAATTCGTAAATCTGGAAGGGATTTTCCCACCATTAAGTTGAATATACTAGTCAGGATTGACTAAGTTATGCTACATTTCCAAAAACCCCAAGTTCTTATTGGTTTATACAACAAGATTTATTTCTTGCTCATGGTACATGTCCATGTCAGGTTGGTTTCACCCTGAGAACTAAACTGACTGAACATCCACACATGTCATTTTTTCTTACAATGTACTATTGTAAACTAGTCACATACGCTTTCTCAACTACAGGGAGCCAAAAAGGAGAAATCTGACTATTTGCCACACAGGAGGGAGAACCATCTATAACAGAATGATCAAACCAATGACTATAGGCACTAAAGAAATCATTAATAGTGCTAGATATAAAGAGTAACATTTGTAAGGAGATTGAACTAAGGAATTTGAAAATAAGTTTAGCCAACTGAGGAAATATCTTTAGGGATACTACAGGATGGATTGCAATTTACCCTCCAGTTCTAAAGTGTATTGAACACATACTGCATATATGTGATTTACCAGATACTGTGTAGTTGAATAGGTTAAAAATCCATGAATCTGCATTCATTTTATTATGAATTTTATATATCCTCACAACAAATAAAATTAAGTTGATGTTATTCATATTGGACAGATGGGGACACTGGTTAAGAAAGGAGCATAAATTTGTTCAAATTTAATGGCAGAGTTAATCTAGACACTTTGGTCATTACAGCGGTAAGTTGTGCTCCTTCTAACACATATGTGACAACAGAAATGGTCCATGTGAAACTAGAAACCAAAACCAGTTTCCTGCTTATGCAGAAGAATCTTTATGACTACATTTCACACCCTGGCTTACAGTTTCTCACTTTTGTTGTCTTCTGTTTTGCACATCCCTCCGTTGTGGGCCTCTATCAGCCTTCTTTTGTTATAGTACTATACTTTTCTTTTTTTCTTAGAGAGTGTCATCCATTTGTACATATGAGGTCTCACATCCAGAATAAATACCAGTATTTCCTTTTCCATTCCAATATGCCAATTCTATTTTAGTTTCATTATCCCATTAATTTTAAAGTTTTAAAAAATTTATAAACTCTTCTATAAAAAGCCACATTTCTCTAATATATATTTTAGTTAATCTTCAGAATACTTTTTATTTCCTCAGGCTCCACCCATTAGTATCATCATTGATCTCTCACTCACCCCCACATCCAATCATTTTATAGCATATTGCTCTGGTACCTGGGTGACTCAGTGGTTGAGCATCTGACTCTTTGTTTCAGCTTGGATCATGATCCTGGAGTTATGGGATTGAGCCTCATATTAAGCACCACCCTGGGCATGAAGCCTAATTAGGATTCTATTTCTCTCCCTCTCCTTTGCTCTCTCTCTCTCTCAAATTAAGAAAAAAAACCCACAAAAGAGCTTATCCTTTGCAATCACCCTAGCATTTTTTTCCCTTCTCTGTCAAACTCACTACTGAAATTCTGTCCCTTGTGACATCAATTCCATACTTTTGCTGTAGTTTCCATTCTATTTTCCTTTTCTTTGTATCATTGGCTAAACTTTCTGTGGAATATACAGACTTTTTATATCTAATATCTGACATTTGAATTCCTCTATATTCTGGTCTCATGCTCCTCTTCCACTTATTTTCCAGCATGTACAACACAAAACAAAACAGAGGGACCTCACTGGCTCAGTTGGTAGAGCATGTGACTCTTGATTTCAAGGTTGTAAGTCAAGCCCCACGTTGAGTGTAGAGATTACTTAAAAATGAAATCTTAAAGGGGTGCCTGGGTGGCTCAGTTGGTTAAACATCCAACTTGGATCAGGTCGCCATCATGGTTCTTGAGTTCAAGCCTTGTGTTGACCTCTCTGCTGACATGCAGAGCATGTTTCAGATTCTCTGTACTCTTCTCTCTCTGCCCCTCCCTCAATTGCACACAGTCCCCTTCTCTCTTAAAAATAAACATTTTTTTAAATTTGAAAACACAAAACTCTTTAAAAAATAGAAATAAATAAAACAAAAACTTTTATTTTATTCCAACTGGCCAACTACTCTCTTCTAAATACACCTTAAATATTCTTACCACTGACTTTTTCTTTGATCATGTTATTTTTATCATTTGGATTGTTGTCTCATGCTTTACCTACTGAGAGTTCACCTATTATGTTAAGCAGAGATAAAATTCATTGTTTTTTTAAACATACTGTGTACATTCATAGCTTGGTAAATTATTCTTTTCTTTGTGTTAATATAGTTCTCATTCTATGTGCTAATCAGCAAGAATAACATATTCTTCCTGGGATCTACAACTTCTGACCTAATAGATTGACTTCTCATATGCAGTAGGTAGACTATAAGCACCATTGTGGCCAATAAGTTATTAATTGATAGCCTTTTGGAAGCCAACTAAACAGTATTAATAAAATTAATGTGGATTATCTTTGGGGCCCCTGGCAGGCTCAGTCACTAGAGCATGCAACTTTTTTTTTTCAAGTTTTGGTGGTGGTGGTGGTTGTGGCTTTTTGAGAGAGAAAGGGAGAGTGAGAAAGAGAGAGAATGTACCCAACGCTGGGAAAAAGGCAGAGCAAGAGAAAGGGGAGAGACAGAGTGTGTGTGTGTCTGTGTGTGTGTGTGTGTGTGTGTGTGTGAGAGAGAGAGAGAGAGAGAGAGAGAGAGAGAGAGAGAATCCCAAGCGGGCTCTAAGCTCAGCACAAAGCCTCATGCACATCCCTCCATTGTGGGCCTCTATCAGCCTTCTTTTGTTATAGTACTATACTTTTTTTTTTTTCTTAGAGAGTGTCATCCTCAAGCCCACAACCCTGATATCACAACCAGAGCCAAAATCAAGATTCAGAAGCTCATCCAGCTGAGCCACCCAGGCGTCCCAAGCATGTGACTCTTGATATCAGGGTTGTGAGTTTGAGCTCCACGTTATATGTAAAGATTACTTAAAAAAATAAAATCTTTAAAAAGTTTTAAAATAAATGTGGATTAGCATTGACATCAAAATATCACTTCAGGGAGAATTTAGAGCATTGCATTATGTTATTGGAAAATGAGAACTAACCTGATTTCATGCATGAATTACTGGTAGAGGATAACTCTTCTTAAAACATTTGTGGTTTCATAAATTGAAATTCAAAAATATACTAGAAACACTAGAAACATATTTAATACCATGGAATCATGTGCACAAATAAGGTTAGAGGAGAAAGGAGCAGGTTACAAAAACTGTATTTTTTAATTTTTTTATTTAAAAATTTTTTTATGATTTTTATTTATATTTGAGACACAGAGAGACAGCATGAACAGGGGAGGGTCAGAGAGAGAGGGAGACACAGAATCTGAAGCAGGCTCCAGGCTCTGAGCTGTCAGCACAGAGCTGGACGTAGGGCTCGAACCCACGAACTGTGAGTTCATGACCTGAGCTGAAGCTGGATGCTTAACTGACTGAGCCACCCAGGTGCCCCCAAAACTGTACTTTTCAAAGAGTATGTGATAAACCAGGGGAGCCTGCATGGCTCAGTCTACTAACCACCCAACATCACCTCAGGTCATGATCTCACAGTTCGTGGGTTTGAGCCCCACGACTTTGTGCTGACGGCTCAGAGCCTGCAGCCTACTTCAGATTCTCTCTCTCTCTCTCTCTCTCTCTCTCTCTCTCTCTCTGCCACTCCCTCGCTCGCACTCTGTCTCGCTGTCTCTCAAAAATAAATAAACATTAAAGAATTAAAAAAAATAAACTAGAATTCATTGTATGAAAAAAAGAATATGTGATAAACCAAGATTCCTTTGTTTTTGTTTTTTTTTTTTCCCTGAGCACTCATCTTCTTGTAGGCAATTGTGGCTATGAGACTTATTTTGGCCAATAAGATGCGAGTGGAAATGCTGTGTGCCATTTCCAGTGGAGTATAGGAGTTTCTTTCCCCCTTCTTCTGCGCTCAAGAGTCCTGAAGACTTGTGCTTATGTGGTGATATCATAAAATAGTGATGTGCATTCGTCAGATTAGGGCAAACCACACTTTGCTTTCTGCTGTATTGTTTTTGTTATGAAAATATTGACAAATATTTTAGCAGCTTCTCATGTGAGATAATAACTCTGTGACTAACATGTTAATAACTAATATGTTCATATATCTTTGATAGTAATAATCGTAAGGTTTAGGGACACCTGGGTGGCAGAGTCAGAAAAGCATGTGACTCTTGTGAGTTTGAACCCCATGTTGGGTGTGAGAACTTACTAAAGTAAAGAAATAAATCTTTAAAAATAAAAACAACCTTAAAGTTTAAAAAGTAGCAAACTGGCCAAAGGCAGGTGGGCAGAGAGAGGAAAACTGTGAGAAAATTACTAATTATCAGGATAATAGAACTGCAAAACCTTTGAGGAACCATGTAGGTGAACTACTTCATTTACAAATGAAGAAACAGAAAGGCATATAAAGTGTGGGTAAAAGGGGAGAGGCTAGACAGTTCTTGCCCTTTAATCCCATGTATTTCTTGCCATACACACTTCCCTCTGAAGAAATCGCATTCTTCTTCCATTTAACTTTTGTCTAGCTGTCTAGTTAATGTAATTTGGAAATGTGTTGGAGCACCTGGGTGGCTCAGTTGGTTAGCAGCGACGACTTTGGCTCAGCTCAAGATCAGGCTTATGGGTTCGAGCCCACGTCAGGCTCTGTGCTGTCAGCTCAGACCCTGGAGCCTGCTTCAGATTCTGTGTCTCCTCTCTCTGACCTTCCCCTGCTCATGCTCTGTTACTCTGTCTCTCTGCCTCTCAAAAATAAACATTTAAAAAAAATTTAAAGAAAATGTGTTGCAGCCATCATCAGAACTGTAGAGCCAAATGGGCTAGGTAGTTAACAGCATGCTTCAATAATATATATCAATGTTCACTGTATGATTAATTGTAGTGTAGTTTTCAAAATACAGGCCATTGACTAATATTCCTCTGTCAACATTAACTGAGTGCTAATGTATAGAGTACTTTGCTAGACATTAGGAAAAAAATCAAACAAGCAAACAAACAAAAACAAACGCCATCCTCAGACTTCTCAGTCCAATGGAGAGTAAAAGGAATCTTCATCCTAAGGTGTTGTGTGTAGTTGCTATTTCAGAGTTATACTCCAGGCACTGAGGAACACAGAAGAGAGGCTGGTGCAGTAAATATATTTTAAAGGAGGACTGCTTGAACTGATATTTAAAACATGATTAAGATAAGTTTTTTCAGCTACAGAATGGAAGGATATGTTCTGAAAGTTGAGAGTATGGAGACATTAAAAAGTTGGAATGCATGATGCAGATGCCTAGTATGGCTAGAACATGTTTCAAGGAATGTGACAAGATACGAAAGCAGGAATCATAGTCTGTGCCAAGTATAATTCTTTATTTCTTAAAGATTTTGAATTTAAAAAACTTTGAATGATTCCATGTACACATTGGATTAAATATTTTTTTGAACAAGTAATTTTCAACATTTGACTGTGTTGATTTTGAGTTAAAAATAATGATTGTTGGGTGCACCTGGGTGGCTCATTGGCTAAACAGAACATCTGACTTTGGCTCAGGTCATGATCTCATGGTTTGTGGGCTTGAGCCCTGCATCAGGCTCTCTCCTGTCAGCACAGATCCTCTGTCTCCCTATCCCCTTCTCACATGCCCTGTCTCTCTCAAAAATAAACATTTTAAAAAGTAATGATTTTTCGATAAATAGACAAAATGGAAGACAAGGATCAACAATTTTGTTATGAAATAACTTTTAAATGGCATATGAAAGGCAGTAGACCTTAGGTATTCTTACCACACACAAAGAATGGTAAGTGTGTGGGGTGATGGATGTGTTAATTAACTTGATTGTGGTAATCATTTCATGATGTAGATGTATGTTAAATCATCACACTGTACTTAAAAAGATCCTGTTGTATAACCTAAATGTTACTTAAAATTATATAACTGGGGCACCCTGGATGTCTCATTTGGTTGAGTATTGAACTTGAGCTCAGGTCATGATTTCACAGTTCGCGGGTCCAGCCCCACACTGGGCTTGCTGCTGTCAGCACAGAGCCTGCTTTGGATCCTCTGTCCCCTTCTCTCTGCCCCTACTATGCTTGTGCTCTCTGATTCTCAAAAACAAATAAACAAAAATAAACGAATATATACAACAGATAAATAAATGGCATACATGAAAGAAAAGAAAATATTAATTAAAATTGCATATCGCAATTCTGGGTGGCTCAGTTGGTTGAGCATCTGGCTCTTGATCTCAGCTCGGACCCCAGGGCTGTGGGACAGACCGCCACATGGGGTCTGAGCTGGGTGCTCAGCTTGCTTGAGAGTCTCTTTCCCTCTGCCTCTCTCCCATGTTCACACAGACTCCTCTCAAATTTAAAATTTATCAGCTGATTAATTAATTATAATAAAATTGTATTTATAAAATGATGTGTATATAACTACAAGTACAAACTAGAATTAATGCTTTTGGCTATAATGAGTTGCTTAAGTGACATTACATGGGATTTATAATCATTGTATACTAGATAAAATTCATCACATTTTTTATTATGAATCTCCAATATGTATGTGTGCACACATGCGCACTTGTGTAGGAAGCTGCAGTAGGTATTTTTAAATTATTTATCTAGCCATGAAATTCTAGAATTCTACTTTAAGGTTTTACTTTAACTCCAATTAGTTAACATACACTACTATATTAGCTTCTATAATTCCACTGTTAACTTAATTCTTAAGAACACCAAGGAAAATGTGATAAATTGCCAGGTGGAAGAGGGATGACCAATCCTGATCCTATTTCAACGTAAAAATTAGTTTCTCTAAGACTCCAGAGTTCCATTTGGGAGGAGGCAGGAAAGATTCATTAGAATCAGTGTTGGGGAAGAATCAGAGATGAACAGTGATCACTTAAACCTTCCCCTTTAAGGTCCACTTTAAGGGGATTATATTTTGTAATGAGGCACTTGGGCAGTTTCCATTTTGATCCAGATATTTGGGGTGAGCTTTTAAAATTATTTTTTGCCAATTAAACTATGGCGCCATGATGTTTTTGTTTATTTAATTACTTTTAAGATCATCTCACTACCATGCTGTTAATGTATTTATACATATTATAATTTGGCTTAAAATCAGCATTATAATCCAACGGCAATAAACCCAACAATGTGTATCATATATCCTGGTTTTAGGGAAGAAAATTATATCAACAGGAAGTGTATGGATATATATAAGAAGCAGTTCTAGCTTTACATAAAATAAAAAGGACAGCTATAAAAAGTAACTAAAAGCATGTGCAGACATTAGTGTTGGGTAAGTGAAAATTATTTGAAAACCAGTTCTAAGATGTATGCTTTTTATTCAGCCTTTCTCTTCTCCTTCAGCTGTAATAGGTTTGCATATTTCTCCAATATTTTGAAATCCCTTTATCATGTTATTTACATTACTGAATTATAATTTTTTATTTAATTGGGTTCTAGAGATCAGGTCCTATACTTACTCTTCTTGACATCTGGAACAAAGTGGGTATTTTAAGAAAGACTACTGAAGGAAATCATGAGGAAATGAATGTGCTATTATTATTATTAATGATAGGAAATGTTTGATTGTTTTAACTTTTTATTTGTTTTTGAGAGACTGAGAGAGACAAAGCATGAATGGGGGAGGAGCAGAGAGAGAGGGGGACACAGAATCCCAAGTAGGCTCCAGGCTCTGAGCTTGCAGCACAGAGCCTGATGTGGGGCTTGAACCCATGGACCGTGAGATCATGACCTGAGCCAAAGTCAGATGCTTCACCAACTGAGCCTCCCAGGTGCCCCTAGGAAAGGAAATGTTTGGAGTAAATTATCAGGAAAAAAATGATTTACCTTATGAGTTGTTTCTCCCTTTCAAGAATTTGACTAGAATATGAGTATTACATTTTCTCTCTGATATTTTGAAATATTTTTAACAAAGTAAAAATGTTTTTTATACTATTTTTGAAACACATGGAATAAATGGGACATATGTCAAAGTGCAGTAGTGGCTACTGATGGATACGACACTACTAATACCACCTACATCTCACAGAAAACATCTATGAGAACAGCTGAAATTTTGAGGATAAACTGTACATAAGTTATGGATTTTATTAGTATAAATAATTATGATAATGAACCATCAGGAAAAGGTCCTTAACCATTGTGACCTGTTTTGTGTATCTGATTTACTAAGCATTACAATAACATTGAGATTAGTTCCAGGAATTCTTTATTAATAATCAATTTAGTATTCTTTTTATATTGTCACCCTTATAGCAATAATCTGAAGCTTTCTGTATCTGATCTTTGTTTACAATTTTTTTTTGTTTTCTACTCACGAGGAATGTTTCATCAAATTTAATACTCCAGGCAGCAGAATATATTGAAGGATCTATGGCAAATTTCAGATGAAACAGCTAGATCCAGTGTGAGTTTCAAAAAATAATGAATATTGTAAAAATGAGAGAAAGAAAAAGACTGAGTGAAGATTTTATAAGACATAAAAAGCAAACTTGTCATGTAATTAAACTAGAGGAAACAATTGATTTAAAATGACTATAAAATAGTTATTTACACGTGCGTTTATGAAACAGCATGGTTAAAATTCAATAAATGTATTATTAATTAATATTGAGATATAAATTTCAAAGTTGCTTCTTTTCAGCACATCTATAAAATGTAGCAGGTGTCTGGCTGGTTAGGTGACCTGTGACCTGCTCTCCTTGCAGCCAGGGCACTGGAAGTGCTTCTTCAAATGTATGTTTCCAAAGCTGTCTCTCATAGCACCTAAAATCATACTGAAAATGAATCTGTAATAATTTACAGATGTATCGTGTAGTCTGTAGTACACTGCAGCCGTGGCTAGGATTTACGATTTTAAATAACTTGCACGAGGTGCACTTGAGGTCAGTTTTCCATTGCACAATAAGTTCTCCAATATACGATTAGCTTTTATTTTCACTTGGTTGCTCTCAACCTTAAGATCTGCCATATAGAAGGAAGTAGTAGCAGCTGTGCAAAGTGTCTACAGTAAGACGCTAGCTGTATGATAGAAAATAAGAGCAAGAAGAGGTTATGTCATGGAAGCTTGTTTTTCTATGGTTAAAGCCTGGTGTTCACATGTCAATATTAAGTTGGGTCCCCGTGCCCAGGGATACTTTTGACGGTTGTTCAGGTTGCACACTGTTCAAAGGCATCTAGGAGAGGAGGAAAGCTGAGACACCAGCACTGCTCAGCGTGCCAGTCAGTGCAACCTGGGCTGATGCTGCAGCAGCTGTTGGGAAGGACTGTCATAATGCAGTCTGTCTCTACAGATTGGTTGCTTTTTGCATTTTACCTGCTGAAAGGGAGTCTTTTCTTCTTCACAAGTGTTTTTCACATCCCTGTTCTTCACTGTCAGCGGTTCTAGTAGGAAATCCACTTTTACTTCCTCGTAGGCTGCTAACACTTACGCTGCTTCTTGGCGTTGCTCTCACTCATGAGTCAGGCATGGTCTCCTACATGCTCCACTTTTGCAGATTCTTTTAGGGGAAATTTTTCAATCAGTCCCTCTGAATTTCAAAGCCACCTTTGTTTCTCCTTTATTATTTGACTTATAGGCAAGTAGCCTAATACTTTTCAGCCTCAATTTTCTCTTCTACAAAATAAACTAGATTATTCCTACTCTTTTTAGGATCTTGGGGTAAAATGAAAGGTAATTCATGTCAGTGATGAGCACTCAATATATATTCATTATATTTCCCTCCCTATGTGCTACTTAAAGATGCACATATTTTTAGTTTTTTTTTAACTTGTGTTTCTCTCTAGTATTAAAACTACAAATAAGGGGAGTCTCAGAGCTTTTAAAAACCTGACATCCATCCTCTTTATGACTCCATACCCCATATTTCCTGAATTTCTTGTAGATAGCCAGCTCTGAGATCATCCCCGTGTTGCATGGATACCTAAATGTCCAGTGCCACAAACCACTTCTTCTTATACCACTCGTCTTCCCTACCTCAGCAAGTACTAGAGCTCAGAGTCTGAGAGTATAGGCTTTACACATAGACACCATAAGTTCATATGCTACGTCTTACTAGCCATCTGACCTTAAGATGGATATTTAAATACTCTGTTCTCATTTGCTTCATCTACGAATTGAGAACAATGTTGGTAGTTACATGTTGGGTTGTTATGAATATTCACTGAAAGGACTAGATGAAAGGTGCTTAGTGAAATGCTGTGGACTAATAAGCAAATTCTCAATTTATTGTTGTTTATCAGATTCTACTTCATTCCTCAGGAAAACCCATCTGTCTGATTTTAGAATTACATCTAAACTGAAGAACATTTCCAAAATGTGTCCTTCTGAAGAGAAGCTAATAAATATTGCTGGTTAAAGTTTACACACACACAAGCCCACATACAACACACACACACATTTGAGAAAAGCTGACTTTAAGGAGGGTTATACGCATCTGGTGAAATAAAGCTTCCAACTAAAAGAAAATGAAAGGGGTGCCTGGGAATTGGACTCTTAATTTTGGCTCAGGTCATGATCTCATGGTTCACGGGTTCAAGCCTCATCTGGCTCTGTGCTGACAGTGTGAAGCCTACTTGGGATTCTCCCTCCCTTTCTCTCTGACCCCATCCCCACTGCTCCCTCTCTCCCTCTGTCTCAAAACAAATAAACATTTAAAAAATTTTTAAATTTCTTTTGTAATGTTTATTTCTGAAAGAGAGAGAGAGGCAGAGTGTGAGTGGGGAGGCCGGCAGAGAGCGAGGGAGGCACAGACTCTGAAGCAGGCTCCAGACTCTGTGGTGTCAGCCCTGCCTCTGACTTGGGACTCAAACTCATGAATCATGAGATCATGACCTGAGCTGAAGTTAAACACTTAAATGACTGAGCCACCCAGGAGCCCCTAAAAAAATTTTAAATAAATAAGTCCAACAAGAGTTTTATTTGTTTCTAAGGAGCATGGCCAGAAACCTCAAATAATTTCACTGTTTAATTGCAAATTTTATTAAAAATAATAACAGCAGGGGCGCCAGGGTGGCTCAGTCAGTTAAACCTCTGACTTCGGCTCAGGTCAGGTCTCATGTTTGTGGGTTCGAGCCCCACGTCAGGCTCTGTGCTGACAGCTAGCTCAGAGCCCGGAGCCTGCTTCCGGTTCTGTGTCTCCTTCTCTCTCTGCCCCTCCCCCTCTCATGCTCTGTCTCTCCCTGTATCAAAAGTAAATAAAACATAAAAAAATAATTAAAAAAATAATAACAGCAAACACTGAAATAGTATTTACTATGAATCGAGGGATTAACATATATTAAGTTATTTAATTTCTACCTATTGTATTGGAGGACACTATTTTATTTCCTTTCTTTAGATGAGAAAACTGAGGCACAGAGGAATTTGCTGAAGCTTACACTATTTTTATGTAGCTTCTCTGGAATTTGAAACCAGGAAGTAACTTTGACATTGGATCCCTTGTTCTTAATGAGTACAATTATACTGTCTTTCAAAAATATAATCCTAACACTAAAATCATAATGAAAATTATGAGCCTCAATGAACAATCTTTGGAAATCAAGAGTAAAAGCATTTACTAAAGAAATTATGACATTGATACTATTTGTTTACACACCTTAACACAGTTTTAAAGGTTCTGGGAGATGATAATATTGAAAAAAGGATCTGGCTCAGTGGCTTGCTGCCTATGAAATTTGACTTCCTTATTCCATTTTTTATTTTAATCTGAAAAAGAATGAGTAAGATACTGTAGTGAGTGCTGAAATAGTGAAGTGGAAAATCACTGATCTTTAACTATATAATCATAGTTCAGGTTTTCAATCCCAGTACTGCAGCTTTCTGCCTGCATGTCTTTGTATAAGTTATTTACTTTTTAAATGTGCAGTTTTTCCATCCGTAAAGTTGGGATAATAACTCAGTTCTTGGATATTCTTAGGGTTTAAATGTAGAACATATAAACTGGCTGAGGGAGAAAAGCTTCTTAAAAGTGATCAGTCTTTCTCCTAGAATAAAACTGCTCTCCCCTTTCCCTCTGTAAGGCTAAGAAAGATGTGACATGGGAAGACACTGCCACCTGTTGCTACTGAGATGTGACAGCATGCGCCCAAACAAAACTAGAGGCATTTTTCATGGACAGCTGTTTTCAGTCAGAGAAAGGGGGTGATGTGTGGGGAATGGTTTTCACATGTGAGTTGCTTTTTGAGTTCAGTAACAGAGATAAAAGAGACGTGTCAGATAACCAACATAGCAGTCCATATCTTAACAACTTTTCTGATTGTCCTATGTTTGACCAGTACTTGAATCCAGTAGTGTAGCCTGGAAGAGATGACATTATTGCCTGTATTATATCCCTCCATTGTTCCATATGTTTGTACCGTTAAGTGATCAGAATTGTCAGTCTGCAACTCTACTGCGCTAAGCTCACTGAGCATCCATCGCAGTTCTGAAGTGGAAATGTTGGGGTTTGTAGTGAACAGTCAAGAAAGAGGTCTTGGAGATGTCTTCAGTGCAAAGGGTGGTTTTATTGAAGCATGGGGACAGGACTCATGGGCAGAAACAGCTGCACTGGGATTGTGAGAAGCAGTTGATTATATGCTTTCAAGTTGGGAGAAGGTTAGGGATAGTGTAAGTCTCTAAGGAATTTTGGTTTCTAGGACCTTGAGGGGGTTAGCTATTGTGAGGAAAAGGTCATTTAGTACTG
This sequence comes from Suricata suricatta, assembly GCF_006229205.1. Lineage (NCBI taxonomy): Eukaryota > Metazoa > Chordata > Mammalia > Carnivora > Herpestidae > Suricata > Suricata suricatta. The sequence continues at coordinate 56,931,303 of NC_043712.1, forward strand.
TCCAGTAAAACCTGAATCATGAGACCCTCCAGATGTGTATCAATGGGTCACATGCTTGGAGGGTGATTGCTAACATATATCTTGAGGGGCAGAGATAAAGGAAATTTCCAAAGGGATTTTTATATGTTAAAGAAGACTTATAGGATCCTGGAGGTCAGGATAGTGTCAAGCTAAGACTGACTGCCTTTTGCCCTTGGCAAAGTGTCAACACCAATGCAGCTGAATTCCTAGAGGAAGGTCGTTGTGCCTATTTCAAGGACTTGTCGATGGGCTGCAAATAGTTAGGGAATTTAATTCTTTCCTTTGCCCTTGTTCAATGTCCCCTTGGTGTATATGTAAGGCTGATGGAGGTACAGAAGACACACAAGATGGGACATAAAAAGTGACTTCAAGCATGGCAACAGTAAGCATAAGAGATTGGGCACTTTGGGAAGAGACTCATTCACTACTGGAGGAAAAGCATGCATGACTTTTGTGCTTTAATATGTTCAAATGTCCGAGTTATGTGTAGATAGGATGCTGGCTATTAAAAATCCTATATACTATCACAATACATATGTTTAAATATTTATTAATTAATGTGGGAGAACACATTTTGGTTGTATAAAAATAATACCTTTACAGTAACTCATTTGAACTGCCTGGCTAATTAGGCCTAATTACCACGCAACACAGAATCGCTGTCAATTTGGTTTTAAAATGTTCCAGATTAACACTTTTATGTTTTATGCATTAGATTAATAAAGTCTATGCATGTAAACTCAGTATTCATTCTTATCCGGATGTCATGCTGTTCTTTCAGTCTTGTGTGCAGAGAAGAAATCACTGGCTAGTTTTCTGTACTGACTTGCAGTGGGTGATCATGAGTAATGAGAAGGGTAACACTGTATGCGTGTCAGGATGGCTGATCTATTTTTTTCTAATGTTGCATTGCAAGTATCACCAGAGGTGACATCCAGGGATGATGTGGATTATTCATTCATGGCTTCTAAAGTAAAATATGGGACAATTATAGATTCCTGACAGACATTCCCAGACTCTAGGATAAAATATTGAAATACTCTATTATTTTCCATCTGTGGGGCATCGCACACTTTTACCTTATATCTTACTGTGTTTTGCAGATTTAGCACTGCAAAAAGAAAGAGACTATATCAAATTAAATCTATTAAACTGAAAGCATTCCTCTACTATTTGAAGTGTCAGTATGAGACTTCATACACGATTTTGTTTAAAACCAGCAAAATGACAAAATATCTCACCTACACCTCTTTCCTCTTCATAGATTGTGCATAGTTTTCTGTTTTCTTCAAATTTCTATGCTGGAACGTTGAGGCTTACTCTGCTCCGAAGCTTATTGCTATTGTAATGAATCTTAAACCAGTCTATAGGACACTCTAAAGTGTAAGGAGCCTTTATGTGATAATGGAAAACAAATCAGTAATGCTAATATCCTTGCATTTGAAGTCCATGATTACAAATGCATAAAAACCTGGCACTTAGTGTAAGAGTGAAATAAGGATGAAAGCTTTTCACTGTTGGTTGTCAAAACATTTTTTGAAATTCTCAGGACTGGAAAATTAGCTTACTGTCATCACAGCAGTCTTTTGCCATGCAAGCCATTATTTTAATTTCTTACTGCAATTCCTGTTGAGAAGTCAAGCTCTGTAGTCTCATGTTTTACATAAGCCAAACATGATTATAGATATGGTGTATCTCCATGTGACAGCAGTGACTAATGTCAGAAATGAGAAATGAGATAATATGTTTCTCTGGACAATTATCTTGCCCTGTTCCAGAAAAAAAAAATGAAGTATCATTTCTTTTAGTGATTTTATTTTTGCTATCTATGGTCTCTGATATGGATTAGTGTAAGTCACAAATGATTGTTTAAGACAGAAAAGGCATGGGATTGATTTTCAATCCCTTGTCACAAAGCAGTCTAAGAATTGGGAAGGTCATGTCAAATTTATGTTAAGGACCTTCTGTTCTCACTCAACATTCAGTGTCTCTGTATTTTTATATTATAACCATCATAATAGGTCTCATAAGAATTGAAATTTATTGAGTATTAATATATAAGAAAAGAAGGAAAACTTTTTAAAAATAAGATAAACACAAGGGTTTATCCTGGGTATAATGGTTAGTTAAATGTTCTAATACAGCTCAGGTCATGATCTCAAAGTTTGTGAGTTCAAGTCTCGCATCAGACTATCTGCTGTCGGTAACAGAGCCCGCTTTGGATCCTTTGTCCCTCTCTATCTCTGCCCTTCTTCTGTACTGGTGCGTACATGCTCTCTCTTCCTCTCAAAAATAAATATAAACAATGGGGTGTCTGGGTGGCTCAGTCGGTTAAGTGTCCGACTTCAGCTCAGGTCATTATCTCACATGGGGTGAGCCCCATGTCTGCCTCTGTGCTGACAGCTCAGAGCCTGGAGTCTGCTTCAGATTCTGTGTCCCCCTCTCTCTCTGCCCCCACTCTGCGCATGCTTTGGCTCTCTCTGTCTCAAAAGTAAATAAACATTAACAATTTTTAAATAAAAAATGAAAAATAAATTAACATTAAAAGATAATAAAATAAAAGAAGTAAAAATAGGATAAATACAAAGATGGAAGGAATGAAATGTTAAAACCAAGTCAGTCAATCTTACAAGTCTAGAAGCTTTAGAGAAAAACATTTTAAATAATCTTTAAAATTTACAGCTTTTATAGGACACCTTTTGACAAAAAGCAATGCTTTCTAAATCTCTAATTATAAATATCTTTGATAATAATATTGTGTGACTTAAGTCAATTGCAGTATTTTCTTAGAAAAGTATTCGAGTGATGCTTTCTGAGTAGCGTTTAGGGTGGTTTTGTAATTAATAGACCGGCCGACAGTCCCCGTCAAGTACAGATAGGTCCTCACCTTTTCAGAATTCAACAGCTTGCATGTGTAATGCCTAAAATTCACCCAATGATGACAAAGACAGAAAAGCAATTTTATATCCAAATAGAAATTTTATTCAGACGTGTATCCTGATTTTTTGCTTGACACACAGCAAGCCAGTGTTTCCTACATCAGTGTTTTACATGAGGCATAGGTGGGTGACAGACACGGCTATTCCCTTAAGATCTACCTCATCTTTACCACTCTGTAGGGAACTCGGGCCCAGTATGGATTAGATGTTTGTGTCTTTAATAGCATTTCCTTGGCCTTTGATTCTGTGTCCGGGAATCAAGTGTAAGCCAAATTTATCATCTCATTATAGACCCTAGGAGATGTAGACCTATAGAAACCTTATATTATAATATTACTCTGAAGCCAAGGTTATTAGGAGTGGTTTTTAAAGGGTCAGTTAATAATTTCCAGTGGGGATAAAAAAGTAAGCTCTGCTAACCAACTTCTTTTAAATTTGTTCTTTAATGATGACACTACTTTCGAGTAAGTTGAATTCCTTCCCTGCTTCTCTGAGAAAATGAGAGATAAGTATTCTCTTTTATGAAGAAAATATGGATATATGATCATAATCTGTGGCAGTCTTAATAATAAATGGCCCTGCTTTCTGATTATTTTTAGAAAGTCTACAAATCAATCACTCTAAAAATAATTATTTTGATAAACATCTATCTTTTAGTTGACATATACTTGACAGTTCCAAAGCACAACCATTTTAAATGAACTGGAAAATATTTGGGCTATAGGATTTTATGGTGCCCATCAAAATGCACTATTTTAAGTTTCTATTTTAGGAAGAAATGTGCACCACTGAATTTGGAAGGTCTGTTTTCCATCTCCACTTACAATGCTATTTGCCACTACCTTCAATTTCAAAATCAATTTCTGGTACTGAATACTTCAGTACTGAATTGGTCAATAGAGGGATACATTTAAAATATAGTACCTACGGTAATTAACTCTTCTCAATGATACACTTTGAAATAATTTTCCTTTTACAATTGGGACATCCCAACCTTGCCAGAGAGACAAAAATAATTACTTTCATTTTATGAAAGAGAGACGTTAAAAGATTCTTTTGAACTATGCAGTAATTAATAAAAGTATCTAAATATGTCCTGTAAATCCTAAATTCCAGCTCAATTTGTACATAATTTTTATGGTCTACGCATTTTTGTTATAGTTCATTGAGTTTTTCCATTAGGAAATCAAACTCTGCTGTCTTTTGTTTTGTATAAACCAAACATGATAATAGAGGCAGTATATGACAGCAATGACTAATGTCAGGAATTAAAATGGGTAACATTTTTCTTAGTTTTAAGGGCAATGTATATTTCTTTATTTTACTTTTGTCTATATTTGTGTCAGACACACATTCTTGTATAGGATACAACATGGTGGCTGTATGATGCAACACTATTTTATATTCTTTGAGAAAGAAAAATAATATCAAAAGATACTATTTATTGTAAAAACGCCACTTTATTTCAGGGTTGTTAACATTTGGAAAAAACTTTGCATCTTAGAATCGATTAAATGTATTATTACAGAACCTATTTTCTATCATTTTTGTCATTTATTTGGGATAATCTGGTTCTTGACGAATGGGTTTTGATTCACTTTCATCTTTCAGCTGCTTGTGAATAGTTTGGTACTTCCTATATGCTGAAACTCTTCTTTTCTTTCCCCTCTAATAGCAAATTCAAAGGGCTGACTAAAAACAATCAAAATTAAGTTTTTAATATATTATTTCATAGCTTCATTTCCCCAGAGATTTAAAAGATTTATTATTGTAGATTTTGCCCTAAATGCCTAAGGTACTTGGTGAACATGCTATTCTGGTGTGCTCCAAATGTTCTTAAGTTTTTGATCTAGAATGAATAAGGACTAAATTATATGTCAATTGAGTTAGATTTTAACACAGTTTTATAGACCAACTTTAAATTTTTCCAAACCTAGAAAAAGATAAGCAGTTTTTAAAGAGTGAAATAAAAGATACTGAGGATGACAATTCTACTATATCAGGTACATATTTTCAGTTTTAGTCAGAAGCATGGTTTTGAAATGTTCTTGAATTTCCAGCTAAGACAACTGAGCAATTTCTCTAACTTGTAACTATTTTCCTTCATTCTTCACATGTGCTGGCATATCCTGTCAGGTAAAAAAAAAATGAGAGAGAGAAAGAGAGAAAGAGATCAATTTAAATAATGGACTATTTCATCAATCACTATTAATTTGAAATATTTTTTCAACATCTTTAGATTTCATTTTATTTTTGAAATAGAAGGTCAATAGCTCACACCATCAAATGTATGATGGGTCTGCTCTTGAAGTATTATACTTTACTGAGTTATGTTTCCCCCAGCTTAGTTCACACTTTATATGTAGACTGAATAAGAGGGCCTTTTATTTTCCTTCAAAGTTGGAAAGCTATTAAAGAATTAGCCTTCTTTATGTAATATCCCAGGTATAATAATATGTGTAAGAGACACAGATTAAAACACTTTCATGAATTTTCTTTTCTTGAAATGCTTTGGCTCAATTAAAGTTATTTAAATAAAGAGCAAGCTCTGTATCTCTAAGGGGGACTGTGGGGAAGCAGAATAAATCCTGGACAGAAATCAGAAAACTTGGTTCTAGTATAAGCTATTTATGTATTACTGATGTCTGGCATGTGAAGAATACTCAATAAATATCTATAGAGTACATAGATTAATTAATAACTTATATAGAAACAAGTATCCTGAGCTCTGTCCTCGTGTTCCTTCTCGTGTTACATCCATTGAAAGTATTGATGCAGTCATCACTGGAGACATTGCAGAAGAGGGAAGGGAAAAGAATTAAAGTTTACTGAATGCATCTCAAGAAGCATGCCTGATATAACCTCAATTTGACTAATCAGAAAAAAAAAATAAGTATACTGAACCGATCTACTTTAACCGAGGTCATTCATTTAATATATTTGGAGAAGTCAGAATTTGGCTCTGGCAAAATCTGAATTTCCCCACATTGGGGATGATTGAATTATTAACTTTCCAGTACCTCTTCCTCTAGTAAATGACTCAATTGGATTGGATATTATATTACATCCTATTTTGCACTCTTCAATATTGTCTACGTTTTTAGCCAGATGTATGTGTATTTATTCAACTAAATCATAAAATCTCAGGACTTTTTCCGAGTTGTGTGTATTTTTTTTAAGTTTATTCATTCGTTTTTGAGAGACACAGAAGGAGGCAAAGAGAGAAGGGGGAAGAGAACCCGAAGCAAGTTCCGTGCTGTCAGCACAGAGCCTGACATGGGGCTTGGACTCATGAACTGTGAGATCGTGACCTGAGCCTAAATGAAGAGTATATACTTAACAGACTGAGCCACCCAGGTGACACTTGATTTCATCCTCCTTTATCACTTCATTTTTCTAACCCTTCCAGCTGCATTCTCTACACACCATTTTTATATGTTATGGTATAACTAAAAGTTGTGGTATAACTAAAGTTATGGTATAACTAAAAGACTTCAAGCTTATGCTAGCTATTTGCTATGTCAGATCATTTTTATAGACTTGTGTGTCATAGTATTTCAAAACAGAAATCTCTATTCTATGTACAAAATACTGTGTATTTATTAATGTGTATTATAATAAAATTATGGCAAACCTTATTTTGTTCTTTGTGTTTTTTTGACATATAATCCATGGTAATATCTCACATAAAATAAAATTTGCCATTTCAAAGCACATAAATCAGTGCTTTTTAGTTTATTTACATGGTTGTGCATCACTATCATGCAACTCCAGAACATCACTATAAACCAAAGAGGTAATCCAGTACACATATATAGCTAAACTTTAATGAGTATATTCCATGATTAACCCCTATGCTGAGCACTTTATGTATAATGTAGCTTTTAGTCTGTCAATAGTTCAAAGTTGGTATATAAAATTTTCATATCTATTTTGTAGGAAAATTGAAATTAAGGGATACTGATTAGATTTAGTATATGACAGAAATTCTTGACTACCATCCACACCTTGTAGACCTCTTTTGTGTAGTAGTAACACTTCAATTTCTTTTCCTGAAGATAAAATTGACCTAAGGAGGTACCTTCTTTCAGATAGAAATAAAGGAGACGAAAAAGATATAGGAATCCTATCTTCTTTTCTCCATCTTTATATTTCAAGAGTGAATAGCTTGACTTTTCTAAGAGAGTCCTGACTTTAAATATTTTTTTCCTTGTCATCTGAATATAAATCAGAAGATGAGTATTTGCAGTCTATATATATGAAAATCTTACATATTTTAGATTTACTTCTGTTGGAAACATATTCATTTCTTGCATTACAGCTGAAAATTCCATCACATTTTCCTGTGGAAACTTATGGAGTTTAGGTAGAGATGACATTGTCCTGCTGGTACAGTACAACCTTGGTAGTCGTAAGTTCATCTTGTGAATTATCATTGGGATGTAACTTTTCATAGCACTGTTTCTATAGAAAACAATGACTGTTCCAAACAATAAGGTTTTAAGTAGTTCTTTCCTTACAACTTACCAGTTACTTAAAAATATACTTGAATAAGTAATGTAAGTAAATAAATGGATTAATATATGTCATTATTTTCAAATTCCTTGTACTGCCTTAAAGAAATTATCCTAAAGTATTGCAAACCTATTATAACATATTGAAGTATGTTTGGTTGTACTTTGGGAAGAACTTAAACTTTCCAAAAAAGGTAGAATATATTTATTGTGTGAAAGCTGTATATTTACTTGAGAAATTATTATATTGAAATCTGACATTTATAAACCTTTCCATGTAGTTACACACTTTAGATAGAGCTACGATGATACTATTTTCCTTTGCAGTAAATTCTTGTTTGTTTTTCCACTGGTTCCAAGTGCTTATCTCATAATAATTGTTGCAATGCTAAGCAGTCATTTTCTATGGGTACATTCAGTTATAAAACATTGAATCACTCATTTCTACCTACAAAGCAAGATGAGAACTTAATTTCCTCTGGGTGTTCTATGAAGAGATATTTTGGAAAGTTCTCATGGCACTCCAGATGATCAGTTATTATAATATTAGTCTCTTAGTGTTACTAGATTTCTTTTCAGTGCCTTCCTTCCCTAACAACTCTCTGCCTGGGTTTGATGGGAGGCTATATTTATAATGATATAATGAATAAACTACACTCTAAAGGATCAACACTGAGAACAAAGTTTGCCCACATCTTCAATAGATGCTATAAAAAGGAAAGAAAAAAATTTCTTAGCATAACTGGAGGATATAATGATAATACTAGCAGGTATTACTTTTATGTAATTTCACAATTTTAGAGACGAAAATTTAGTCCTCATACTACCTTTAAGTCACAGTGAAGATGAACATTTCCATTTGGGAGAAGAATTTAAACATAAGATGAGTGTAATACAAATACATTTGTGTGTACAAAGTTTAGTTTAAAAAGTATAATTTTTGCTACCTCTTTATTATATATATTATATTATTTTTTAGTTTCTGAAAATGAAGTAAATCCAAAACTTGTTTAAGGGGGGGAAAAGCTTTGTTTATATTTTGCTGTTTGGTTTGCCTTTTACTTAAAAATATTTCCCCTACCAACTTTAAAAATGCTTACAGCAAAATAGTTCAATGGTCAGCAAAGGATACTGTTGAAGCCTCACTTGGAGACATTTTAGAGGTCAAAGACCACAGTTCATTCTCCCCTAAAAATAAGAACTGCTATAAACTTAGAGCACTTAAATGATGAAGAGTAGATTCTAGACTTCAAACCACATTTCCAAAGGAACAGTTACAACACATTGTGTTTATGTTTTATTTATTCTAAAACAGATACAACAGAAAATAAGCTAGAGAGTTGTTAGAAGGGCTATAGTTCATTCTTTCAACATTACTGGCTCTAATGTTGGGGAGGACAAACTTCCCCTGCCCTATGGTCCTGCTAGAGGGACTTAGAATCAAGTTGACATTAGGCAGATTAACAGATTTAACAGGTGTATGTAGGAGGAATCTACATAGTAATAAAATTCCAAAGGCCATGAGGCAACTTGAAGTTTATCTGAGTTAAAGAGAAGGCTAGGGGTCTGAGTATACAAAGGAGAGAAAACTCAAGAAGGTGACAAGAGACGTTGGGGGGAAGGCAAGTTTGGTCTGTTATGCAGATAAAGTCTTTTCTTAAAAGGGAGCCTCTGTTAATAGCTCTGTTCTTTTTGCAGGCCATCCTTTCCAATGTAAATTTAGGCAGTTTTGGAGGAGGCAGAAAGTTTTTCATGCATCTGGTAGGCTTTTATTACTTTTAACTCAAAATAATATTTATGCCAACGTGACATATTTTGGGGCATCTCATCCTGCACTCCTTCAGCAGGTACACACGGGACTTGCATGCTTAATAAACTTAGCCTAAATCCTAACAACCAGCAAGAAGCTCTTCATTTCCCTAAAGTGAGAGTCCCAGCATGAGAAGTATTTGTCTGAGTTTGCTCCTTGGGAAGGGACAGAGATGATCTGAAATGGATTCACTTCCATGCCACTGAGGCAGGCAATAGTTTGAGCTACTGCTTAAAGGACTGAGCTCCAGCATATGGAGTTTCCTTCAGTGGTCATCAGAGTGACTGCAAAGGACAGGATGGTTGGATTGTTCTACTGCTGACAACTTCTAAGATACTGTGGGAAACAAACGCCCAGACAGTGAGTACTGGTGTTAGAGGAGTCATGCGCTGTTTTATACAGTCATCATATGTACCTAGAATTACAAATAAGTCTACAGCATTTTTTATACAAATTATATAATTAGGCCTTTTAGTGCTGGACATCTCATTAGTCACTATGAAATTTACCTATTTGCCAGCCCTTATTAATTGCCACTGATGTGTCAAACCCTTTACCAGTTCTTATATATTTGGAATTAGATGATTTCTTTAAACTGTTTTTCTGAGACCCTGACAACTGATTTCAGTAGACTGAGTTGATCATATAGGCTTCGAAAGAGACCATGATTTGTTGTTCAATATGCTGCTAGGATTTCACTATTTTAAATCCTGGAGCCTAGAAACACTGTGTTGGTTGTGACCAGATGGGTGAATGACCGTTAGCCACGTCAAATTTCATGAAGCAGAGCCTTTGATAGAGTAGAAGCTGGCAGTTCATCAGGTTCTGAAATATAGTTGAAGAACTTTCTAAAACATTACTGATGACCGCTAAAGAAGCTGACCCGACGGAACTTTTTTTATCTACAAATTAAAGGTTAAGATGGTTACGATTAACCTCTTAAGATTAAGAGGTTAAGATTAGAGGGCTTCCCCTGATCCTTTCCCACCTTGGGAGTTGTTGTGGCTGAGCAAACAGCGGGCCTTTGTGTGTGCATGTATGTGTGTGTGTGTGTGTGTGTGTGTGTGCATGTATGTGTGTCATGTGTGCGTGTGTGCGCACGTGCGCGCTTACAATTTTGTGTGTATGTGTGTGTGTGCCCAAGCTTTGATGGTGGAGGAGGCTTGTGCATGCATACGCCATTATTCATTATCAGTTTTTCACACTTTCCACCCTGTAACGTGCTTTCCGGGCTTTAGTCATGATCAGCCTCTTAACCCCATTCCTGCCCGTGTCCCTCATGACATATTGCACTGCATGGAGTCTTTCATTTCTCAGCGAGAAAAAATTGAGTAACCAACAGAAACACTGGCTTTCAATGCAGAGCTTGATCTTATAGTCTCAAGCTTAGGTTCCTGAATGCTATTTCTATTTTAGAATTCTTAAAAATATCACCAGCACTTATAAATAAATTCCATTACCACTCACACGAAGGGTGTTTCGCCATTCAAAATTATGTTGGCCAGGTTCAGTATGAGATCAATTCCATTTTAATTTCTCTGTTACTCATTCATGTTAATCAGAAACTTGAAATTAATTGGTCTTCTGGGTTCCATCGATTCCAAATTTTGTTTAACCTCTTGCCACATAAGTTAAAAATTGTTGGCTGTATGCCTCAATATTGGTATATATTTATTTATAAATTACATAAATATAAATGCATATAAGACTATACTAATATATTTTATGCATTATATTACATACACAAATGAACAGGAAAGAAATTCTAATATTTTATTATCTTAGTGAATGTTTATGTACCAACCCACCCTACCTCACATTCAGAGAAGTCACCCCTTACTTGAAAAGCACTGAAATTAACTTTTCCATACTATTCCGAATCATGACTATAGTTTAAATCTATGTACTTTCATGCTATTGTCCTAAGTGTTTTTATCCAGAAGAGCTGAAGCTCATATTGATATTTTCTATGTATGCTAAAATTTCTGAGTTTAGCTACTATGTTCTAAGTAGGTTGTGTTGAACTGAACAAGGGCCAGCAAATCCCATGAAGCAAATTTGGTTTATCCTGAATTTTGTAAATAAAGTTTTATTCTAACAGGGCACACCCATTTGTTACATAGTGTCTGTGTCTAATTTCACTCTATCGGAGAGAACTGAATAGTTGTGAGAGACTGTGTGGCTTCCAAAACATAAAATATTTATTATCTAGCCCTTTATAGAAAATGGTTGCTGACTCTTAAACTAATCTATCAAATATTGTATTTACCTAGTGACACAAAGAGATTAGTATTAATATTTAGTAATACCAGCAAATATTGCCATACCTATTAATGTAAATTAATGAGTGAGTGAATTATAACCATGATTTAATGATAGATGAACATATAAACAAAATTAGAATTAGTCATGAATTTAAATTTCACATAGTTCTATTTAGATTCCATTTTTCTTTTTTTAAGGTCCTCTCCCAATGTAACATTTATACAATTTGAATTAGCTTATTAATTTATTGAAAATGTAATTATAGAGTTTCCAGTAGAACATCTGGCATTATACTAGGCACTGGAAAAACAAAGGAGAAAAATATACATTTTTTCTACTTCAGAAAGGATAGTTAGACATAGAAAAAGCATTGATGGGGTGCCTGGGTGGCTTCAGTTAAGCATCCAACTTCATCTCAGGGCATGATCTTAGGGTTTGTGAGTTCCAGTCCCATATCAGGCTCTGTCCTCCCTACTCTCTGTCTCTGTCTCTGTCTCTGTCTCTGTCTCTGTCTCTCTGTCTCTCTCTCTCACTCACACACGCACACACACACACACACACACACAAGTAAACATTAAAAAAGTTTAAAAAAAGAAAAGCATTGATGATCTAATCACAGCAGTTTTTTTCCTAAGCATCATAATATGATACCTAACAGAACTATAGTATAGTATGATTTACATGTATTTTTACATATATTATTTTGTACTTAAAACCCTATGAAGTGGGTAATGCACCTCTTATTTTCTGTGTTTTCAGACTGGAGAATACAGGTTTAGGAAACTTGTTTCATTCAAAGTCACATGACCATTAAGAGATCAGGAATGATCTAGATCCCAGTTCTTCAGATAACTATAAACTAGTATTACCCCAGTGTTGACCCATTTGTGAAGCCATTTAATAGCATTATCTGCCAGTGTTAAATAATTTGCATTTGTATATGCAGTTTGGTCAAGCTTTGAGAAACAAATGATTCAGAAATATCATCTATCTTTCTTACACAGGCCTTATATACCTTATGCTATCCTTTTCAAAGAGCCACAAATTGAAATGTAATATATGTATATGATTAACTACACATATATTGAGGGTAGCTAAGAAATAGAGACAAGATGCCTATAAGGAACTTCTAATCCAACTGGAAATAAAATTTAATCTGACATAAAAAGTCAAATTATTATTAAAAGGTGACATATGTGAGCAGGTTAGACAGAAGGATATAAGAACTCAGAAGACAGTAATATCCAGGGACTGAGAGGGTCAGGGAATACTTTAAAGATAGTATAGATTTTATAAAATGCAGAATATTATTATAGGTAGAAAGAAGAGAGGAAAATATACTCCAGATGGAATTTATTAGCTTCAGAATTTTATTAAGAAACACAGATTTAGAAGGTGAAAATAATTTCTAATGTCTAAATCCAGGGTTGATTGTATATTATTTTTTTCCTAAAGAGAGACTGTCAGGGTGCCTGGGTGGCTCAGTTGGTTCAGTGTCCGACTTCAACTCAAGTCATGAACTACCAGTTCATGAGTTGGAGCCTTTCATTGGGCTCTGTGCTGACAGCTCAGAGCCTGGAGCCTGCTTCAGTATCTGTGTCCCTGTTCCTCCCCCATTCTCATTCTGTCTCTCAAAAATAAATAGAGCTTAATTTTTTTTAAAGAGGGACTGTCATTATTTATTTTTTTGAATAATCACTAATGTGACCAAATATTAAAGTTTTGCCACTGACAATCAAAAGAATGTGGTGTGTGTATGCATTTGGGGTATGAAGAGATGGAGTTTACTTTCTAGCATAGAGTATCATTTAACAAACCTTGTCATGCTTAAATGAACATATTCTACCAATTAGCGTATCCGTTTTGTGAACTGTACTTTTAAACACTTAGGACAGTCAGGGCTCAGGGGTCATCTTTGGAGAACTGTTTCCGCCCCAGGTTTTCTCAAATGGTCAAACTCAAAATGCACATAAAGTTTCTATATAACTCACCCTCCCTTTCTCTTTCTTCTCTCCCTCCCTCTCCCTCATTTGGAATCCATAGTACTTGCTATAAAAGCTGACAGTAAATTTCTGTTTGAGGAGTTACTTGCTGCCAAGTCCTTGTAGCCACAAAAATCACACCCACATTTTGAAGCATAATTGGTGCCTGCATCTTGTCAACTTGAAGGCAGCAACTTCTAGATGGGGGTATAGCTCAGGGGTAGAGCATTTGACCACAAAACAAAACAAAACAAAGAAGGTAGTAATTGTTCATGCGGTCATTGTTCATATCATAAGATTTGCATCCAGACTACTTGGTGACGTCTTCCAGTCACAGGTCAAGCATGCCAATCCATTTGATAAGTAGGAAGATGATGACACTTTTGAACCTTACTGATTGATCAGTTAGAAGTAGTGTTTGCAACCTTAACAGGTACCATTCTGACTTAATTAAATAATTAATTCCAAGAAAATAGATTTGTGAAAATTTCTTAGATCAATGCTATCATGAAATAATAAGTAATAATGAAGACATTTGTAGGAAGCCAACACATTTGAACTGCCAAAGCAAATCAGCAACATGGATTTATTGTTGGCATTTCAGAGATAGAATCCTTCTATCTGACCAGTGAAAGCTAAATGTTACACTTAGCTTTTCTCTAAATCCTCTGTCAGCTAAGTGTAAACTTTTCAAATTATTACAAAACACAGGTTATGATGAGTGGTTGGATTAATTAAGAAATACTCAGTTACTTTTGTGAGTAGCTGACTTGGAAACTCCATATGAAAGCAAACCTAGTAATCCACATAGGATTACAGGAAAGTATTTAGTAATTAAAACTAAAAGTCACAGGTCACCTGGGTGGTTCACTTGGTTGAGCGTCTGAAATCGGCTTTGTTCATGATCTCAAGGTTCATGAGTTCAAGACCTGTGTTGGGCTCTGTGAGGACAGCTCAGACAGCCTGCTTCAGATTCTGTGTCTGTCTTTGTCTCTGCTCCTCTCCTGCTCAAGCTCTGTTTCTCTCTGTCTCTCAAAAATAAATAAACATTAAAAAACAAAACAAAAAACTAAAAGTCACAGCCTATGTTATTTTCTTATAGTAAGAATACTATAACTCCCATTCCCCTTTGTTTTATAATTGATTTAAGTCTTTAAGGAATATCATCAGTATCTAGAGATTAATTTATTGATTGATGTGTATTAGAATCTTGTAATATTTAAAACTTTTTCTAGAAATTTAAGAATTAATATTTCTTTGAAGGAATACTGAGAAGCATGCTTAGTTTTCCTCATACTTTTACCTTAACTGGATAATGGGAACAGCAGATATTTTTAAAAGGTAAAAATAAAAAATATTTTTAGTGGATAGTTCATGTCATTTACATGCTCCAGTTTAAGAAACGTTATAATTTTCTTGAAAGATCTAACTATCATGTCTTAAAATAATAGATAGTGGTTCCTACTTAAAAAAAAAACACCTTGATATATTGACATCATTTCTTTCAAATATTAGTATATCCATTTGTTCCACTATTTTTGTAATGTTTTTTGAATATTCACACTAATAATGGTATGTGTAACTCACCAGGAGATTAATTTTCATGATGATAGTTTTATAATTCTCTAGAGCAGAAAATGGTAATTTTATCTTTTCTCTTTGCCTCCCTAGTTAAGGAATAAGAACCCCTATAAGAACAGAAATGGTATTATCGCATTTTATAACCATCTGTAATGTGTATGGTAATAGATCTCAGCTATCATCATATTTTGAGATTGGTCAAAGCTTGTCATCCTGGCTGCTGTTATTTGTATGTAAAGCATGTTTTCTCAGCACTTTCAGACAGATAAATGTGAGGCTTTTATGAGAGAAAGGCTAGAAGTTTATGCAGTTTAAGCTTGTCACCTTTTACATGCCCCGTTCTTCCTATTTCTTCTAATACATTCCTAATTTCTCTACTTCTCTCCCTTGTGTCATGATTGGATTAAAATGTGACTACGACAGGTGTTTTGAATACCAATGCCTTCCTCGTGCCTTTACTTTACATGCATGCAGTTAACATTCAGGTTAAGTCTAATAAAGGAGATACAGCATTTTGTCCTCTGGTAAAATTGTCATTATTTCTATTTCTATTTTCAATTTTCCTGCTTCTGCCAGATTTTCCTTTACTGTGAACTGTTTTTGCTACTCTGTGCGACCAGCTCTGACAATGATGATTTTTAACTAGTTTCCTTTACAGGATATGCACTCAGGCTGCTACAGAAAGCTTCCTTAACTTATCATTTAAATGTATGTATTTAAGTTTTCTTAGACCATTAGCCGCATTTTCTCCTCCTCCTTATTTGTCTACTAAGTACTGCTGTCTTCTATGACACAATACCTTGTTTGTTCTGCCCGTGCATTGGGTGGTGTTTTGTGTCAGAATGGGATTGTGCACACCCAGCAGAAGAAAAAATTGAGAATAGAATTACCTTGAATGCTCTGAAATCTATTCCAGTGTTCCCTGAGTGTTATTTCTGGTAAATGCACTGTGTGGATTCCTTGTCCTTTGAGAGTCTGTGCAAATATACCCATTTAGCAGTTGGCTTCAGAGTGACTTTGAATTTGCTGAGTGCCTCTTCCCCAAAGTGAGGAGACCAACCTTAAGTTAACCAAAGCCTGTTCACCAGATGATTAAGACAGGCATGCAGATTTACAGCTGGACAGGATTTTTGAGTTTTATAGAGAAAGTAATTGAAGCAAACAAGAGTGAGGTTGGTGGCAGGGTACTGTATTTAATCCAAGATCACATAATTAGCAACAAGGCCTGAATTACAATTCACATCTACAGCCTTCATGTACGCACGGAAACATGTGGCAGTGTATTGGCTTAGTGGAAAAGAGGGGTGTGAAAAACAAAGGGTCTTAATTCTGGAGTGCCTCTTATCTTAGATGGGCTTTAAAAAAATAGCCCCAGGGTAGCCTCAGGATTTCATTCCTGCCAATGAACATTTGGATGTGAGAGGGGTATTGCCATGCATTACCATTTCTTTTAGTGTGATTCCTGTGTCCTGAGCCAAGAGTGAATTTGCCATCTGTAAGATAAAGCCACTGGAATAGCGGGGTGAGGTGTCTACCTAAATCAGATCAATCCATATTAGATAGTCAGTCACAACCTTAAGCTGGAAACTAAACTAGAGTTCAGAGGGTTTCCAGTGCCGTTTTTCTTTCCAGGACTGGCATCTGAAATTGGCCTGGAGGGAAGGGTAAAATATATTAGTCTCTTAGGAGAGCATTTTAAGATTTAAAACACAGGTAAAATCAGGCGCAAAGGACAAAGATCTAAATGTTGTCTGCATATATTTACATTTCAACAACAACAATAGATCCCCACTCACATTGTGATTGGAGGTAGATTTAAGCTGGATAATGATCCATCAGAAGAAATCTAGAAAAGAAAAAAGCCAGATGGTGAGGAGTCTAGAAATAATGCCTCATTTAATGTTGTTAGAAAGAGAAGAATAGGGGGAAATACTAAAACTATCTCTAAAATATTTCAAGAATTATCAACTGGAAGAGGGAGCAGTAATTTTACAAAAAAACATAAGATGAAAGAATGGATATAAATTCCTGAGACAAATGTTGTTAAGGTAGTTGGAAGAGAATTAGAGAAATTAGAGCTGTTACAGAGGCTATTTCATGAAATTGTTACATAATGATTAACTCATCTTCTGAAAAGTACAGACTATAAGATGGCCAATTACCTGGTAGAGATTTTTAATGACACCACCAATAAGTAGAAGGCTAGTTTAGATTATGTGAAGAAGTTCTTTCTAACTCTAAGATTCTATGAATTTATATAATTGTCAATATAAAATACATGGTTATTTTTTTTAATTTTATTAATGGTTATTTATATTTGAGAGAGACGGTGTGAGGGAGGGAGAGCAGAGAGAGAGGGAGACACTGAATCTGAAGCAGGCTCCAGGGTCTGAGCTGTCAGTGCAGAACCTGACACAGGTTTCCAAACACCACAAGGAGGGCAGCTCGCTCTTAAATGTTGAGAGCATAGGGATGTGTGTAAGTACCCTCCGCATAGGCAAGCCTCATACCTAACAGCCCATGAGAGTGGCTGATAACCTACTCAAGAGCCAGGCTTTTTTAGAAGAGATACCACAGAAGGGCCAACGGTTGTATTTTCTGTTAGGTTTTTGTATGTTTCCTTTTTGTCAGGTGGACCTTCAGGGCCTATCAATATATGTTCATTCAGTCTTCCCAGTACTGATGTAATTCACCAATGGGAGTTAATAAACAATGATTTCTCATAACACACTTCCCTGTTTATGCATTTTCAAAGAAACAAAGCTGAAATCTGAGAACAGCTTCCCACAGAGAAAAGGTATACCCTGCTGTTAATCCTTTCTCCCCAGATGGTCTGTGAGCAGAAGAGGGTTGTGATGAGTACTATAGTTCAAGAAGATTAGCTTGTAGCAGATGTAGGAGAAAATATTATAAGAACACGAGTCTGAACCTAACAGACGCCATGACAGGCGTTGTTTCCCCCTCTAAGCTAAAAGGTCTAAGGTCAGTCTCTTCGGAACCATTTGGCCATTTGGCCATTTGGCAGTCATACATTGCCCGGGGGTATCCAATCAGGAAAGCCCAGCTACC